>NC_132925.1:40843762-41152651 GCF_047675955.1 Chlorocebus sabaeus
TGTTCTTTTGGCTTAGGATTGTCTTGGCAATGTGGGGTCTTTTTTGGTTCCATATGAACTTTAAAGTAGTTTTTTCCAAATTTGTGAAGAAACTCATTGGTAGCTTAATGGAGATGACATTGAATGTATAAATTACCTTGGGCAGTATGGCCATTTTCACAATATTGATTCTTCCTATCCATGAGCATGGTATGTTCTTCTATTTGTTTGTGTCCTCTTTTATTTCACTGAGCAATGGTTTGTAGTTCTCCTTGAAGAGGTCCTTTACATCCCTTGTAAGTTGGATTCCTAGGTATTTTATTCTCTTTGAAGCTATTGTGAATGGAAGTTCATTCATGATTTGTCTCTCTGTTTGTCTGTTGCTGGTGTATAAGAATGCTTGTGATTTTTGCACATTAATTTTGTATCCTGAGACTTTGCTGAAGTTTCTTATCAGCTTAAGGAGATTTGGGGCTAAGGTGATGGGGTTTTCTAAATATACAATCATGTCATCTGCAAACAGGGACAATTTGACTTCTTCATTTCCTAACTGAATAGCTTTTATTTCTTTCTCTTGCCTGATTGCCCTAGAAAGAACTTCCAACATTATGTTGAATAGGAGTGGTGAGAGAGGGCATCCCTGTCTTGTGCCAGTTTTCAAAGGGAATGCTTCAGGAAACAACAGGTGCTGGAGAGGATGTGGAGAAATAGGAACACTTTTACACTGTTGGTGGGAGTGTAAACTAGTTCAACCATTGTGGAAAACAGTGTGGCGATTCCTCAAGGATCTAGAACCAGAAATACCATTTGACCCAGCGATCCCATTACTGGGGATATACCCAAAGGATTATAAGTCATGCTACTATAAAGACACATGCACACGTATGTTTATTGTGGCACTATTCACAATAGCAAAGACTTGGAATCAACCCAAATATCCATCAGTGACAGACTGGATTAAGAATATGTGGCACCTATACACCATGGAATACTATACAGACATAAAAAAGGATGAGTTCATGTCCTTTGTAGGGACATGAATGCAGCTGGAAACCATCATTCTCAGCAAACTATCACAAGAACAGAAAACCAAATACCACATGTTTTCACTCATAGATGGGAATTGAACAATGAGATCACTTGGACACAGGAAGGGGAACATCACACACCGGGTCCTATTGTGGGGACGGGGGAGGAGGGATGGGGATAGCATTAGGAGATATACCTAATGTAAATGACGAGTTAATGGATGCAGCACACCAACATGGCACATGTATACATACGTAACAAACCTGTACCTTGTGCACATGTACCCTAGAACTTAAAGTATAATAAAAAAAAAAAAAAGAAAATTATTTTCTGCTAGTCTTTTAATCTGTTCCTATTATGGCAGGAACTTTATGTATAATTGAGTTCTCCAAGCCTCAATATACCCATCTGTTAAATGGAGATAATAATAGTAGTTATCTCATTTGGATGTGATAAGGATTAAATAAAATAATGCATGTAAAATTCTGCATACGATGCCTAGAATATCATAAATACTCGATATATGTTAGCATTTAATATTTATTATATTATGTTACATAACTTGTTTAATCTTGTTGCCTTCATTGGAGCAAACTTTTAATGCTGTTTTCTTTATGTATTTTACAGATTATACTTACAGTAGAATTAACTATTTTTCTTTTGGCATACAGTTTCATGTTTCTAAACACATGTATAGATTTCTAAAACTATCACCACAATAAGAATAAAGAATATTTCCATCATTTCCCACAACTCTCCCATTCTGTTCCTTTATAGTCAGTCACTCCTCTCCCCAACTCCTAACCCTTGGCAACCACTGATCTGTTCTGCATCACTATAGTTTTGCCTTTTGGAGACTGTTATATATATGCAGTTATATATTATGTAACTTTTAAGCCTAGCTTCTTTCACTCAGCAGAATGCCTTTGAGATTCATACACGTTATGTATCCATAATTTGTTATTTTTTATTAATGCTTTCTTTAAGTATGAGGATATTTCAAGTATATGGTCATATATTTCTTTTATAAGAATCCATCTGATAGGTATCCCTTAATAGAATCTTTGTATTAAATAACACCTGACACAGTTTAGTGTGCTACAACATGTAGTGTGGTACAACATTATCAAACAACTGTGTTCCTTTAATTACTAATGATATTCATGGAATAAAAGGGACCTGAAATCTCATAAATGTGAGAAATTCTGAATTCTATAAAAGTAAATTGGATTGCTTGCCATATGATTTCTCATAATTTTTAACATATGCTATGAAATGCAAAATTCCTAAAAGAAGATATGGTTTTGCAAGTGCTTATCAAATTATCAAATTTATTTTTTTTCTGCTGAACAACTACTACGTTGTATTCCACAGTTTGAGAAACATTAAATGAAAAATGAAAAATGCGGGCTTTTGAGTCTGGGTTTGAGTCTTTGTCCTGGTACTCACTAGCTGCTTGACCCTGGACAAGTTTAATCTGCATTAATCCCAGATTCTTCATGTATGAAATGGGACTAATTGTACTTTCTTTATCAAGATTGTTGTGAGGATTACACAAAATTTACTTTATATGTACACATAGCACAATATATGCCACATGGTAAGCACTCAGTAAATGGTAGCTATTTATTACTGGAGGCAATATATAGGAGTGTTTAGAATCACAGGCTTTGAAGTCTGGTAGATCTCAATTTTCTTTTGGTTGTTTCTTCTTAGCTGTTATTTAACCTCATTAATAAAGTGAGGACATTGCTAATGAGGATTTAATATAATTAAATATTTAGTACAGTTAACCATGAGTGGTTCTCTGAGCACTTCCTTGAGGAAGTAACTTTTTATGTAATCACTCAGTAGTTTATAGAGAAATGCATAAATATTAACAACTAAATTCAGACCCAGAGTTTTCTGATGCAGAGTCATAATTAGAGCAGAAGAAATTTTACTTCCTTTCAATATTGGAGAGGACATATTTCCAATGTATATACAAAAAAGCAGGGGAAGTAAATTGCTACTTATCCTATGTTTGGATTAGTATTAGGAAATGAGAGTAAATTCACCTACTTTTACACAGGAAAAAAATAGATACTTATGGCCTTTATTAATGTTAATAGTAGATAGTTAAGCTTAATATTTATGAAAAGATACTACATTCTCTTAAGTCATGGCCTTTTTATTTGCAAAACAAAGCAACAAACAAAGGTAACCCCCCCCCACCTATTTCATAAATGACTGTATTAGAAATGCTTTTTAAATCTGGATAAATCTTATTAACAATATAAATATGCATTTTATAGAAATAACAAATGTGCTTTTTAATGGCACCATTAGTAGGTTGGTCATTTACCATATCAAATCACTGGTGCAAGACTAGTACTCAAATCAACTGAAGTAAAATAAGTTAGAGTATTTTTGTTTATTTTGCTTATAACTCAAATATTTATGTCAGAATATTAAGATAGAATTATAAACAGAAAATAGTACATGCATTTTATATGTAGGTTTGTTTAGAAACTTTCTTAAAAAGCCCCCCTTTTTGGTTATATAGCCAGCATAAGATTAGTAAATGTCCCACTGATAATGTTTGGTGCCTCAAACAGTACAAAATAGAAGAGAAAAAGAAATCTTATAGAGCGATTTCTAGAAACAAGTAGATCCTTCAGCTTAGCAAATGGGATGTAAGTGAATTATGTAGATGAGCATTATGTTCTCAAATAATTCGATATAATAAAAGCCTCTAGTTCTTTAAAAAAAATTTGAAAAGAATATTTTCAATTTGGTATTTACTTCTGAGTTCTTTAAAATACTTCCTGCTAACACACTTTTTCTTTTGTACACATATACTAGAGATATGTAAGTATTGATGTGAGAAATGAAAAATTAAAAACTGTGAAAAGATTTCATAATTTTCAGATAGCTATAATGTTTTAGAGGCATCTTAACCCCACTCTGCTATCTAATTGTATCTTATAAAGCAACAGACCCAAAACCTTGTGTAAGTTAGTTGAGCAAGATATATAGAGGTTATATAGATATATAGACTGGCCACAAGTAAAATAGAAAAGGCAATTTATCTTTGATTAGCTATTCTTCTCTTACATATTACCTTTCTCCATCTTTTTATCTTTACTCTTTTTTCACAGAAACTCCATTATCTAGAATTCTTATTTTACCCTCTGCCATTCTGAGCTTTCCACTGTCACATTTCATTTTATATTAAAATGTGTCTCTTTTCTCTTGTAGAAATTTTAGGCCCCACAGGCCAGCTAGTTAATCTGATATTCTAACATAGACTAATATTCCAATGATAGTGATTTAGAGTTTGAGAACCAACTAATGTATGTGAAGATGTCCTTTTGAGAGTCAGTGAGCACATCTACCTCTCTCCAAGCTCACTGCCTTTCCCCAAACCTACCCCAACATCTTTAGACTGATCCATTAGTAAATTTAATAGTGAGAATGTACATCTAGAAAATGGGAAATGGTAGAATAGTAGGTTATTGAATGACAAATTTTGAGCCAGGCAAGTTTTTTGCTGTCATATTATATGGTATACAACAAAACCTGTTCTTTATAGGTTCAGTCCTGTGACTTTGTGTCATTTTAAATGACTTCTGAGTCTCATTAATGTTTTTTTCCTATGTAGCGAACCATTCATAATATTCTCTGGTGGGCTGTCCTATGACAAAGCTTGTAGAAGACCAAGTTTAACCATCATGCATGGAAAAGCAATTACAGTACTTGAAATGGATCATCCTATTGTTGAATTTCTAACTTTATGTGAAACACCCTATCCAAATGGTAAGTAACTAAAATGAAACTATTAATGTTGAAAATCATTTTTGAAATGACAAGTTTCTAACAAAATTAAGGTTAAATATTTTCAGTTTTGGCAGTGGATGTCTACTGTGGTATAATGCTGTGAGCTACAGGTGCTGGAACAGGTTCTGCAATTGTACCTACTTGACAAACTGGAAATAACACAGATGTAGTACAGCAATCCTGGCATTTCAGGTTCTAATATCAGGTAAGTGCTTTAAACTTTGATTAGATGGTGGAAGCTGAGCTGGGAGGGTCTGATAAGGGTCCAGGGTGAAATCACTTGGAGAAGCTGAGGTCTCTTAATAGCCTCTCTCAGACCAGCTCCATCAATTCCATCCCAAAGCCAATCAAAGTTAAAGCACTTACCTGATATCAGTAATCTGTAACTGTGGTGGTGCTGCATCTGTTTCACATCTGGCTTTGCTTCAGATGCAACTGCAGCACCTCTGATTACTCTAGGATTGCGGATGTGTGGATGACTTTTTAAAATTTTGAAAATAGTCAGAAGGGCCTTTGGGAGAAGAAATGCTTATATATTTTTATTATCCTGAATATAAAGACTTTTTGTAAATACAACAACTAGTTTTGTTGTTATGCAATCTGTATAATGAAATCTAATGATGATGAAATATTTTAATAATGTGGCCAGGTGCGGTGGTTCATGCCTGTAATCCCAGCACTTTGAGAGGGCAAGGCAGGCAGATCGTTTGAGTTCAAGAGTTTGAGACCAGCCTGGGCAACATAATGAGATTCTATCTCAAATAAATAAATAAATAAATAAATCTAAAAAGTGAGAAAAGTGAAAACATAAAAAAGGAAATACACATCATGTTACAACATAGTATGTGTATATATACATTACTATGTTTTTAAGAGGGAATATGCAGATATAAGGGAAAGAGCACTGGACTTGAGGACAAAATATGTGAGGTTATGATTTAGCTCTGCCACTTACTAGCTAGGTGACCTTGGGCAAGTCACTTTACATTTATGAGTTTTATTTATCATTTGTAGAAAGAGAATAGTAATATGGTCTCCACATGACTACTGGAAGGTTAAGTGAGCATACTTCTTAACTATAAAAATATATATGTTGTGAGTTCCATTATTATGTGTATTAACTTACTTTATTTAGTCTCACATTTAAAAGATGGGATACATTGATATTAAATAATAGTGTAGTACTTTATTTCCAAAGTTACTAGGGACAGACAATTTACTTATGTTTTTAATTGTCAAATAATTATTGAATCATTCTATGGCCCCAGTACTACAAGAACTTGTTGAGCATACAGATAAAGTATTAAACTAATCTCTGATGTCAAATTGCAAAAAATTTGGTCAGATGAGTGAGATTATTATGACTTGTTAAGTTTAAGTAATGAAAGACCTTAATTAAGTGCTGAGTTGTATGGTTCAGAGTATAAATAATGTATTAATTTTTTAAGCTAAATAGTCATGGTTTCATGCATAGTAATAGCAGTGTTTGGAAAGAGAGAAAGGTAAATCTGATTGTGAGACAGTAGAGTTGTTTAGAGAACAGAAGAAGAGAGAAACTGTCTTGTAATATTTATGAATCATCAGAATATAAGTGTTCTTTGGAGTTACAAAAATGAATGATGAAAGAATGTATGAAGAAAGAACAGAGGACCAACAGCTGAGCTTAGGAAAATACCTCCTATGAAAAGCCTTGAGAAAGAAGATGTGTGAGCAATAGAAATTGAGAATGTGTGGTCTGTGCGTATATAAATGTCTGCACGTTGGTAGAGATGTTAGGACAATTTCTAATAATGTTCAATAAAGTATAAATGCAATGTAATCATTCCTATTCACTTTCAAGCCATATATAAAAACCTTTGTTTTTTAGGAAAGTGGTAATGAGGATGGACCTTTTCACTTGTCACCAGCTAGGAGATGTATTTTAACTCTATTGACAGTGCCAGAAAGGTTTCTGACCATATATTCATCTCAAGCAGAACCTAGTCCAAACCAGGACCCCAGAAACCTTCCTAATCTAGCTCCTTCATTAGAGGATTATTCTCCAAGTAAATCGCATCCTTGAGTACATCCCCAGCTGTAATGTCCGGGATGTAAAAGCCAGTTCTGAGGCCAGATCTCCTTGTGAGGATAACTCTAATATTATTTCCCCCTTTCTGGGAGAAGGAAATATGGACCTGGCAGATTTGTACAAAATCCTTTCCCAGGAGGTGTACAGGGGCCAATGGGACAAGCAGAAATGACTGCCAATGAGGAGTCCTAGTTGGAAGGGGATCAGTAAAGATTAGAGACTACCACAAATGTGTTGGCTACCCTGACCATCTGGATGAATTTAGAACTCTATGAAGGAACACTGAAAGCATGCCAGGGTTAAGGAGGACTAAAGAAAGGGCCTTGGGCCATTGCAGGCTAAATGGCACACCACAATTCTTTGCCAATTGGGCTTTTATTATTCCCTTGGTCTGTTTCACCAGTCCAGAGGACTAGAAATTGTAAGCACAATTGAAATGTTGATAAATAGGCCAAATTATACAAATGTTTTAAATAATTTGCTCTGCAAAATGAGTTCCTCATGCATTATGAAGCCCTTAAGAGACTTCTCATGTTGGTATAAATTTTCCAACAGGTCCTTAACTACTGCCATGGCTGTGGCCTGTTGACAATAGAAGGCTTCAATGCAATGCTAAAACATGCAAACTGTAACTAGTACATACCAATATCCTTGAGAGATGGGGAGCTGAAAAAAATATTGTTGCCATGCCTCAAAGGGACTTTTTGGTAATGTGAAGTGGTCCATGAAGGCGTGAAATGGTTTTCCAATATGGTATTGTGGACATATTTCACACAGATACTAAGGTTGTGAGTTATCCCAAGGCATGCTTGCTATCTGTGTAAGTAATTGGCCATTTTACCTTTGGCTAAAAGACATGTCTAGTAAGAGCATGCAGTTCTGCCTGTTGGACAAACCTGACATCAGAAAAGATAAGTAAAGTGGAAGAATTAAGCAAGTTATATTGGGTCATGGTAAGGGGAGGTGAGGACAGAAAAAGAATTGCATAGTTTGCTAGGCTTATTGTGACGTGAATTGAGGAGAGCCCCATTAGAGTGTGGAACACAGACAGTGAGGGGGGCCCCGTTGCTATTTTCACTGTGGCTTTTACAAAAGAAGAGACAACATCAACTTCTTTGAGACAAGGAGACTATAGTATCCTATGGGTCCAGTTTGTGTCCAATTCTGATATTTTAATTCATCTAGTTAGTTAGATTTTAAAAGGGGAAATACCCTGAATGTCCCCAGAGCATCCCTAGTCTGGACTGGGGGAAGAGGACTAGGGGACTCCATCAGGATTTAGTTATAACCAAATATTAGAGGATCTTACGAGAATTCAGAATCTAGTCCAGTCCATAGCCAAATAACAAGGATTTGAGGGCAATGCACAATGTTAGAATCTAGTAACAGATACACTTTTGCTTTACTTAGAAGCATAACTTTTCCTCTCCACATTGATCATATAAGAAATCTCGGATATTAGAACCTCTTGAAGCTAGATGGCCAGACCAAGTCAGGCGTTAGCTTTTACTTACAGTCTTAAGGTTCTTGGGCCTACCAGAAAGTGACAGTTTTTACATACTCACTGTAAAGCTAGGAACTCCTGAAGACAGGCATTTTAGGCACATTCTTACATATAACATTTCAGTCTATACCTTGGTAATATAACCAACGTTCCCAATTGTATCCTGTTTTCAAGAGAGTTAAGATTTTTATTTAACTTACATAAATAAAAATAAGAATACTCATTTATAGCTTCTGAATTTTAAGGAATCAAGTAGGGAAAAAAAACAAATGCTTCCACCTTTGTTCAACAGAGGATACTTTACCAAAATACTGCAAACTATAGATAGCTTATATCAGAAAATTTCCTTGAATTTGGAAAATAAAACATTTAAGCAACAAAAACATTATCCTTATCAATTACTTAATTTCATTTAAATAATTTTGTTTGGTTGGCCAGGTGCAGTGGCTCACACCTGTAATCCCAGCACTTTGGCAGGCTGTGTGGTAGGATAGCTTGAGGTCAGGATTTCAAGACCAGCCTGCACAACACAGCAAGACCTGTCTCTACTAAAAGGCAAAAAAATTATCTGGGTGTAGTCGTACACGTCTGTAGTCTTAGCTACTTCAGTGGCTGAGGTAGGAGGATCAAGCTTGAGCCCAGGAGATGGAAACTGCAGCGAGCTATGATTGCATCACTGTACTCCAGCCTGGGGAACAGAGTAAGACTGTGTTTCAAAAAAATTATTTTTCTTTATTTTGATTAGCAATTTTGGACTATAGCTCATTGCAAGTACTTCTAGAGAAGAATTTAAAACAATTGCTGTGGATGACAAAAAGCCAGAAAAATCATAGCCAAAGATACAATGAGAATTTTCAATTGACAAAGCAATTTAGATATTTTGGTGGCACACAATCATTTAACATAATAATCATTACTATGACACATATCTTGGCATATCAGAATTTTAGGAATCCTATACAATTTCACACATTTTAATAACACACACAAATATAACTTAAGGGAAGTTAAACACCATTCCTTATTTGACAGAACTTCCTGTATTATTTACCAAATAAACCTAATCATTTAATATCTGTACAAGATGAGAGATAAACCCTTTGAGACTCTTCAGGGGGGCCTATGTGGAAAATTGTAAAATTAATTTTAGACCAAAAGGCTTAATTTAAGATTTGGGCCCTGGAGAGACCTGCCAAAGTTGTCAAAAAGTTCAAAAACTACTTTCTTTAATAGAATGGTAATTCACTGCTAAATAATAGTTACTTATTCAGTCAAAGTAAGAATAAAAATCAGAAGACTTCAAAAGCAATACAGAAAGTTACATAGATGTAAAAACCTTAACCCTTGTAAAGCTCAGTTTTCTGAAGTAGTCAAAACCCAACAAGGACAGCGTGAAGTACAGGACAGAATCTATGTTTCCCAGGCTCAAATATTCCTTGAGCAGGGAATATATGGTTCTTAGCAAGAGCATATGAAGTTCTGGTTACATAAAATAATTCAGACATATAAAGAAAAGCCAAGAGTACTCAATCAAGTTATACTGAGTAAAACATTGTTTTTCTGGACCTTCAGGATAAAAGTAAAACCAGAGAAACTAGGTATTTCTCAGGAAGAGGTGTGACAGAAATAGAAACGTGTTCGTAAATCAGAGGATGGTTGTTAAACACATTTCAGAATTAAAAATCAAAACCTCTTGCAATCTTACTAAAAGCAATTAATATTTAAGAAATCTTTGTTGACTGGGTGCAGTGGCTCTCACGCCTGTAATCCCAGCACTTTGGGAGGCCGAGACAGGCGGATCATGAGGTCAGGAGATCAAGACCATCCTGGCTAACATGGTGAAACCCCATCTCTACTAAAAAATACAAAAAAACTAGCCGGGCAGGTGGTGGGTGCCTGTAGTCCCAGCTACTCGGGGAGACTGAGGCAGGAGAAATACGTAAACCCGGGAGGCGGAGCTTGCAGTGAGCTGAGATTCAGCCACTGCACTCTAGCCTGGGCGACAGAGTGAGACTCCGTCTCAAAAAAAAAAAGAAAAAAAAGAAAAAAAGAAAAAAGAAAAATAAAAAAAAAAAGAAAAGAAACCTTTGTTGTTTTAACATAGGGGACCAAATTTTTAAACTTTGTATCAGTGTATTTTAACATCAAAGTTTATTCTTTAGAAAGACTGTCACAAATAATTTCTTTTAATTATAGCCAGCTTAATCACACCCAGAATTTCCTTCATAAGTTCCCATTCATGAACCTTATCATGATTTACTCAGACCATCTATGGATTACTGAGACACTCTGCCTCATTCTATACGTCCTCTTTCTTCTTAAGTAAGCAATGATGTCACTCTAGGAAAAAGATTTACCATGCAAGACTTTCTCATACAAAATTATTCTCTTATCTTTACATCTATAACTTTTCTTACATCTCTTTATCTCTCTCTTATTTACAGTTCCTTTCTATCTTGTTTCTATTTCCTTCCTAAATCCACATTTTGACACTCCCTTTAAATAACCTTTGACTTAGAAAAAAATATTTTTCTCAATAAAAGACATTTTTTTCCACTTATAATTTTTTTCTCTTATTAAACACACCTTACTTTGGTATACTTTATATATAGAATTATATGTCAACTGGAATTTTTAGCTTCTAGTAACCTTACATTTTATTAAAAACATAGGAAGTACAAAATCTTGAATTGCCTGTTACATATCATTATTTAATAGATAAGAACCATTTTATTTTTAATATTTTTCAATTTTTATGTTTGTTTTAGAGACAGGGTCTTACTCTTTTGCCCAGGCTCGAGTGCAGTGGCATGATCATGGCTCACTGCAGCCTCAAACTGTTGGGCTCAAGCAATCCTCTCACCTCAGCCTCCCAAGTAGCTGAAACTCTAAGTGTGTGTCACCATACCTGGCTAATTATTTTATTTTTTGTAGAGATGTAGTCTTGCCTTGTTACCCAGGGTGGTCTCAAACTTCTGGCCTCAAGCAATCCTCCCACCTTAGCCTCCCAAAGTGCTGAGATTATAGGCATGAGCCACCATGCTTGGCCAAGAGCCATTTTGTAATTGTCAGAAAAACATATTTCCCTATAACATATTTTTATGCATATTTAATCTTTCTATTAGTCTTTCTAGTCTTTCTCTTAAATTTAAGAAACCAAGGACAACTCTATTTATGTTCAGCAGTTTGTTTCAGTTTTTATCACATTTGAAAATGACTTGTACATTTAATGAGTGTCTATTATTTAATTTAGGATTTCAAATTACATAAAAATTTATTTATAGCTATTTATCCCATTTACCTTTATTTCTTTGTTTTTAGCAGTGTGCTAAGATTACTTATGAAAACAGGTAATAGACAAAGCTAGTCATCATTCCAAATTATTTATCTATTAATTATTTTATATAACTGCATGTCAGGCAAACATTATAAAAGTAATGACCTTAAAGTCCAATAATTCAGAGGACACAGGCATTCCCATCAATTCGACAATCTGGAACTCTTCCCATTTGCCAAAAAATTTCTAAGTCACATGAACTTGAAAAGTGCCTGGTCTTATTTGCTTAATTTATGAGTACTCATCTATTTGTAAGTCAATTTGGTATCATAGACAAATACAGTCAGACTTGTGCATGCAGCCAGATACAAATAATGATCATGTAGCTTTAATTTTTAAAGCTTTAGCCATATGTCAGGCATAACTCACTAGTTAAAAGGGGCAGTTAAATTCAAACTTCATCACTGTCAAACTAACAATTTTAGTTTAAATTTTTCTGTTCCATGTAGCTGAAGCTCCTTACTGAATTTCAGAAAAACCAGAGTAGCAAAGTAGTCACGTGGACTGGCAGGAAGAGAGGAGCTAGTGGAAGAAGTTTAGCTCTAGAGTAAATTAGAAAGCTCATAAGTCTCTTTTCTACATTAGTTATTACCCAACGTTCCTAGATCATAGAGGATCCCCAGTCCCATTATTTTTAATCCTATCAGAAACTGTGGTATCTGGTGGGCTGATTGATGGGCAGCTTCTTCCTCCACCTGCCCAGGATGGTTAGGGCGTTCCCATTTCCAATGGTCCTCTTGTTTACAATATGCACATCGTGGCCTCAAGACTGTATGGCCATTTTGGCCAGCAGTGGGGTCCCTAGGGGTCTTACCCATGGCCATTTGTTTTTCCTAGCATGCTCCATCTTGTGCCTCAACTGGTTGTGGGCAAGAGCCACAGCAAGCAGCATAGCTTGTTGTCTCATGTTGCATTGCTTTTGCCCTTCCTGGACTTGAACAAGAGGAATTAAATGCCTTAAAGGCAATCTCGACTACTTGAGATATTGATATTCCCATCACCTTTTCTACTTTTTGTAGTTTTCCTCTTATACCAGGGGCACTCTGACTGATAAAACTCTTAGGTTACCTGGGTGTTCAGGTCAATGTCACTGTATTGCCCGAAGGCTTTAAAGACCACAAGAAAGGAAGAAGCATTTTCTTTGGCCACTATTGTACCTTTATGCCTTGTTCTGCTGAAGTCCTGCTACAATTACATTCCTCATTTTGCTTGGAGGTTTATCTCAGATGGTTAGAGCAAGGCCCTGCACTAGACAGAGATATATATATTTTGGGTCTGTAATGTGGTACTTATGGAGATTCCTTCCCAGTGAATCACCAATGGGTTGGGTATCCCCTAGTCACCTAGGAGTACCTAAAAGGGCTGGAGGGAGCAATGTAGTCCCTCAATTAAATAATTTTCTAATTAGGCTGTTTCTGTACTATCAAAATGTTAACCACTGTTTAAGCCAAATATTACTGCTTATATCAGAATACAAACAGAAACAGAAACAGCCAATCAAACAAGACAAACCACAGCATTTTGGACTCTGAGTTTGATCCCCTCAATGGGAGCAAACAGACAAGGCTCAAACTTGTCCCTGTAAGCTTCAGACATCTTTAATCCATTCTGGATGGGGAAGGTTGATCTCCAGCCCATAATCAAGCAAATAATTTGCTCAGTCTAGTTGATTGGAGTAGACAGCAACCCTGAGTCAGGCCTCCTTGGCTGCCACTGGCAGCTTCTTCAGGGTTTGCTGAGTGGTCTTAACAACATTAAACAAGTGACTAGACAAACCCGAAACTTAACACATACACATATACACATCCAAGTTCCAAGTTCCCAGTCAAGTTCCTAGTCAAATTTATAATCAAGAGTAACACGTGAACATACCCCTTATTCTCCTTTCAATTAAAGTTGAAATCCCCTAACAAAGCCCCCTTGTGGAGGTTGACAAGGCCCCCTAGTGGAAGTTGATAAGAAAGGAGCTGAGAGTTGGTCACTTGTACAGAGATTAATTCACCACAAAATAAAAATAAAAATAATGAAAAAATGTGTTCCAAAATTCAAAACTTCTCTTTGCTGCAAAAATGAAAGTAAAAGCACCAAAAGTCAGCAGGGCCATGCTGGAGAGACAGGAACCAAGAGCAAATCACTGAGTAAAACACCTGGACAGCTGCTCAGACCCTCAGGTGGATCCCATCCCTAATATGGAGCTAGTGAGCCACAGGCAAAAATGTCCTGAAAGGATTTAGAGAAGTCTGATCTGGGTCACCAACTCTGTTGTTGAACTAAACTGGGTCCATTTGCCCATGCACAATGGAAAGCCAAACACTGAAGAACCAAGTTTTTGCAGCAAGAAAGGTTTATTGTGAGTGAACTGGCAAGGAGACAGATCTCAAATCTGTCTCCCCAAGCTGAGGATTGGGGCAGGTTTTATAGTCTGAGGGTAATGAGGCATGATCCTAATTGGATCTTGCCATAGGATGATGTCAGGAGGTATGCTCTGATTGGATCCTTCCCTGGTGTGATACCAGGGCTCTGTCTGATTGGATCCTGCAGCCCACCATGCAATGTATGCTTCTTAATTTTAGTGCATGTTCCTTGTTCTGGACACTTAGCTTCTACTTGTGGTTGCATGCTTGGTTTATCTTGGCATGTTCATGGCCTTCAATCTGGGTGTCCATGGCAACTGAAGAGCTTTGTTATGTTAAAGTTGAACCAGATTGATCTGATGTGTTTACACAACCTATAAATATATTTCTAATTACATTGAATTTAAAGTAAACTTTTTATTTTAAGCAGTGTTGTTCTTATACGGATGTGAATATATGTCATATCCCAGAGAAGCAGAGATACTATTCCCCAGTACAT
Source organism: Chlorocebus sabaeus (assembly GCF_047675955.1). Lineage (NCBI taxonomy): Eukaryota > Metazoa > Chordata > Mammalia > Primates > Cercopithecidae > Chlorocebus > Chlorocebus sabaeus. The sequence continues at coordinate 40,858,352 of NC_132925.1, forward strand.
CTCCTTGTAGGCATAAAATCAGATCTAAAATACAAAGGTTATGGAAGAAAAAGATAAATGTTTGTGAGATCAGGTGACAGATTCACTGTCTTCACATAATCCAATATTATCATCACTCCATGATTATTGAGATATATTTAACTCTATACTATGCTACGTTTAATTTTTTGTTGTTCTTTCTAGTGATCTTAATATTAAATTTGAGAAGCACATTTTTTAAGTGCTCTTTGTTACTTCTTACTTTGGTTTATAGTTTGGTCTTCTCACATCATTTAAATAATATTTGTATAGGGATAAAGGAAGTGCAGTTTTGCTGATTTTATAATATATACAATATGGAAACTTTTCATTTTTTTTTTTTACTTGTAGAATTTCAAGAACCCTATGCTGTCGTAGTACTTCTGGAGAAAGATCTCATTGTAGTTGATCTGACACAAAGCAAGTAAGTTATCCATGTACAGATTAACACTTTTAAACTCTATTTTAGATAATTGGCATTTGTATTCTTTAGATAGGAAATATTCTTTGTGTGAATATTGGTTTGCTAGAATTACAGAAATGCACTTTGGTTCAATGGTGAAAATGAAACCAGGAGAATTTGGGAAACACTGAGAAAACTGTAAGACAACTTAAAGGCAGCACCTGATGTTTGGACAGAAACATTGAAGACTCAGGACACATAAAATTGATCACATTTTTGTTGTTTCCTTAAAGAAAATCAATCATTATGAAAACTTGTACAATGTGATAGCTGAGTAATGGAAAATGACACATGATACAAGTATTATTGCACTACTGCAGCAGACAACACAGAACACCAGAATCTCAGGGGCAGAGAAGACAGGGGCCTTCTTTTACTTTTTTCCTTTTTCATTATGTTACAGGCAATTGAAAAAAGTGTAGAATACTTCTATTATAGTGGTGCTCTCCACTCCTTTACATTGTCAGTAAAAATCTTCTGTCCATTTTTATTATAATGGTAATAGCATGAAACTAATTTCCATCATTATATGTTCTTCCACTGATTTTTTAGCCTCATATATTTGTAATACAATTTTGTAAGTTGTCTCTCCTTGGCCTGGAATAACTTTCTCTTCAATTTTTCTCCTTACCAACATCTTATCTGTAAGATTCTCAAGTCAGATATCACTTCCCTATTTTTTAAAAATCTTCATTATCTGTATAATTTGGTAACATATCCTAATATGGGCTCTCATAACCCCCACATTTCTCTCTTCATAGCTTTTGACACAGATACAATTTTCTATTTGCTGTTGCTTAAAGATTGTCTTCCCACTAGGCTGTAGACTCCATGAAGGAGGGGCTCTGTCTCCACATGGAGTCAGATCTCAATAAATTTCTGTTGAATAAATCAATCCAAATTCTACTCTTCAAGTTGTTTGTAAATGTAAGATCCAGGGTTCTTCCTCATACTAATTTGCAGATATTATTCCCAGGATTTTAAAAGGGATGTAGGATTTGGGCCATGAAATCATCATAACTGGGAATTCTGCTTAGCTGCCCTAATTATCAACATAAGACTTTTTGTGTACATGTAAGGATTTATGCTTATTCCTCTAAGAAGTTCTAATATGAGTCTTATTAAAATATACTCTTCTAATCTCATTGGTATTCAACTCTTCTTTGTACGTCATATTTGTTGGTTACTCATACTTTGCCTAAGTATCTAACATCCTTGCAGGCCCATTATACTTTACCTTTCATGGCCACTTTCTTCAGTGTATGTATGTGTGTGTGTGTATATATATATTATATATATATATAAATTTTTTATATATATACTGTGTATATATATTCTTTCATTTAAATTTTGTTTTATTGTGACAGAATATGCATAACATAAAAGTTACCATTTTATGTATACATACATTCTTGTGGTTTTCATTACCCTGTATAAGTATGTGAATTAACATTTTGTTTGCAAGTTTTCGTCTAACATTTTACCTTTTTTAGCATGTATTAAAATCTCTGTGGCATTCCTACTTCATTGGCTGTTACATGGAATTTAACATGTCAAAAACTGAGTATGTTCTCTTTCCCTCCAAATGGTTACCTCTCAGCTATATTGAATGTTAAACAAGTTATAACTTTGGGATCCTTTTCATTTTTTTTTCTTTTTATCTTTTTCTTTCCATTTAATCCCCAACCCAAAGGCAAGCATTAGGGTTTAGAAATTATTTCTATTCTTGATTTCTTGGATTCATATCTTCATTTCTATTTTCACAGCAACCAGTTTATACTTTTATGTCTAAATTCCTCTTGTAAATTTTTAGCTACTTCTCTTTTTAATATCTTTTTGCCTACTCTTTGCCAATGTACTAAAATAATTTTTCTCAAAAATTTTCATAATATTTAACTTTGTCAGAAGCCTATTATTGTTACCTCTTGCTATTATCAAATTCTAAATTGTAGGCCTTGTCTTCAAGGGGATCCATTTATCTTCTAACTCTTTAATCTTAGAAATGTTAATAATTTGTACTCTGAAACAGAGAATCTCTGATATATCTAGTTTAACCTCTGGTACCTCTAGTTTAACCTACTTGTCACTTAAAGAGACATGAATTGTTCCTTTAACCTGATTTTGCATATATAACTATTCTTATTTGGGATACTATCTGCAACATTTCAGATTGGTAGAAAGAGAACTGCTGCCAGAACACACACACATACACATACACACACACACACACACACACACACCCCATATTTTCTGGAGATTGGACTAAACTCCTAAGTTTTAAATTAAGTTCCTAATAATATGAGAAAAAACTGTTTTCTAACAGGCACCTCCTACCCTAAAAAAACACATAGTTTCAGAAGTTATATGATGACACCTGGAACAGATATGGCATAGAATAATACTAATTTCCTCCTTGCGCAGTGCCTGGTACATATGATGTTCTAAATAGCTACAGGGATTTTAAATTTTATTTCATACTCATTTCCTTTTTAAGGTTATAGTAAGCTTGAGGATATGAAAGTTATTACATCCATAAGTCTTCATTCCAACTGTGTTCTCTAGTTTACATAGGAAATGATCTTTTAGATATACACAGTCACATACACACAAACCTACATATGACACACATCTTTTCATTATTCCTGCAAAAAATGTAAAAGTTTCCTATCTATTACATCTTTGTCTTAGTCCCTTTTATATTGTTATGAAGGAATACTCAAGGCTAGATAATTTATAAAGAAAAATGATATTTTGGTTCACAATTCTGATGTCTAGAAAGTCCAAGTTTGAGTGTATGCATCTGTTGAGGGTCTCAGGCTGTTTCTACTCATTGCAGAAAGTGAAGGGAAGTCAGAATGTGCAGAAATCACATGGTGAGAAAGAAAGCAAGAGAGAGAGGGGACAGGTTTCAGGCTTTTTTAAACAACCAGCTCTCATAGGAACTAAGAGTGGGAACTCGTCCCTGAGGGAAGGCATTAATCTATTCATGAGGAATCTGCCCCTGTGAAGGTGAAAAACATCCCAATCATAGCATTCTTCTCCTGAATCCCCAAAACTCATGTCCTCACATGTAAGATACAATCATTCCTTTCCAGTGGTCTCAAAGTCTTAATTCATTTTAACATCCATTCAAAAGTTTGAAGTATTATAAAATATGAAACAAGTTCTTTACTTCCAAGGTAACAATGGTTGTATAGGTGTTGGGTAAACATTTCCATTCCAGTAGGAAGGCGTAACAAGTCTTATGCAGCTTTAAAACACAGCAGAGTAGACATTAAATCTTAAAGCTCCAAAATAATCTTCTTTGACTCCATGTCCTGCATCCTGGAAACACTGGTGCAAGGAGTGGTCTCCCAAGGCCTTGGCAGTCCTGTCCCCATGTTTTTGCTGCACACAGTCCATGTGGCTGCTTTCATATGTTGGAGTTGAATGCCTGAGGCTTTTCCAGACTGAGGTTGCACACTGCTGGTGGCTCTGCCTATGTGACAGGTTTCAGCATGGGAACCAGGCTTTTTGATATATCCTCTGATATCTAGGGGGCAGCTGCCAAGCCTCCATGGCTCTTGTGTTCTGGGTGCCTGCAGACTTAACACAATGTGGATTCACCAAGGCTTATGGCTTGTGCCCTCTGGAGCAGCAACCACAGCAGCAACTGGATCCATTTGAGCCGTAGTGGGAGCTGGAGTTGTAGGAATGTAAGGAACAGCAACCCAAAGGGGCACAGGGCAGTGGTGCCCTGGTCCTGTCCCCCAAAACCATTCTGTTCTCCTAGGCTCCTGGGACTGTGATGGGATGGGTGGCCTCAAAGATTTCTGAAATGCCTTTTGTCCATTGTCTTGACTATTAATACCTTGCTCCCTTACTGGTCATGCTAATCTCTTTAGCAAGTAGTTGCTTAGATTCCCCTCCTGAAAACACTCTTTTCTTTACTACCACATGGCCAGGCTGCAAATTTTTCAAATGTTAATGCTCTGCTTCTCTTTTAATTATAGATTCTTCCGTTAGGTGATTCCATTGTGGACATAATTTAGTGTAAGCTGTTAAAAGTAACAGTGCCACTTCTTGAGCACTTTGCTGCTTAGAATTTTTTTCTGCCAGATACTCAAGGTCATCACTCTTAAAGTTAGCCTTCCACAATGCAGCCAAATTCTTTGCTACAGTGCCACAGTGCAGCCAGGTTCTTTGCTGCAGTGCAACAATGGGGATATTTGCTCCAGTTCCCAATAAGTTCCTAATTTCTGTCTGAGACCTCATTAGCATGGCCTTTTCTACCCATATTTCTGTCAGTATTTTGGTCACAACTACTTAACCAATTTCTAAGAAGTTCCAAACTTTCCCTCATCTTTTTATCTTCTGAGTTCTCCAAACTCTTCCAACTTCTACCCACCACTCATTTCTAAAGTGCTTCCACAATTTCAGGTATCTTTATAGCAACACCCCATTCCTCAGTACTAATTTTCTGTCTTAGTCTGTTTTGTGTTGCTATAAAGGAACACCCGAAGCTAGTAATTTAAAAAAAAAAAAAAAAAAAGGTTTATTTTGTTTACAAGATTGGGCATCTGTATGTGGTGAGAACCTCAGCTGTTTTCACTCATGGCAAAAGGTGAAGGGGAGCTGAGCTGGTGTGTGCAGAGGTTACGTGATAAAAGAAGAAACAAGCAAGAAGGAGGAGACTCCAGGCTCTTTTTAACAACCAGCTCTCACAGGAACGAAAAGGGAGAACTCATTCACCTCCTAGACAGGACATTAATCAATTCATGAGGGATCTGCCCCATAAGCCAAACACCTCTCGTTAGGCTCCACCTCCAACACTGGGGACTAAATTTCAAGATGAGATTTGGAGGGGACAAACAAACGTCCAAACCATAGCACCCCCATTGAAAGAAAGTCAAAATTTATTTATATTTTAATATTTGTAAAGATACGAAATAAATATTTACCATTGTATATAGGTAAAGTGCTTAGTTTATTTTTAGTGAATTAACTAAGTAAACTTGTTATATAATAGTTTCAGATTAATAGAATTCATTGTATCTATATTAGCAAAGCAATGCCACTGTGGAATGTTAGAATTATGAGAAGTAAATTTTGAGCTTGAGTAAAATTTTACTAGCATTAATATTACATTTTATAAATTACTGTTACAAAAAGATCATTTTTGTTCATACAATTCTTGTTTTATGGTACTTAAAAAACAAGTGAAATTTATAGTAAACGTTTAGAGACATTTTAGGGCTTACTTTATCAAAATTATTTTCTGTTTTTTCTTTGTAAAATAACACTGATATATTGTCTTTATCTATTAGTTTTCCAATCTTTGAAAATCCATATCCCATGGACATTCATGAATCACCAGTTACATGCACAGCATACTTTGCAGATTGTCCTCCGGATTTGATTCTAGTACTGTATTCCATAGGAGTCAAGCATAAAAAACAAGGATACAGTAATAAGGTAAAAGTAGAAATTATAAATAACTTTTCTTGTTTTCATATCACATGATCATACTTTTTCCCATTGCTTTGTTTTCTTACATTCCATATAGGAGGACTTGAACTAAATTATTTCTAATTTAAAAACCAACATCTATTAAAGACATAACTTCTTAAATTCAAACTTTCTAAATGCTACTTAGCTTTAAGCCTACAGAGATATAATTTCTTATATAGAAGGTATATAATTATAAACTGATATACTTATCTATTATGTGCATTTATATACTAAGCATGTACTTATATTAATATATATTTGAGTCATAAGATATAAGCTTTATTTTAGATGAAAACTTATGTTTTAAGAAAACAAAAAGACTCAAGTCTTCCTAGTTTATAATTAATTAATTAATGGTTTAGGAAACATAATTATTAAAAGTCATTTGTTAAATAACATTCTAGAATTTTTTGTTATAGTTTACTACAAGATTCAAGTATTTATAATTGTAACAGATTATCTATTATGATTTCTGTTATTTTCCCAGGGTTGTTGGGATGGACAACTTCAAGAGACACTATTTACATAGCTTCTATGTTAAATGGCACCACAGTAGTTTGGTGGTACACAGACTGTATGAGACTATATGACACATGTAGCAACACTGTATTTGTACAATTAAAAATACTTCTTTGATTTGTTTATATAAATGGTAAGGTTGATTAAAATCTATATTTTTAAGGGAGATGGAATTGTGCATTTAGACGTGTTTGTTCAATGAAAAAATTAAAAGACAGCTACACACTTCATTCTTGATTATTTTACAGTTTGTTTAAGTGAACTTTTTATCATTATTTTAAGCTATTTTCATTTTAAATTTCTAAGCCATTTGAACATATATATATATACTTTCTGGATAATCTATTTAGGAGTGGCCAATCAGTGGAGGAGCTTGGAACCTTGGAGCACAAACGTATCCAGAAATTATTATTACTGGGTAAGTAGATGTGTTTTGTGAGTTATTAATTCATCAACAAAAAGATGTTTACTGAGTCTTGATACTTTTCCATAATCGTGTTCTATGCAGAATAATAGTTTAAGTAAAAGTAAATATATAAGAAATTGCTTCTACCCAAAGATTCTCATCTTGACAGAGGATATAATCAAGCCATTGGAAACATAATAACAAAAAAGAAAGCATAGATTATATCACCAGGAGAAAGTCAAAGTGGGGAAGTCATGAGATATTAGTCTTCACTGGAAATCACAGAATGTTAGCTTTACAAAGGCCCTTACAAACACTTACCTATTTCCGCCAAATTCAGGAATCACTGCTCTGTATCTGTACGAGGTGGTTATTTTAAATATTTCTCAAAACTTACAGCACTAGAAATAACACTTCTTTGTATGACAACCCACTTGATGTTTTAATATTAGGAACAAAAATAGAGACATAGCTAATGATAAATATGAGATTTAAAAGGTAATAAGGGTTCTGCTAATGGGAAGATAGAGTAAATATACTTTTTCCTATTCTTCCCACTAAACAACTAAAAACTCTGGATATTATATATAAGATAAACATAAGATGACTAGGAAATGTGAAGAAGCGTCAGACCAGGTAGGACCCGTAAGTCTTAAAGAATGACATGGAAGTCAGTTCCCTAAGTTTTCTTTCTGCCTCATGTATCCCAGAATTAGAGCTAAAGAAGCTAGTAACCTAGAAATGTGAATGGACACAGATGAAAAATCCCAACAAAATCTAGCTCTCTTTAGCCATGAAATGAAGAAAGCAGCAGTATATCAAGACAGAAAACATTTAGAAAATAATCTCTCTACTTAGGTTTAACAACACACACACACACACACACACACACACACACATACCTTCCTCCCACACACACAACTGTGGCCCTCCCCAACTCCCTCCAGTAAAGGCCAAGTGGAGAGCTTAGACTTTCACCCTTGTCAAGGTATAATGAGGTACCCCAGTTTCCCAGAGTGTCAGATAAAGCAGAGTAGGGAGCTGGGGCTTTGAATCATGGGGTGAAACCCCTCTCTTGTGGTGTCAGTGGGGAGCTAGAATTCTCACCACTGCCCAGCAGTAATGAGTAGCTACCATTCCCTATCCCCTTCCCTGTGTCAACAGAAATAAATGAGGAAGGAGAGAAGAAAGGGTGGGACTGAAAAGTATTAAGGAAATAATGGCTGAAAACTTATCAAATTTAGCAAAACAACATGAACCTTCAGATTCCAGAAGCTGAGCAAACCCCAATAAATCTATACCAAGATAAATTATCATCAAACTTCTGAGCAGTAAATACTAAAAGAAAGAAATCTGGAAAGTCACAATAGAGAAATGACATCTAACCTATAGGGCCAAACCACTTTGAATGACAGCAGATTTTTCATCAGAAAAATCTGCCTGACAAAAGGAAAAGTGAGTATTTTTCAAGTACTGAAAGAAAAGAACTCTCAATCCTGAATCCTATACCCAATGAAAATATCCTTCAAGAATTAAGGCAAAATAAAGATCAAAATCCATCATTTCCAGATGCAATAAACTAAAAGAATTTTTCAACACCAAATCTACCTTTATAAAAGTAACTACAGGAAGTTCCCTACACAGAAAGGAAATGAGCCTTGGTTCATCAAGAAGGAAGAAATAATACAATAACAAAAGTATGGATAAATACAATTGGCTTTCCATCTCTTGAATTTTTAAATGTATATTTTATGGTTGAAGCAAAGATTAGAGTAACAGTGTCTGACGTTACTATAATCACATTGACTGGTATGGTTCTAAATGTGTATAGAGGAGATATTTAACACAATTATAAATGGGAGAGGATAAAAAGATGTAAAGAAAGTTAAGGCTTTTATATATCTTGAACTGGTAATAAGATGACACTGGTAGAATGTGGTAAGTTGTGATACAATGTAATACCTAAAAAAACTTTAAAAATTATGCAGAGGTGTACTTAAAAACACTACTGACACATCAAAATGGAAGCACTATAATATTTCAAGTAACAGGAAGGCAGAAAAAATTATATGGTTTACTGAAGCCCTAACATATCAATAATTATATTAAATATAAATGGTCTAAATACTTCCATGCAAATATGAAGATCGATAGAGTGGGTTAAAAACATGACCAGCTATATGTTATTTGCAATACATTCACTTCAAATGTAACAGCATAGACAATTTGAGAGTAAAAAGACAGAAAACAAAGTATGAAAAAGAATTAATTGAGAGTGACATCAGCAAGGTAACAGAATAGGAAGCCCTAGACTTTGTTCTCTACAGATACACTCACTTTACAACAATATATGGTCCAAAAATCCAGATGATAACTTCAGAAACCGTTTAGGAAGTCACAGTACCCCAGACAAGCTCAAAGCCAAGAATGGTCATGCTGAAATGGGTAAGAAAAGCGTGGCATTTCAGCAACATCAGTCCTTTCTGAGCTGGCACAACTCACAATTAGGAGGAAAAGTGCAACTCATGGCTTCACCTTTTTGAGGGAAAGAAAAGAGTGGAAGATATATGCAATGTTCCAGATTTATAGTGGCTGCTCAAGGGACTAATTTCTGTATCATCTGATAGAGATCTGGCATACTCTGCATACCTGGGTGCCACTGAGAGCAAAATATATTTCAGTGGCTTGTAGCATCAGAGAACCTGCAGTATTTCAGGCAGATACTAGAGGCAGCAAGATACTACAAGTTCCTGAAAAAGAAACTGGAAAGCTTCACTAGTTAGGAATTACATGCACAAGCCCAGAGAAGATAAATTCCCATAAAAGGTTTGAGAGGCTCTTAGAATCTCTACCTGAACTGATTTATAAAAAATGTCCCCTGTACAAAGTCAGTCCATAAGGATGTGGCTACTTTTTCATATTAAAGTCAACAAAAAGAAAGCATACAAAGAGACAGGGAAACATGGCCCAATCAGAGAGACCAAAAAAAAAAAAAAAAAAAAAAAAATCCAGTAACTGATTTTAACCCTTTTCCTACTTGTCGCAACAATACTCACTGGTAGCACTTGCAGCTATGACATTTATGCCAAGATAACTTTACCTCAAAATCTCTCTCTTTTATTATTATTGTCATATCACTCTAGTATATTGACTTTGGAAATAAAAGACATCATTGTATTTACAGCATTCTGTTTTTAGTAGTGGTATTTCCATTTACAAAATATAGTAATTCTCCATCACTGAAAATGTCATATCCTAGAAAACACAGCATTCCTATGTGTGAAGGTAACATCATTCTTGTATAGCTTTTGGCTGAGGATTCATTTGGTGAATTTATTTTTTCCGAAATAGACTATTCTGATGTTAGTTCTGTTCAGAAATAACTCTAGGAACAGTTTTCATGTTTTATTTTCACATTGAAAACCAGTCAGATTTTCTTCAGCCTCAAGTGTGTTTATGTAAAATTAAACGAGCACTGGAAGCAAGCTGTACTTTTTTATTCTAAATGGGAAAAGGGTTAAAGAAACAGAAATCTGTATATTACTTGACAAAGAGTTCAAAATAATCATCTTAAAGAAACTCAATATATTAGAGAATACAAATAGAAAACTAAACAAAATGTGGGAAATGATGCATGAACAAAATGAGAATATCAACAGAGTTTGAAATTATTAAAAAGAAACAATTCTAGATCTGAAGAATATGGTAATTTATTTGAAAAATTCATTAGAGAGTGTCAACAACAGACTTGGCCAAGCAGAAGGAAGAATCAGTGAACTGGAAAATAGGTCACTTGAAATTACTGAGTCAGAGGAACAAAAAGAAGAGGGCCTAAGAGCCTTACGAACACATTCAAGTGGACTGATGTATACATTATGGGAATTTAAGAAGGGGTAGGGATAGAGAGAGAGAGAGAGAGAGAGAGATAGTGAATGGAGCAGAGAGAATGGAGCAGGGACCTTACTTGAAGAAATAATGGTCAAAATTTTCCCCAGTTGGAGGAAAGAAATGGAAATTCAAATTCAAGAAGCTTAAACAAGTCCAATAATATGAACCCAAAGAAGCTCATAAAGAGACACATTATAATCAAACTGTCGAACATCAAAGACAAAAAGAAAATCTTGAAAGCATCAAGAAGAAAAATTCTTATCACATGCAAGGAAATCCCCATGAGATTGTCAGCAGGTTTTTCAGCAGAAGCATGGCAGACTAGAAGGGAGTGGGATAATATACTCAAAGTGCTGAAAGAAAAACAAACCCACCAACTTAGAATACTATATTTGGCATAACCAACTTCAAAAATGAAGGAGAAATAAGCCCTCCCTATATAAACAAAAACTGAAGGAATTCATCAACACTAGACATGTCTTACATAAATTGCTGAGAGTTCCTTCAGTTGAAACAAACACACTAGACAACAACACCAAAGCATACAAAAACTTAAAAGCTCTCTGGTAAAGTTAAATTTATAGACAAATATAGAATATTGTAATATTGTAAAGGTGGTGGATAAATCACTTTGATTTCTGGCATATAATTTAAATAATAAAAACAATTACTGTAAAACTATGATAATAGATGCAAAATATAAAAATATGTAATTTGTGACGTCAATAACATAAAGAGAGGGTGAATGTAAAGGAGTAGATTTTTTGTATGTAGTTAAAGTTGTTATAGTTTAAAATAGATTGGTATAACTAGAAGATGTTTTATGTAATCCTGATGATAAACACAAAGAAAATGCCTATAGAATATGCACAAAAGAAAATGAAAAAGGAATAAAAGTATGTCACTAAACAAAAAAATAAATGAAACCCAAAGGAAGCCAACAAGAGAAGAAAAGAAGGTCAAAATAAGCACATAGCATATAGAAAATAGTAAAATGGCAGTAGTAAGTTCTTCTGTACCAATAATTATGGTAAATGTAAATGGATTAAACTCCCTAATCAAAGGACATAAAATGACTTGATTGAAAAAAGTAGAACTATATGCTGCCTCCAAGAAACTCACTTTAGATTTAAGGACACACATAGGTTGAAAGTGAAAGGATAGAAAAAGATGTACCATACAAATCGTAACCAAAGGAGAATGAAATTAACACGTTTATATTGGACTTTAAGTCAATAACTTACAAGGGACAAAGAAAGACATTACCTAATAATAAAAGAGTCAATCCAACAGAAAGATATAAAAAGTACAAATACATATGAATGTAACAGCAGAGCATCAAAATATATGAAGCAAACATTGACAAGATTGAAAAAACGAACAGAATAACACAATAATAGTAATATATTTCAATACCACATTTTCAATAATGAATAGATCAACTAGGCAAAAGATCAAGAAGGAAACAGGGTATTTGAAAAACACTACAGAACAATTGGGCCTAACAGATACACAAAACACTACACCTAGCAATAGGAGAAAAACATTCTGCTTAAGCACACATGGACCTTGTTCCAGGATAAGTAATATGTTAGGCCAGGGGTCCACAACCCCTGGGCTGCAGACCAGTACCAGTCCATGGCCTGTTAGGAACCAGGCCACACAGCAGGAGTTAAGTGGCAGGCAAGTGAGCATTACCACCTGAGCTCTGCCTCCTGTTAGATCAGGTACAGCATTGGATTCTCATAGGAGTACGAACCCTATTGTGAACTGCACATGCAAGGGATCTAGGTTGCACGCTTCTTATGAGAATCTAACTAATGCCTGATGATCTGAGGTGGAACAGTTTCACCCCAAATCCATCTCTCACCACCCCCGTCTGTGGAAAAGTGATTTTCCACAAAACTAGTACCTGGTGCCAAAAAGGTTGGGGACTGCTCTGTTAGGCCACACATCTGTAGATGCAAGTTATTAGTAATGTTAGTTCTTTGGTTGAGTGGTTTCAATACTATTATATTCTGTATATTAAATCTGTTACATACATTGTTATTTTCATATCAAGTATTACATGATGAAAAATAAAATAGACTTAAATTTTGTCAGGGTATATAGAGTCTCAGACCAACATCCTGCAGATTTTTTTTAGTAATAAAGTTTAAAAATATCTGTAAGTTTATAATTAGAGTAAACATACAAAGTCATTCATAGTCTTTATTTGTAATAGCCAAAAACTGAAAACAACCCAAATGTTCATCATTTGGTGAAGGGGTAAATAGAGTATATCCATACAATGGAATACTATTTAACCACAAAAAGGAACAAATTATCAATACATGTAAGAAAGATTATCCTCAAAAACATTATGCTAAGTGAAAAATGCAGACACAAAAACAGTAGATATTATGTAGGTTCCACTTATATAAACATTCTAAGAAAAAAAAATCTATATAGGCAGAAAGTAGATTATTGGGGATCTGCTGGGGATGGGAAACATGGTTGCATATTGCCATGAGTAATTTTTTGGAGTGACGGAAATGTCCTAAAACTGGATGATGATGTCAATGTGACAACTGTGTAAATTTCCTAAAAATTATCAAACTGTACACTCACAGTGGTTGAATTTTATAGTTATGTAAATTACATCTGAATAAAGGGATTAACAAAATAGAGTAAGCCACTCAGTGACTAACCCCCTCTCAAAATAAAAAATCAGTTGACCATATAAATATGGTTCTATTTCTGGACTCTCTACTTTGTTTCACTGCTGTATGTGTCTGTTTTTCACCAGTAGCACAAAAACTTTATTGTAGCTTTAGGGTGAGACTTAAACCTTATGTAGTTTGAGTTCTCCAACTTTGTTTTTAGTTTTCAAAATTACTTTGGCTAATCTAGTTTCTTTTAAAAAAATAATTTCAGCTTTTATTTTAGATTCAGGGGTACATGTGCAGGATTGCTACATGGGCATATTAGACATAGGTAGTGAGCATAGTACCCAACAGGTAGTTTTCAACCCAAATCCCTCTCCTTCCCTCCCTGCTCTAGTAGTCTGCAGTGTCTATTGTTTCTGTGTTTATGTCCATGTGTACTTAATGTTTAGCTCCCAGTTATATGTGAGAACATGTGGTATTTAGTTTTCTGTTCCTGTGCTGGCTTACAACATCCATGTTGCTGTAAAGGACATGATTTCACTCTTTTTTATGGCTATGTAATATTCCATGGTACATATGTACCATATTTTCTTTATCCAGTCCACTGTTGTTGGGTGCCTAGGTTGATTCCGTGTGCCATTGTAAATAGCATGGCAATGAACATACAAGTGCATATGCCTTTTAGGTATAATTATTTATGTTGCTTTGTTTATATACCCAGTAATGGGATTGCTGGGTCAAATGGTAACTCTGTTTTAAGTTCTTTGAGATATCTCCCAACTGCTTTCTATTTTCAGTAGTGGCTTAACTAATTTACATTCCCACCAACAATGTTTAAGCATTCCCTTTTCTCTGCAATCTGGCAAGCATCTGTTACTATTCAACTTTTTAATAATAGCCATTCTGACTGTTGTACAATTGTATCCTTTTGTGTTTTGATTTTCTTTCTTTCTTTCTTTCTTTTTTTTTTGAGACAGACTTGCTCTGTTGGCCTGGCTGGAGTGCAGTGCCATGATCTCGGCTCACTGCAATCTCTGTCTCCTGGGCTCAAGCAATTCTCCTGCCTCAGCCTCCCAAGTAGCTGGGATTATAGGTCTGTGCCACCATGTCTGGCTAATTTTTGTATTTTTAGTAGAGACAGGACTTCACCATGTTGGCCAGGCTGGTCTAGAACTCCTGACCTCACATAATTTGCCCCCCTCAGCCTCTCAAAGTGCTGGGATTACAGGTGTGAGCCACTGTGCCTGGTCATGTTTTGATTTTAATTTTTCTGATGATTAGTGATGATGAGCATTTTTTCATGTTTATTGGCTGCTTGTATGTCTTTTTTTGAGAAGTGTCTGTTCATGTCTTTGGCCCACTTTTTAATGGGGTTATCTGTTTTTTGCTTTTTGGTTTGTTCAAGTTCCTCATGGATTCTGGATATTAGACCTTTGTCAGATGCATAGTTTGTAAATATTTTCTCCCATTATGTAGGTTGTCTGTTTAGTCTGTTGATAGTTTCTTTTGCTGTGCAGAAGCTCTTGAGTTTAATTAGTTCTTACATGTCAAGTTTTGCTTTCGTCACAATCATTTTTGGGGGCTTGGCCATAAATTCTTTGCCAAGGCTGATATCAAGAAGGGTATTTCTTAGGTTTTCTTCTAGTATTTTAGTAGTTTGAGGTCTTACATTTAAATTGTTAATCCATCTTGAGTTAAATTTTGTATATGGTGAAAGGTAATGGTCTAGTTTCCCTATTTTGCATATGCCTAGCCACTTATCCCAGCACCACTTATTGAATAAGGAGTTCATTCTCCATTGTTTGTTTTTGTCAGCCTCGTCAAAGGTCACATGATTGTAGGTGTGAGGCTTTATTTCTGAGTTTTCTCTTCTGTGCCATTGGTCTATGTGTCTGTTTTTGAACCAGTACCATGCTGTTTTGGTTACTGTAGCCTAATAGTATAGTTTGAAGTTGAGTAGTGTGATGCCTCCTGCTTTGTTCTTTTTGTTTAGGATGACTTTGGCTATTCAGGCTCTTTTTTGGTTTCATATGAATTTTAGAATAGTTTTTTTTCTACTTCTGTGAGGAATGATGCTGGTAGTTTGATAGGAATAGTGATGAATCTGCACATTGCTTTGGGCAGTATGACCATCAGTTTGTTTATTTCTACAAAAAATTGTTTTACCATATTTTAATTGTGATTACACTGAATGTATATGCCATTTAGGGGAACAAACATCTAATAAGTGATACAATTATCAATAACATATATCTCCTTTTATTAATGCCTTATTTTTTGGTCAACATTTTACAATTTTCAGCATACAGATCTGGCACAAACTGTGTTAGATTTTATCTATTTCTTGGTTTTGGCACTGTCGTAAGTGGTACTATTTTGTTATTTCCAAATGTCTCTTGCTATTCCATGGAAATACAATTGATTTTTGTATATTGATATTGTGTCTTATAATTGCGCTAATCATTTATGAGTTCCAGTATCCTTTGTGTAGAATCTCTGGGATTTTCTACATAGCCATAAAATCTGCAAATAGAAATAATTTTATTTCTTCCCTTTTAGTCTGTATGCCTTTTATTTATTTTTCTTCCCTATTTCAGTGCTTAACACCTCCAATAAGATGTTGAATAAGAATGGTGAGAGTGAACATTTTTTTTGCTTTGTTCCTGATCTTAGGGGAAAACATTCAATCTTTCATTATTATGTATGTTAGGAGATATCTGTAGGCTGTTCCTACACACCTTTTATCTGGTTATAGAAATTTCCTCTGTTCCTAGTTTACTGAAAGTATTTTTAGGAATGGATGATAAATCTTGTCAAATGCTTTTTCTGCATTTATTGAGATAACTATATGGATTTTCTTTTGTAATCTGTCAATATGATGAATTTTAATATGGTAGTTGATTTTTTAAGTGTTTGTCTTACATTCCTAAGAAAACCCACTTAGTCATTATGTACTATCCTTTCTATATATTACTTGATTTGCATTGCCAGTATTTTGTTGACAATTTTTATGCCTATTCTAATGAGGAATATCGGTTTGTAATTTTCTTTTATTGTAATGTTTTTGTGTGGGTTTGGTGTCAGGGTAATGCTGATTTCATCAAAAGTGTTGGAAAGTATTATATCTTCTTCTATTTTCTTGATGAGTTTTTATAGAATTGACATTTGATTATTACCAAATAATGATGCAACTCTAGATACATTTGGTGATTTGCTTTTATATTTTGAAACTTAACTTCAATTTTACTATGATATTCAATTCATATTTATATTAATATCAAAATTATCATTTTATTGAATATAAATAATTTTACATGAAAATATGTTGTTCACTTTCCACAGGCCATGTTTCATTGCTCTCCATTACACATATAATCTTTTTACAGTAAAGTCTAAGGAATTATTGTTCTTTTTCTAATCTTTAGATTTTAGTATATTGTTTAAGAAATGAACCATTGTTTTAAGCTTAGAAATGGTTTAGCATACATTAGTTTTCATTAACGTGGTATTTTTGAATCAAAATTGTATCAACAGTAACTCAAGTTTCTGTACATTTGGAGTGATTATGATTTTTATTTAGTATACTTTAATTAATGCTAATTTATTTCTCATCTAGTCATGCAGATGGATCAATAAAATTTTGGGATGCTTCTGCAAGTAAGTTTCAAGTTTCTGTACAACAGAAACCAATTGGTTAGTATTTACTTATAGCCAACTACCACTTTTTAGTTTGGGCAATTAAAATTTCAGATATATTTTTAGCATACATATGTGGCTGTGTTACAAAAATCCATTACCTACATTGTTAGATCAGTTGAAAGTATTATCTCTACTTTACTTCTCTTCTGTAATATAAGGTAAACAAGACTAAGTCACTCTTTGTCAGCAACCCGTTATATCCACAAGAGGCATGATACATCAGAAAAAGTACCAAACTTTGTCAGATTAACTCTGTTGAAGGAATTTCCTTCATGTCCTACCTGTGTGGTCTTCGCCAAGTGCTTATATCCCTCCAGTCTTCTCTTTTCTTCCCCACTCATCTACCACATCCTGCAAAGATCAAATGACTTGATAACTGTAAGAACTCTTTTTAAATTCTTGAGAATTATGTAACTTAAAGAATAAATAAGGTACTCTGCTCAATGTTGAAGGTCATGCAAAGATACTTAAGACTTCATTATACTCACATATACCCTTCAGAAAAATTGTGGTCATTAGAAAAGGTAAAGAAATGCACATATATAACTATAGGGAAAGCAATATAAGAACTCTAAATGCAGATTATTTAGATCAGAAATGAGAGAGCCTTATTGAGACCTGGTAGATCCAGGAAAGGTATTTTGATGGAGTTAACATTTAGTGTGAGTTTTGGAAGATAGTTAACTTTTGACAGGAATAGGAGTGAAGAACAAGTTAACAGTGACTCTAAGTTTCTGCATATGAGTAACCAGGAAGATGCAGGTAACTCTTTTGGAAAGAAGGAATATAAGAGAGCTTTGAATTTTTTAGTAAAACCAGAAAATTCAAGTAAAAATATCCAGCAGGTAGGGAGAAAAGTCAGAAATGGAAACCAATGAAGAAGCAGCATAAAAGTGATGTTTGAAGCTATAGAAATGAATAGCTTCTGAGGAAGACTACAATAAACACACAAGCAGAGGAAGAAGGTTGAATATTGACAATATTCTTAGCCCACAAGGTAGAGTCCCTTGAACAAGCAAACAAACTATCAGCAAGAGAAAAGGATTAAAAGATCTAAACTCATGCATTCTAAAGTCCCCTTCTGATTTCACATAATAAAAAGCAAAAAGCAAGTGCCTAAAGAGAAACTTCAAAGGGCAACAGACTTTCTGTTGATGAATCTTTTCATGCAAACTTGAGTTTGTTCCTGGAACAAAATTCATTGCATAGTGATGCCAATGCTCCTTTCCCACCACCTCAGTCACTTTTTGGCTTTTAAAATGTGGAGGACCGGGCGTGGTGACTCACATCTGTAATCCTAACACCTTGGGAGGCCTAGGCAGGCGGATTACCTGAGCTCAGGAGCTCGAAACCAGCCTGGGCAACACGGTGAAATCCCGTCTCTACTAAAAGAAAAAATATATATATAAATTATCCAGGTGTGGCGGCATGCACCTAGAGTCCCAGCTACTTGGGAGGCTGAGGCAGGAGAATTGCTGGAACCCGGGAGGCAGAGGTTGCACTGAGCCGAGATCGCACCGCTGCACTCCAGCCTGGGTGACAGAGCAAGACTCCGTCTCCAAACAAAATAATAATAAATAAAATAAATTAATTAATTAAATTAAATTAAATGTAGAGAACGCTTTAACAGTTTAATTATTAGAGTGAATAACACCATTAAGCATGCATAATAATATTTTGAGAAGGTAGTTTTTAAATAAATATTTTATCACATTTAGAATATAAATTGCAAATGATAGCAGCATGTTTAATAGTTTTACTGTAATCCAGGTCAATCTCCAACTTAATGGATGTCTAAAAAAAATCACTTGGTTCACTAACTTTGTGAAACACTGTCTAATACAGAAAGCAAAATGAATTTGAATAACTGAGTTTATATTATTATGTATCTTAGTTTTCTATTGCTGAGTAATAAATTACCACAATTTAACAGCTTAAAACAATACCCATTTGTCATCTCGCTGTTTCTGTGTGTTAGGAATTTGATTATACCTTAGCTAGGTCCTTTGCTCGGGGTCTCACAAGACTGTAATCAAGGTGTTGGCTGGGGTTGCGGCTTCATGAGACTCAAGGTTCTCTTCCAAGCTTATGTAATTGTTGGCAGACTTCATTTTCTTGCACATTCAGAGCTCATGGTAGCTTGCTACTTCAAAGCTAGCAAGAGAGAGTGTCTCTTTACCTTCAGGGAGGGCCTCAGTCCCTCTTTTAAGGGGGCCATCTGATTAGGTTTGGCTTGTTAAGAATAAGCTCTTTGTTGATTAACTCGAAGTCAACTAATGAGGGACCTTAATGATGTCTGCAACATCATTTTACTGTTGTCATGTAACATAAATAATCATAGAAATGATATCCTGACCTCAGAAGCCAGGCTATAGCACCCAATACAATCCTTTGCCCATTTTTTAAAAAATCTATTTTAGCTTGACATATTTCAAGCTTACAAAAAACTGCAAAAAAAAGTACTATGAAATGTTTTATACCTCTCAACCAGATTCTCCAAATATTCCTTCCCTCTCCCCAGCTCTCTCTTACTCTTTCTCTCTTTCCTCCTCACATTTTTCTCTCACACACATGTACATGTATACATATAGCTTTTTTTCTTATCCATTTGAGAGTAAGTTGGAAACACATTACATACTCCTAAATACTTCAGTGTGTATTTCCTACAAACATTCGCTTACATAACCAGACTTTAGTCATCAAAACCAGTAGATTAACACTGACACAACTCTATTATCTAATCTGCGGATTTTATTCAGCTTTTGCAAATACACACACACACACACACATATGTGTGTGTGTATATATATGTATGTATATGTGTGTGTGTGTGTGTGTGTGTATATATATATTTATTTATTTATTAGACAGCGTCTCGCTGTGTTGCCCAGGCTGAAGTGCAGTGGTGCAATCTTGGCTCACTGCAAGCTCTGCCCACTGGGTTCCCGCCATTCACCTGCCTCAACCTCCCGACTAAAGTAGCTGGGACCACAGGTGCCCACCACCACGCCCGGCTATTTTTGTGTGTGTGTTTTTAGTAGAGACAGGGTTTCACCACGTTAGCTGGGATGGCCTCGATATCCTGACTTGGTGATCCGCCTGCCTCGACCTGCCAAAGTGCTGGGATTACAGGTGTGAACCACCGCGCCCGGCCGCAGATTAATATTCTTTACAACAAAAAATTCCAGGATTATTTTTGCATTTAGTCATTGTATGTTCTGAGTTTTAAAAAATCTGGAAAAGTTCCTGAGTCTTCATTTCATGACATAGAGGTTTTTGAGGAGTTCAGGCCAATTATTTTATATAATCTCCTTCAGTCTGGTTTTGACTAATGTTTCTCATTATTAGATTCAGGTGATGCACTTTTCACAGGACTCATATTTAAAACTTTACTCAAGGATCCTTTGTAGAATCATAGTTCTTTTATAGAGTTATTATCATCTGGTCTCCAATGGAAAAATATTCCCCCAAATATTCTTGAAAACAGTTCACAAACACAATTTAGGAGATTATATCTGACCCTTTCTTGACACAGAGCCACTCAGAAAAGATCACTTCTTAAATAGTTACAGATTCTTGGACTCCCAATATTGCTAACTGGTCAATTACAATGTTTCTTATCTCAAGGAGTGTCTAAAAATTTGTTGAGAGGAGTAAGCCCTCTAGGAATACCATCACCCTCTCATCTAGCAATCAAAGGGGAAAACTGAGATAAAGAATTGAGGAGTCTCCGCTAGGGAAGAATTATTTTCAATATTCCCATTTTAGACTTTCTGAGACCCAATATTTTCATCAATAAATAATGATTAAAATACTTCCTTCATGAGACTTTTCTGAGAATGACTCAAGAAAGCAACTATGTATTCTTTGGTATGTAGTATATATTCAAGGAATGTTTATTTTTTCCCTGTAGTCTCCCTCTAGCTACTGTACTATATGAAAGCGTGGCATTAAATGCTTACTAGATAAATGTAATTCACTTTGTCTACTTAGGTTTACTTTTGTGGTTTAACAAATATATTAGTAAAGCTTTAATAACATCTAAGAATTAAGTTTAAATTAGAAGATAACTGTGCTTCGATGTCTTATAGTAACTCTGCAGATGCTGTACAAGCTAAAAACTTCAAAAGTGTTTGAAAAACAGAAGGTCGGAGATGGAAAACAAACATGTGAAATTGTAGAGGAAGACCCTTTTGCCATTCAGATGATTTACTGGTGTCCAGAGAGCAGAATATTCTGTGTATCAGGAGTCTCTGCATATGTCATAATTTATAAATTCAGCAGACATGAAATTACAACAGAAATAGTGGTAAGTTATTTAAAATTTAACTTTCACTTTTACAGTTATTAAAAGAAAGCTATTATCGTAGATTTGACTACTACTTGGTATAGTTTCCGTGAAGTGTGCACTATGTGGTCAGTAATACAATTCGTAGGATTTTAAATTATTATTGTTACTTACTATAACATATTAATAAATGGTTTGGCTTAAAAGGCCAAAACAATTCTCTACCAAACCTTGGTATTTTTTTCAATATCAAAACAAGCTTAGTATTTTAAGTTAATCTTGTTACAAATTAAACATGTCACAATTTTCTCATTTTTCTCTTTGATTTTATGTGAGTCGCAGCTACCTGGCCAAAATAAGTCAACTCTACAACATGATGGTTTGAAATATGTATATATTGTGGAATATATACCTATATATTCTTCTATATATATTAATAAAATGTATAGGTTTTATACCTGTAGTTATTTATTTATTTTGCATAAAAATC
Organism: Chlorocebus sabaeus; assembly: GCF_047675955.1. Classification (NCBI taxonomy): domain Eukaryota; kingdom Metazoa; phylum Chordata; class Mammalia; order Primates; family Cercopithecidae; genus Chlorocebus; species Chlorocebus sabaeus. The sequence continues at coordinate 40,880,261 of NC_132925.1, forward strand.
AAATTAATGCAGGCTTTCTTTGTTCTATACTTTTATTAATTTTTAAGTTTATCTGATTTGTATTTTCTCATCAACTGTTTGCCATACATGACTATTTCTCAGCTACAATAAGGTTATTTTTAATGATTTTCTGTGTAGCAACATTTTTACGGGGTGGATCTAATTGCGGGGCAACCTTACCTAATCTTAATTTTTAAATCAGTGAATGCTCCACTTATTCAAAAGAATAATGATTTTGTGGGATAAATTAATTCTAAATGAAGCCACCTATAAACAATTGTCCTTCTCTACCTTGCCCCTTTTACCAGAATATAAAGATTATTTACTATAGGCCTGTGTGTAAGTGTTTTTACCTCAACAGCTAAAATTAATATCACCCTTTTATTATATAGTAGCTAAAAGCCAAAGCTTTGGAGTCAGATAAACCTACGTTTTAATTCTGGCTTTCCCATTAAATATCTGTGTGACTCTGAGCAAGTCATAAGTCAGCAGTAGAATGTAGCTATGATTCAGTTTCATCACGTGTACAATTCCCTGTGTAAATAAAATGGGAAAATAAAAATAAACTTGAAATACAGATACCAATTTCATAGGGTTCTTGTGAGGATTGTATAAAGACATTATAATAGTGTCCTTACTGTAGTGAGCACTCAATAATTGGTAACTGTATTGTCACCACCAGAGGTTTTTCTATAGTTTTAAAATAATTATGACAATAATTTTGGTAATATTCCCATAATGACATTTTTGTAAGTAATTGTTTTCAATCTCAAAAATGCTCACTTTTACATTGTAAGGCAAATATGTGTTATAAAATCAGCTCTAATTAAATCATTTAATGTATTTTATGCATTCATAAAGTATTTAGTTTTAAAACTTTTTTAGTTTAAAAAAGGTTTTTAGGTCACCTTTTTATTCCTATATAAATTATTATATGCTTTTTATCAAGTAATTCTGACCAACTAATTAAATTAAACAAAAGCCAAGGTAATGAAACAACCAACCAAAAATATGGAATTTCTTTTGGAAAATTTTTAGTGAATTAATGCAAAGTTAAAAATGCAATGAAAGTTTTTTATGCTAAATACTTTAAACAAGTAATTTTTTTATACACACACAAACATACACAATACGCACACACATACATGTTTGTGTGTGTATATGAAAAAAGTTTAATTTCTGTCATTGGAATAACCATAACCAACTTCTCATTTTATTTTATCACATATCAAATTGTAATTTATACTATATCATAAAATATATTTATTATATAAAAACTTTATCTTCACTGAGTTATTTTTCTTTTAATTCTGAAGTTTAAAAGTTTACATTTTTTGTGATTGCCATTGAATATTCCATATAATTAACTATTTGATTTAGTATGAGATACTGCTCAACCTTACTATAAGTAGTATTGAACTTATTAATTTGAAAAAAACTGTGTGAATGATTCCTAAAAAGTTATCAGGTATTTTAATGTGATTATTTATTATGACTTAGATTAAATTAAAATGATTATTATTGCGGCTTAGATTAAATTTAAACTTGATTTTTTTAAGTCATTAGAGGTACGACTTCAGTATGATGTTGAAGATATTATTACCCCTGAACCAGAAACAAGTCCTCCGTTTCCAGATCTCTCAGCCCAGCTTCCTTCTTCAGGGAGTCTTTCTGGGAGCACTAACACTGTTGCTAGTGAAGGAGTAACAAAGGACAGTATCCCATGCCTCAAGTAAGAGTTTCTACCAAATTTTAAAACAGTTTTATATATGAATCATATGTCTTTGAAATTGTGACAAATAAAATTAATTTTCTCTAATTATCAAGTTGTTGTCAAGTGATCTACAATTCTTCAGGGGTTAATCTGGTCTTTTTTTTGAACATCTGTGAAGAGGGCATAATATTTTCATCCTTCATTTACTTATTTATATATTTCCTTCCCAGAAGGACTCTAAAGAAAACATGGCTTTGATAGAATAGGAAGTTTGGCAGGGCAGAAACTTGGCCACTTGCTTGGTAGTTTCCAATTGAAAAAGTATATTTATGGGGTGTGATGGCTCACGCCTGTATTCCCAACACTTTGGGAGGTTGAGGTGGGAGGAATGCTTGATGCTAGGAGTTCGAGACGAGCCTGGGCAACACAGCAAGACCTTGTATCTACAAAAAGTTTAAAAATTAGCTGGGTGTGATGGTACATGCCTGTAGTCCCAGCTACTAGGGAGGCTGAGGCGGGAGAATCACTTTAGCCCAGGAGTTTAAGGTTGCAGTGAGCTGTGGTCCTGCCACCGTACTCCAGCCTGGGTGACAGTAAGACCCTGTCTCCAAAAAAATAATAATGATAATTTTTAAAAGTATGTTTATGTAATTTATTTAGCTTTCTTGGAACCAAAAAGAAAACCAAGTTTACTATCTACTACAAGAGTTCTATGTTAGAAAAAAGGATTTCTCTCATGATTGCTAGTATATTGCATAATCTTTCTTTTTTAAAACTGTTATTTATTAATAAACTAAACAAAGATTTACATCATGTTCAATAAAACCTAAAGTTAACAAGCCCATGGTAATATTTTATTGTTTTTATGATTTTTAGTAGTAGAGTATAAATTGCTACTTACTGCTTCTATACCATCAAACCAAATATTTCTAGTATTAGCCAGCTGAAGAATTAAGCCTAAGCAGGGAATTTCTTTGAGCTGCATATCTACATTTGCCACTCAAAAAACTTTAGACAGCTAGTTTTCCCATTTCTTACAAATATGCTTATGGAAAATTTAGAGATAAGATTTTAGGAGCAAAATTCATACAATTAGCAGATGCTATACATTTGTAATCATTGATTGTCCTCTCAAAACTTTTCTTTTGAAGTACATAAAAAGAAGGAAATATGAGCAAATATTACTGGGAGGAAAATCTACAAAGAGGAAACATCATCATAAAATTTTAGCTCATGGATATATTTTTTGAAAGTAGCATCAACAGTATTTGATAATTGGTTGGTTGGGAAGTATGAGAGAAGGATATTAGATTTAAAGAAAAATAAGAATTCAGATGCTAGATATATATACTGGAGGGTAGGTTAATGGTCATTTGTTTTATTGTTATGCTTTATAACTGATATATATGTAACATATATTACATTAGAAAAATAATTACATAATAAAAATAACTTAAAATAATATTCTCAAAATAAAAAATTGAAGTGTTAAAGGCCAGTTGAAGTTGTGGACCTAACTGACTGAAAAGCCACATAAAGAAATAACTAAGTAATCATAAAGGACTCAGTGCATTTTGAGAAAGCTAGAAGACACCGTCCATCTGCATGCAGCCTGCAATGCCTGGTGTTGTATATTTCTGTAGCATGATTCTATGTAAATTCTCAAGATAAGTTTGACCATGTTTATTTAAACTGTGTATAATAGGATTGTTTTTGCTCTTAAAGTGTTAAGACACGGCCAGTGCGAATGCCTCCAGGATATCAAGCAGAACTTGTTATTCAATTGGTGTGGGTAGATGGTGAACCTCCACAACAGATTACTAGTCTTGCTGTAAGCTCAGCATATGGAATGTAAGTAATTAAACTTTTTTCTGATATGTATTATTTAGCTAATATGTTTGATTTTTTAGATGTTCCCTGCTCAAGTCCTAAAAATGAAAAGAAGCCCTCACCTGGATTTTTATTAAATTAAATAATATATAAGAAAAATAATTTAAATTCACATTGTGGTTTTTTGTTCTTTCCTGAAGTCAAACCTGTGATAGTGTTCCCAATTTTGATGTTAGTAGGAGATTGTTAGGATTTTATTACACTTACACTTTATTGTTTGTTTTTATATTCTGTCTTTTTTTTCTCTTTATATTTCACTTTCTTTTGACTTATCCTTTCGAGTTCACTAACTCCCTCTTCAATTGTGTCTAATCTGATGGTATTATTTTTCAGTTCTAGACCTTACATCTGATTATTTTAAAACATCCTGTTCTCTTCCTAAATTACCACTCTTTTCTTTATTTATTTGAATGTACTGAATGTATAACTTTAAAATGTGTTACTTTAAATATGTGTTTGATATTTCCATATTTGGTATCCAGTCTATTACATTTCTTAGTTTTGGGTCACATTATATTATGTTCATGTATGCCAGTTTGTATGGTTTTTTTCTTAGTTGTTTCTGTTTTTTATAAATTGAGAAATGAATATTATAATTTGAAGTTCTAGATGATATTTTCCTCCAGAAAGTATCTGCATTTCCTCTGGCAGTCTAGGTTTAAAAACTACTGAAGGGTGAGAACAACATAATTCAAGCAGACATCAGGTCTTTGAAAGTTGGGTTTTATTCCCATTAAAGTCTAATTTAATTTCAGTTAATCCTTATTTCTAGGTTGTAGCCCTCCATAGAGGTTGTGTCAAACTATACTCCCAACAACAATGTTTAGAATGTCTACTTTCCTACATCCTTTCCTACAACAATGTATAATCAAACTTTCCATCCTGGTCAGTTTGTTAAGAGTAGTGTGTTATTATAATATCAGTACAATTTTCTTATATCTTAAGTGAAATTGAACATCTTTTCCTGTTTTGTGACATTCTGTTTCTATTCTTTGTCCATTTGTTTGTAAAGTTGTTGGCCTTCATAGAGATTTGTGAAAACTGTTTACATATTAGGGAAGTTAGCTTTCTCTATAGTGTAATTTGCAGTGATCTTCCATGCTTTTATTTGCTTTATGACTTTGTTTAAGATGGTTTCTATTTTAAAGAATTTTTTGCAATTCTATTTTTTGTTATCTTTTATGGCTCTGAATTTCTGTCTTATTTAAAAAGTCCTTCCTCACTTCAAGATAATAATACAAATGTAATAAAAACAAAAAATTGTTATGTTCTCTCTAATATGGTTTTTGTTTCTTTTAGATGTTTAAAGCTTTAATCTATCTGGAATTTTTTAAGTATAAGATATGAAATAAGTATTAAACTATATTTTTCCTGATGAGTAAGAATTGTGCCAATACCATTTCCTGAATAGTTCATCTTTCTGTGCTTATTTGGAATCAACTTTTATCAAATAATACATTACCTTATATATTTCACTTTTATATCTGTACTTCCTAAGCTGAGTCTTATAAGCTCCAAGAGAATGCCTTGAAACCATCAGTAAGGAGTCCATGGAAAAAAGTCTTAACTTTGAGTACCTGGAGTTTTCTTCGGGGGGTTGTGGAGGATATATGTGAACATAGTGCTTGCTTCTTGACTAGCATATTATTTGATGGGAAAGCTGGCAACAACAGTTGATGGATGATGGGAGAGGAGGAATGGACTGTGGGACAGCCTATTGTTTCATTATTTGATATGGTAAGAATATATGATTATTCTCTAGCCAAAGTAATTACCATGAAAGATAGTTGAGCTCAAGCCATCTTCTGAGTTCCCTTCACTAGAGATTGACCTGTAAAGACAAGGAGACTTCAGAATTCAGAGACTATAAAGATGTATCACCTGGTTCAGAAGCTGAAGGTTGTTAGAATAGGTCAGATAAAAAATACATTTCCCTCATAAGGGAACTGTGGAGGTGAAAGTTATTACAGAACTTCTGTATAACTTACACTTGTTTGAAAATAACAGCTTGGACATCTATCTCATAGAGAGCCTCCACTGCCAAAATCCTAGCTCATGTGGCTACTAGAGTAAATTCCACTAAGTTTTAAAGAAAGAAATTGTACAAGTATTACATTAAATGTTCCTGAGAATTATTAAAGATGAAATCATGTTCATCTCATTTTATGAGGCCAACAAAACTTGATGCAAAAACTTGAAAAGGGCATTACAAAAAGAGAAAGTTGTAAGTCTATATCATTTATGAACATAGTTTTAAAATCCCAACCAAAATATAGATAATCTAGCAATTAAAAAAGGTAACATATCATAACCAAGTTTGGTTTACACCAGGAATTCAAGGTTTTTAAACATTTTAAATGAATCAGTGTAATTCATCACATTAACGAATAAAGTAGAAAAACTATAGGATGGTCAGGAATGCAAAAAACAGAAACATCTGATAAAATTAAATATCCATTTATGACTTCAAAAGAAACTAATAGCTAAAATGGAAGGAATTTTTCTTAATCTGATACATTTTAGCAAATATGCTCTATGGTGAAATGTTAGAAGCTTTGTCTTTGAGGAAAAAACAAGAGAAGTGTCTTAGTCTATTTGGGCTGCTTAAAAAGATATCTTACAAATGGGTAATTTGTAACAACCAGGATTTATTGCTCACAGTTCTGGAGACTGGAAAGTCCAAAATCAAGGTCTCAGGAGATTGAGTGTCTAGCTCTCTGCTTTGCTCTGTGCTTCAAAGATAGCACCTTCTAGCTTTGTTTGCACTTGGTAGAAGGAGTGAACAAATTCCCTCAGACTTCTTTTATGAGAAAATGAATTCCATTAAGAATGGTGGAGACCTCCCAAAGACCTAATTACCTTCCCAAGGCCCCAACTCTTAATACCATCACCTTGGGGATTAGATGGTCTGAATTTGGGGAAACACAAAAATTCAGACCATAACATTGTGAACCTGCTTCCCAAAATTTGTGTCTTTCTCATATTTAAAATACATTCATTTGATTCTAATAGCTCCAAAAAGTCTTAAAACATTTTAGCATTAACTCAAAAGTTTCATGTTCAAAGTCTCATCAAAATATCATCTGGGCTGGATGTAGTGGCTCACACCTGTAATCTCAGCACTTTGGGAGGCCAGGGCAGGTGGATCACCTGAGGTCAGGAGTTCAAGACCAGCCTGGCCAACATGGTGAAACTCCATCTCTACTAAAATTGTAAAAATTAGCTGTGCTTGGTGGCACGTGCCTGTAATCCCTGCTACTAGAGATATTGAGAATCGCTTGAATCCAGGAGGGAGAGGTTGCAGTGAGTTGAGATTGCGCCATAGCACTCCAGCCTAGGTGACAAAGCGAAACTCCATCTCAAAAAAAAAAAAAAAAAAAAAAAAAAAAAACAAAGTCGCCTGATTCATATATGGGTGAGACTCAAGGTATGATTCATTCTGAGGCAGATTCTTCTCCAACTGTGAGTTTATGAAATCAAACAAGTTATATGTTTCCAGAATACAATGGTGGGATCAGCACAAGGTAAATATACCCATTCTGAAAGGAAGAATTAGGAAACAAAAAAGGGGTAATAGCTCCAAAGTAAGTCCCATAAAACTCCCATCTCCCTGAGACAGAGCACCTGGGGGAAGGGGCGGCTGTGGGCGCAGTTTCAGCAGAGTTAAACGTTCCTGCCTGCTGACTCTGAAGAGAGAAGTGGATCTCCCAGCACAGCGCTTGAGCTCCACTAAGGGACAGACTGCCTCCTCAAGTGAATCCTTGACCCGCGTACCTCTTGACTGGGAGACACTAGCCCGCATGGGTTGACAGACACCTTGTACAGGAGAGCTCCAACTGGCATCTGGCAGCTGTCCCTCTGGGACAAAGCTTCCAAGGAAGGAACGGGCAGCAATCTTTGCTGTTCTGCAGCCTCCGCTAGTGATACCCAGGCAACAGGGTCTGGAGTGGACCCCCCCAGCAAACTCCAGCAGACCTGCAGCCGAGGGACCTGACTGTTAAAAGGAAAACTAACAAACAGAAAGGAATAACATCAACATCAACGAAAAGGACATTCACACAAAAACCCCATCTGAAGGTCACCAACATCAAAGACCGGTGGTAGATAAATCCACAAACATGAGGAAAAACCAGCACAAAACTATGAAAATTCCAAAAACCAGAAAGCCTCTTCTCCTCCAAATGATCACAACTCCTCACCAGCAGTGGAACAAAACTGAGTGGAGAATGAGTTTGGCAAATTGACAGAAGTAGGCTTCACAAGGCAGGTAATAACAAACTCCTTTGAGCTAAAATAAAGGAATATGTTGTAACCCAATGCAAAGAAGCTAAGAACCTTGAAAAAAGGTTAAAGGAACACTAACTAGAATAACCAGTATAGAGAAGAAGATAAATAACTTGATGGAGCTGAAAAACACAGTACGTGAAGCATACACAAGTATAAATAGCCAAATCAATCAAGCAGAAGAAAGGATATCAGAGATTGAAGATCAACTTAATGAAATAAAGTGTGAAGACAGGATTAGAGCAAAAAGAATGAAAAGGAATGAACAATGCCTCCAAGTAATATGGGACTATGTGAAAAGACCAAACCTATGTTTGATTGGTGTACCTGAAAGTGATGGGGAGAAGGGAAGCAAGATGGAAAACCCTCTTCAGGATATTATCCAGGAGAACTTCCTCAACCTAGCAAGACAGGCAACATTCAAATTCAGGAAATAGAGAGAATATCACAAAGATACTCCTCAAGAAAGCAACCACAAGACACACAATCAACAGATTCATCAAGGTTGAGATGATGGAAAACATGTTAAGAGCAGCCAGAGAGAAACGTTGGGTTACTCACAAAGGAAAGCCCATCAGACTAACAGAGGATCTCTTGGCAGAAACCTTACAAGCCAGAAGAGAGTAGGGGCCAATATTCAACGCTCTTAAAGAAAAGAATTTTGAACTCAGAATTTCATATCCAGCCAAACTAAGCTTCATAAGCAAATGAGAAATAAAATCCTTTACAGACAAGCAAATACTGAGATATTTTGTCCCCACCAGGCCTGCTTTACAAGAGCTCCTGAAGAAAGCTGAGGCAGATTCTCCTCCAACTGTGAGCTTAAGAAATCAAGCAAGTTATATGTTTCCAAAATACAATGGTGAGATCAGCACGAAGTAAACATACCCATTCTAAAGGAAGAATTAGGGGAAAAAAAGGGGGTAATAACTCCAAAGTAAGTCCCATAAATCTCCCATGGAGTTTTGGAAAGAAAAAACTGGTACTAGCCACTGCAAAAACATACCAAATTGTAAAGACCATTGACAGTAAGAAGAAACTGCATCAACTAATGGGCAGAATAACCAACTAGCATCATAATGACAGGATCAAATTTACACATAACAATATTAACCTTAAATGTAAATGGGCTAAATGCCCCAACTGAAAGACACAGACTGGCAAACTGGATAAAGAGTCGAGACCCATTGGTGTGCTATATTCAGGAGACCCATCATATGTGCAAAGACACACATAGGCTCAAAATAAAGGAATGGAGGAATGTTTACCAAGAAAATGGAAAGCAAAAAAAAAAAAAAAGAAGAAGAAGAAAAAAAAGGATTGCAATCCTAGTCTCTGATAAAACAGACTTTAAACAACCAAAGATCAAAAAAGACAAACAGAAAAAGACAAACAAGGGCATTACATAATAGTAAAGGGATTAATGCGACAAGAAGAGCTAACTATCTTAATATATATATGCACCCAATGCAGAAGCACCCAGATTCATAAAGCAAGTTCTTAGAGACAGACAAAGAAACTTAGACTCCCACACAATAATAGTAGGAGACTTTAACAACCCACTGTCAATATCAGACAAATCAACGAGACAGAAAATTAACAAGGATATTCTGGACTTGAACTCAGCTCTGGAACAAGTGGACCTAACAGACATCTACAGAACTCTCCACCCCAAATCAACAGAATATACATTCTTCTCAGCACCACAATGCACTTATTCTAAAATTGACCACATAACTGGAAATAAAACACTCCTCAGCAAATGCAAAAGAATGGAAATCATAATAAACAGTCTCTCAGACCACAGTGCAATCAAATTAGAACTCAGGTTTGAGAAACTCACTCAAAACCACACAACTGCATGGAAACTGCACAACCTTTTCCTGCATGACTACTGGGTAAGTAATGAAATTAACGCAAAAATAAATAAGTTATTTGAAACCAATGAGAACAAAGACACAATGTACCAAAATCTCTGGGACACAGCTAAAGCAGTATTTAGAGGGACATTTACAGCACGAAATGCCTACAGGAGAAAGCGGGAAAGATCTAAAATTGACACCCTAACATCACAATAAAATGAACTAGAGAAGCAGGAGCAAAAATATTCAAAATCTAGCAGAAGAAAAGAAATAACTAAAATCAGAGCAACACTGAAGGAGATAGAGACATGAAAAACCCTTCGAATAATCAGCGAATCCAGGAGCTGGTTTTTTTAAAAGATTAACAAAATAGACAGACCGCTAGCCAGACTAATAAAGAAGAAAAAGAGAAGAATCAAACAGACACGATAAAAAATGATAAAGGGGATATCACCACTAATCCCACTGAAATACAAACTACTATCAGATAATACTATAAATATACCTCTATGCAAATAAACTAGAAAGTCTAGAAGAAATGGATAAATTCCTGGACTCATATACCCTCGAAAGACTAAACCAGGAAAAAGTCGAATCCCTGAACAGACCAATAACAAGTTTTAAAATTGAGACAGTAATTAATAGCCTACCAACCAAAAAATGTCCAGGAGCAGATGGATTCACAGCCGAATTCTACCAGAGGTACAAAGAGGAGCTGGTACCATTTCTTCTGAAACTATTCCAAACAACAAAAAAGAGAGACTCCTCCCTAACTCATTGTATGTGGCCAGCATCACCCTGATACCAAAACCTGGTGAGACACAACAAAAAAAGAAAATTTCAGGCCAATATCCCTGATGAACATCGATGCAAAAATCCTCAGTAAAATACTGGCAAACCAAATCCAGCAGCACATCAAAAAGCTTATTCACCACAATCAAGTCAGCTTCATACCTGTAATGCAAGGTTGCTTCAACATACACAAATCAATAAGCGTAATCCATCACATAAACAGAACCAACGACAACAACCACATGATTATCTCAATAGATGTAGAAAAGACCTTTGATAAAATTCAACACCCTCTCATGCTAAAACACTCTCAATAAACTAGGTAGTGATGGAACGTATCTCAAAATAATAAGAGCTATTTATGACAAACTCACAGCCAATATTATACTCAATAGGCAAAAGCTGGAAGCATTCCCTTTGAAAACTGGCACAAAATAAGGATGTGGTCTCTCACCACTCCTGTTCAACATAATACTGGAAGTTCTGTCCAGGGCTATCAGGCAAGAAAAAGAAATAAAGGTATTCAAGTAAGAAGGGAGGAAGTCAGATTGTCTCTATTTGCAGATTACGTGATTGTATATTTGGAAAACCCCATCATCTCAGCCCCAAATCTCCTTAAGCTGATAAGCAACTTCAACAAAGGGGCAGGATACAAAATCAATGTGAAAAAATCACTAGCATTCCTATACAACAATAACAGACAAACAGAGTGAACTCTCATTCAGTTGCGGCAAAGAGAATAAAATACCTAGGAGTACCACTTACAAGGGATGTGAAGGACCTCTTCAAGGAGAATTACAAATCACTGCTCAAGGAAATAAGAGAGGACACAAACAAATGGAAAAACAGTCCATGCTCATAGATTCAATGCTATCCCCATCAAGCTAACATTGACTTTCTTCACAGAATTAGAAAAAACTACTTTAAATTTCATATGGAACCAAAAGAGAGCCCGTATAGTTAAGACAATTCTAAGCAAAAAGAAAAAAGCTGAAGGCATCATTCTACCTGACTTCAAACTATACTACAAGGCTACATTAACCAAAACAGCATGATACTGGTACTAAAACAGATATATCAACCAATGGAACAGAATGGAGTCCTCAGAAATAACACCACACATCTACAACCATCTGATCTTTGACAAACCTGACAAAAACAAGCAATGGTAAAAGGATTCCCTATTTAATAAATGGTGTTGGGAAATCTGGCTAGCCATATGCAGAAAACTGAAATTGGACCCCTTCCTTAGACCTTATACAAAAATTAAAGCAAGATGGATTAAAGACTTAAACATAAGACCTGAAACTATAAAAACCCTGGAAGAAAACCTAGGCAATACCATTCAGGACATAGGCATGGGTAAAGACTTCATGACTAAAACACCAAAAGCAATGGTAACAAAAGCCAAAATTGACAAATGGGATCTAATTAAACTAAAGCTTCTGCACAGCAAGAAAACTACCATCAGAGTGAACAGGCAACCTACATAATGGGCGAAAATTTTTGCAATCTATCCATCTGTCAAAGGTCTAATATCTAGAATCTACAAGGAACTTAAACAAATTTACAAGAAAAAAACAACCCCATCAAAAAGTAGGCAAAGGATATGAACCGACACTTCTCAAAAGAAGACATTTATGCAGCCAACAAATATATGAAAAAAAGCTCATCATCACTGGTCATTAAAGAAGTCCAAATTAAAATCACAATGAGATATTATCTTTGTGATTTTAGAATCACAAATTGTGATTATTAAAAAGTCAGGAAACAATAGATGCTGGAGAGGATGTGGAGAAATAGGAATGCTTTTACACTGTTGGTGGCAGTATAAATTAGTTCAACCATTGTGTAAGACAGTGTGGTGATTCCTCGAGGATCTCAAACCAGAAATATTATTTGACCCAGCAATCCCATTACTGGATATATACCCAAAGGATTATAAATCATTCTTCTATAAAGACACATGCACACATATGTTTATTGCAGCACTGTTCACAATAGCAAAGACTTGGAACCAACCGAAATACCCACCAATGATAGACTGGATAAAGAAAATATGGCACATATACGCATGGAATACTATGCAGCCATGAAAAGGTATGAGTTCATGTCCTTTGCAGGGACATGGATGAAGCTGGAAACCATTCTCAGCAAACTAACACAGGAACAGAAAACCAAACACCACATGTTCCCACTCATAAGCGGGAGTTGAACAATGAGAACACATGGACACAGGGAGGGGAACATCACACACTGGGCCTGTCGGGGGTGGGGTGCTAGTGGAGAGATAGCATTAGGAGAAGTACCTAATGTAGATAATGGGTTGATGGGTGCAGCAAACCCCCATGGCACATGTATATCTATTTAACAAACCTGCACGTTCTGTACATGTATCCCAGAACTTAAAGAATAATTTAAAAAAAGAATAACTGAAAGATATATATTAGTGATTACCATATTATTTACTTGAATACACATTAAACCAATAATAGATTGATTTCATCTAATGAATGCAAACAAAGCATTTATATATAATAAAAAGGGAAAAGCAGAGAGAGAAAAACCACAGCCACTTTCTAAACAATGAATTTTCTATTTTTTTTTCATTGTGAGATGCTAATGAGTTAGCAACCAGCCAAAAGACCAGTCAGGGTATTTGCTTTTGGGCAGCTGTATGAATCGTCAACTAAACTTATTTATTTCTAGGTTTTCCAAAAGGCTTTAGCTGTTCAGTTTGTCACACATATATGGAAGACATTTTCTGTATTATTTATGTCATTATCATTTAGTAGTATGTCCGTCTGAATTACACCAGGTCTTTATCATTCTTCTTGTTATAATTTCTCAATTTCACCCTTTTGGTCAAACTCAGCCCCCGAACTGACTGACCATGAGGGCCTAGTCTCTTTATAGAACACAGTATTAGTTGTATGGCAATGCGTATGTAGCAGCATTTAAGTATCTGGACGTTAGACATTAAGGGAGGAAAAAAGCATAAGACAATCATGATTATTATAAGAAATATTTGGAAACCACTTGATGTTCAAAATCCTGGTTGGCCTAACTCTAACCAGGAAAATAATTTTCAAAGATTAATGTCGTCAGCTTTAGTTAACTCAGTAACCTTACTATTCCATTCACTATTGTTTACTCTTTTGAAGAACATATCAAGGGGCAAATGTTAAGTCAGAAACTGTGAAGGGTCTAAGTTGTTTCCCTCTTGGAAAATAGTAAATTTGTCTGTGACAGTATTATATATATATAGACAGAAAATAATCCTCTTGGTCAGAACACAGACAGTTTATTAGTGACAGCAAACACAGCAGCTTAGTGCAAGATCTTGCATCAGTTCCCTGAGCCCACAGGGGAACATGGTGAATGGCAGATGGTACTTGCATGTGCACCTGGGTGCATAATAAAAGAGGAACTCCAAGTTTTAAAGACTCACATCTTATGTAGGTCTGCTGGTGAACTGCCCATTTATCTTTACTCTGGAACATAAGCAAATATTCTCTGGGGAAGAGGAAAGGTTTTTTTTTTTTTTTTTTTTTTTTTTTTTTTTTTTTTTTTTTTTTTTAATCTCTACTACCCTGAAATGTCTCAAAGTAGGGAGATGCCCCTAAGCTTTACTATACTGGGATGTCTCTTTATACAGACATACTTAACTGTAAATGCCTTCACTAAAAGGACTGTGCAGTACAGTGAAGGGCTAATGGAGAATGGTCTACCAATTGCAGTGTGACCTGTTGTACATTCTTATTTAGGATTAATTGAGCCAGTTTGTTTATATAAGCCTGTGAGATCCTTAGAGCTTAAGTTGTATTACTTGCCATTTGAGTCTATGTTTTAGAGGTAAATTGCATATCTCACATTTCAGTTTAAGAATTTTTTACTGGAATAGAATTCTTATAAGAACCTCTGAAATCCAGTCTTGTTCCCCTTTGGATATGTTGTGATATTGGACTTTTGATAAAATATGAGTGACTGAGGGTTTTGCTCTGAACTTGGAAAAATAATATAACAAATTTAAGAACTGAAAATTGGTCTTACTCTTTCAGTGTATGTTTCCTAAGAAGAACTTTTTTTTACATCATAAGCATAGTGTATTTATTAAAATAAAGAAATTCAACATTGATTCAGGACTATTTTCTACTTCACATACCATATTAAGTTTCTAGATATGTCCCAGTAATGTCATTTATATTGTCTATTCCCAGAAGAGAATCAAATCCAGGATCTTGCATTGCTTTTAGTTTTCATTTTTTCTTAATCTCCTTTAATCAGGGGCAGTTCTTCCACATTTTTTTTAGATGGAGTCTTGCTCTGTTGCCCAGGCTGGAGTGCAGTGGCATGATCTCAGCTAACTGCAGATTTCACCTCCTGGGTTCAAGCAATTCTCCTGCCTCAGCCTCCTGAGTAGCTAGGATTACCAGGATGCACCACCACACCCAGCTAATTTTTGTATTTTTAGCAGAGATGGTGTTTTGCCACGTTGACCAGGCTGACCTTGAACTCCTGACCTCATGTGATCCGCCCACCTAGGCCTCCCAGAGTGCTGAGATTACAGGCATGAGCTACTGTGCCTGGCCCAGCATTTAGTTTTTAACCTTCATATTTTTAGAGTACAGCCAATTATACTGTTAACTGTACATCAGCTGAGTTTGTCTGATATTTCCTCATGATGAGAGTAAATTAAGCATTTTAGCAGGAATACCACAGAAACAAGGTAATGTCTTCTAAGTTTATCTTATCAGAAGGTACATGATCATAGATTGTCCTAATTTTAGTGGTACTAATTTTGATTTCTTGTTAAGGTCATATCTACCAGGTTTCTCCACTATAAAGTTGCTGTTTCCCTTCATAGATAATAGTTTATGGGGATATACTTGAAAGTTTGTAAACTTCTTACTCATCAAACTTTCACCCATTACTTTTAGCATCCATTGGTTATTCTCTGTTATCCCTTCTATATTTCTAAGTTAGATTATACTATTAAAAGAGCATGACTCCCTATCCTAGATAAACATTTGTTTACTTGTTTACTATATAAGTATGAAATCATGGATTTGCATTTTATTCACTGAGTTAAGATCTGTTACTATCATTTGTGCCGGTGATGCTCTAATTCTTCCAGATTTGACCATATGGAGCCCCATCAAAATAGCTTCTATGTCCTTTTGATATGTTCCCATCGTTTTTCAGCAGTTTGCTATTTTCCAGTACAATGTGATGTTCCATGTGTATCTTGTATATTCTTTAGTCTACCCCTGGAATCAGCTATCTTAGTCTTCTTTTATTGGAGAATGTTATTTAGAAAACAGTATCTGTGCACAATAGATGCTCATTTCTACTGTTGTCATTGCTTCTAGCCCCTATCAGTATACAGAGCTAAGAAAAAACATAAACATTGAACACTTTTTGATATATATGAGATACAATTTTGAAGGATGTATAGAGGTTATAATTTTGAAGTAGCTTATCAATTTATTCTTTTATATTTCTTGCCTTTGGATTCTTCTGAGAAATCTTTTTATCATGAATGGCTTGTGAATTCAGTCAAATCCTTTTACTGCATCAATTAAAACTGTGTAAGTCCATTCTCACACTACTACAAAGAAATATCTGAGATTGAGTAATTTATAAAGAAAAGAGGTTTAATTTACTCACAGTTCTGCAGGCTGTGCCGGAAGCATAGCTGAGAGGCCTCAGAAAACTTACAATCATGGTGGAAGGTGAAGGGGAAACAAGCACATCTTACTATGGTGGAGCAGGAGATATTTGTGCATTTTAAAATTTTCTTCCTGTTATTGATTTCTAGTTTTATACTATTGTGATCAGGAAGGGTACTTGATATGATTTCAATCAACTAAGACTTGGTCTAACATGTTATCTGTTCTGAAGAATGCCTCACATGTGCTGGAGAAGAATGTGTATTCTTCTGCTGTTGAATGGAATGTTCTGTATGTGTCCGTTAGATCCACCTGCACTAACATATAGTTCAGGTCCAATTTTCTTTATTGATTTTTTTGTCTAGATAATGTATCTATTGTTGAAAGTGAGAGTGTTGAAATGCCCTACTTTTATTGAATTGCTGTTTGTGTCTCCCTTCAGTTCTGTTAATATTTGCTTTACATATTTAGGTGTTCTCATATTGAGCACATATGTATTCATAGTTGTTATATCTTCTTGATGAATTGACTTCTTTATCGTTATATAATGATCCTCTTTGTCTCTTATGACAGTTTTTAACTTAAAGTCTATTCTTTTCTGATATAATTAAGCTACCTCTGTTCTATTTCAGCTTCGATTTTTATAGCAATTCATTTTCATCCCTTCACTTTCAGCCTATGTGTAAGGCTATGGTTAGTCTCTTGTAGGCAGCATATAGTTGGATCTTAATTTTTAATCCATTCAGCCACTCTTCCTTCAAGAAGTTCCTCCTCTTCAAGGAGAACTACAAACCACTGCTCAGTGAAATAAAAGAGGACACAAACAAATGGAAGAACATACCATGCTCATGGATAGGAAGAATCAATATCGTGAAAATGGCCATACTGCCCAAGGTAATTTATAGATTCAATGCCATCCCCATCAAGCTACCAATGAGCTTCTACACAGAATTGGAAAAAACTGCTTTAAAGTTCATATGGAACCAAAAAAGAGCCCGCATCTCCAAGACAATCCTAAGTCAAAAGAACAAAGCTGGAGGCATCACGCTACCTGACTTCAAACTATACTACAAGGCTACAGTAACCAAAACAGCATGGTACTGGTACCAAAACAGAGATATAGACCAATGGAACAGAACAGAGTCCTCAGAAATAATACCACACATCTACAGCCATCTGATCTTTGACAAACCTGAGAGAAACAAGAAATGGGGAAAGGATTCCCTATTTAATAAATGGTGCTGGGAAAATTGGCTAGCCATAAGTAGAAAGCTGAAACTGGATCCTTTCCTTACTCCTAATACGAAAATTAATTCAAGATGGATTAGAGACTTAAATGTTAGACCTAATACCATAAAAATCCTAGAGGAAAACCTAGGTAGTACCATTCAGGACATAGGCATGGGCAAAGACTTCATGTCTAAAACACCAAAAGCAACGGCAGCAAAAGCCAAAATTGACAAATGGGATCTCATTAAACTAAAGAGCTTCTGCACAGCAAAAGAAACTACCATCAGAGTGAACAGGCAACCTACAGAATGGGAGAAAATTTTTGCAATCTACTCATCTGACAAAGGGCTAATATCCAGAACCTACAAAGAACTCAAACAAATTTACAAGAAAAAAACAAACAACCCCATCAAAAAGTGGGCAAAGGATATGAACAGACATTTCTCAAAAGAAGACATTCATACAGCCAACAGACACATGAAAAAATGCTCATCATCACTGGCCATCAGAGAAATGCAAATCAAAACCACAATGAGATACCATCTCACACCAGTTAGAATGGCGATCATTCAAAAGTCAGGAAACAACAGGTGCTGGAGAGGATGTGGAGAAATAGGAACACTTTTACACTGTAGGTGGGATTGTAAACTAGTTCAACCATTATGGAAAACAGTATGGCGATTCCTCAAGGATCTAGAACTAGATGTACCATATGACCCAGCCATCCCATTACTAGGTATATACCCAAAGGATTATAAATTATGCTGCTATAAAGACACATGCACACGTATGTTTATTGCAGCACTATTCACAATAGCAAAGACTTGGAATCAACCCAAATGTCCATCAGTGACAGATTGGATTAAGAAAATGTGGCACATATACACCATGGAATACTATGCAGCCATAAAAAAGGATGAGTTTGTGTCCTTTGTAGGGACATGGGTGCAGCTGGAAACCATCATTCTCAGCAAACTATCACAAGAACAGAAAACCAAACACCGCATGTTCTCACTCATAGGCGGGAACTGAACAATGAGATCACTTGGACTCGGGAAGGGGAACATCACACACCGGGGCCTATCCTGGGGAGGGGGGAGGGGGGAGGGATTGCATTGGGAGTTATACCTGATGTAAATGACGAGTTGATGGGTGCAGCACACCAACATGGCACAAGTATACATATGTAGCAAACCTGCACGTTGTGCACATGTACCCTACAACTTGAAGTTTAATAATAATAAATAAATTTAAAAAAAAAAAAAGAAAGAAATGAGAAAAGTCTTTAATATTACTTTTCATATTTAACATTTTTGTTGCTCTTCATTATATAGTTAAGATCCATATTTCCATCTGGAATCATTTTTTTCTAAGACTTCCCTTATTATTTTTGTAATCCATTTATGTGAGTGACGAATTCCTTCAGCTTTTGTTTTTTTTGCAAAAATTCTTTTTCCACCACTTGAAAGATGTATTTGCTGGGTATACAATTTTAGGTTGACATTATTTTTATTTCTTACTGTAAAGATGCCACTCCATTATCTTTTGGTTTGTATAGTTTCATTTAATTTTTTAAAATGATTTCATCATTTTAATTTTTACATGTAAGAAATATGCTTTTTTATCTGCCAGCTTTTAACGTTTTCTTTTCATTATTAGTTGTCTTCAGCAATATGATTATGATGCCTTTTTATTTTTCTTCATTCTTATTCTGCTTGGGATCTTTAAGTTTCTATTATCTGCAGGCTTATTACTATCTTCAAATTTTGTCTATCATTTATCTAAATTGGCTATCATTTTTTCAAATATGTTTTCTGTTCTTCTTCTTTTATGAAACTCCAATTATGGAGTTTTGTTTTTTAAAGTTTTAAAAATCTCATTTCATTTTAGCTAATTTCTATTATTTCTTCAGGTTCACTTAGTCTGGGATGTTGTAAACAAAAATACTATAAATTGGGTAGCTTATAAACAACAGAAATTTATTTCTCACAGTTCTGAAGGCTGAGAAGTCTAATATCAAGTCACCAGTAGATCTGATGTCTGGTGAGAACCTGTTCCTTATAGATAGTACCTTCTAAATTCATCATCACATAATGGAAGGGGTGAGGCAGCTCTCTAGGGCCTCTTTCATAAGGGCCCTAATTTTATCCATGAGAGCTCTATTTTCATGACTTAGTCACCTTCCAAAGTTCCTACCTCTTAATACAATCACCTTGGGGGTTAAGTTTTAACATATTAATTTTGGGAAAACACAAACATTCAGAGGATAGCATTCTCTGTTCTTTTCTAGTGTAATGTCTAATGTGCGGATAATGTTTAAATTTCATATACATTTATCTCTCTGAGGCTTTTTTATGTCTTCCATTCCTTCCTTGGTCACATTCATGTTTTCCTCAACCTTCTTGATTATCTGTAATATTCTTTTAAAGGCACGTTCAATATTTTTCATCTGCTAGTTTTATCATCTCTTTCATTTCTGGATATGTTTCTATTGAGTTATTTTTTCCTCTGGTTATCATATTTTCCTGATTCTTTATATGCCTGCTACTTTTTATATACTGGATATTGTGAATTTTACATTTTTGGTGGTATTTTTGCCTTTTTTCAGTAGTGTTCAATTTTTTCCTGGAACGAAATTAAGTTACTTGGAATCTGTAGCTAATTTGTCTCACTACTGAAGTGACGCTCCTAGATCTGATGTTCCATGTATTAGATCTCTGCAGTTTCATTGGTAGTAACATAAAATATTCTTAGCCTTTTGTGAGCTCTGGGAATTGTTCTGCCTTATCTTTTTGGTAGCTCTTTTATAGGCCCTGAGTAGCTTCTACACATGGATGCACAGATTAGTACACAGCCAAAGTCTCAAGGATATCTGTCTGCAAATCTCTGGTATTCTGTCCCTGTGCAGTTTATTTTGCCTTATTAGTTCTAGCTATTTTTGCAGCCTCAGTCTCTCATCTCGACCTCCTCAACTAGATGAGACCATCAACCTCTCTATGAGTTCTAGTTTCCTGTACCCAAGCCTGGGAACTATCTTCAGTCACTAACACAGAACATTTGTGAAATGTATTACCTTGGTTGCTATCCTTCTCTCATCTTCTTCTATGTTGCCTGTTGACCAATATGTGAAAACTGTTGTTTAATATATTTTTGTCCAATTTTCTAGTAATTTAAAATAGGAGGTTAAATCTAGTCTCTTTACCGACTTTCTGACAACTACTGCCTGACTTCTCCAGCCCTAAGCTATAATTTCTCAGTATTTTTATTTTTAATTCCAATACAAAAATAATTATTTATGGTATATAGAATGTCATGCATCCTAGTTGCCTACATTTTTTCAGTCATTATTGCATTTAGAAACTCCATCATGTCTGTAAGCAGAAGTAATTTGCTATATTTTAACATAAAAAGTTTAAAGATACTAACTTGTTATAACTGGTAACATGTATAATATTGCATTTACTTATAATATTAAGATCAATTCTTTTTGCATGGAAAAATTTCAACATACTTTAAAAATAATTTTCTGACTTGATACTCATAAAAGCTCTGTGAACCAGATAAATGTAGAAGTGTAATTATCACTATAAAGAAGCTAAGGCCAAGCAAGATTCATTAATTTTTCTCAAAGTCACATATCCTATAAGTGATAGAGATGAGAATTAAACCCAGATCTGACCAGTATGACAATACTTTTTTTAACTTTCCAAAGTTTGTCTTACTGGAAGATGTAGAGCTCTATGTGAATTAGCAAAACATCTAGTATAGGTAGAAGTGTTGTTTTTGTTGTGTTTTAACTTGTGTGATGTAGTGGAAAGAACCATTTTAAGAATAAGCAGATGGTTTGTAAACATGATTCAATCTAAATAATAATACAACATGGAATGTATATAAAACAAGCAAAACAACATTCATATAACTAGTGTTTATTTAGTTTACAAAGCAAAAATACAGACAGAATTGTTAAGCTAGAGGGCATATTGTAAATGGAGAAAAATGAGAGTTAATGTATGCCTAATGGTTAAGACAATCAAAATGCCTACTTAGAAGAGCTGTCTTTTTTAAATTTCTCAGGAGATTTAGTTAAGTAATTAATCAAATGGTCTTTATCTTTTGAAAGGGGCACAAAATAAAGAGCACAAAAGTAAGAAAATTTAACTTTTTATATCTCCTCATTTCTAACATAGTGTCAATGCCTTTGATATATGAAGTTAATTTTTATTTTTCTCTCTTTCAAAAGATAATTAATTTGGAGTCTAGTAATTATAATTTTATTTGAAAAAGGCATCTAATTACATTTGTAAGCATCTTTAGCTAGTGACATTTCTTGACCTCTCCCCCTTGCATAGCAAAAAGGTTTTGTGTGATTCTTCTGTGAAAACATAAGGTCTAGTTAAAGAGCGGATTGGGTAATCATGACTTACATGATAAAACTGCTGGCAAAATATAATTGCCAATCATCCTTTTTTTGGAGTAAATTGTATGCCTATTATATGAAGGCAGTTTATCCATTGGAAAGGCAAGGCATCCTTCTTGACTTTACACAAATCACTGCCCAACTTCCCCAACCCTAAGACATTACTTTTCAATAATCCTATGATCGATTTGAAGATAAAAATAATCATGCTTGTTGTGATACCTTCTAGTTGCGTTTTTTTCTCTCTCTCTCTCTTAGAGTTGCATTTGGGAACTGCAATGGGTTGGCTGTGGTGGATTTTATACAGAAGACAGTACTGTTAAGCATGGGGACCATTGACCTATATAGATCAAGTGACTTATACCAGAGACAACCACGGTCTCCTCGAAAAAACAAACAGTTCATTGCAGGTAGGAGATAAAACAAGATGAGTTATGAATTTGATTTGTTCATCTGTGTTCTTACTTTTAGATTTCTTGTCTTTCTTCTGTGATACTATTCTAATGCATGGCAAAATAAAATCAACATAATTTACAAAATCACGTAAGCAAAATAAATTGGGCAGAAGCATTGTGAGAATCTTTGACAGGGTTAGGGGTGTATAAGTTTAAACTTTAATTTCCTGTTGAAGTTAAGAAGCATCTCAAGTTTCTTAGGTTTAATTCCTTAAAAAAAAACAGAAAATAAGAAGCTATTAAATGTAAAAATGCTACGAAAATTAGGGCTCTGTAGTTGAAAAACCTGCTTGCAATGGTTGTGTTAAACAGGTTGACTTCTAAAATATCTAGCCCCTTTAAAAAGATAGTTTTAGGTCATTCACTACTTTTAATTTTTTAAATTAATTCCATAGTGTAGCTGACACCTTTCCTTGTTGGATGATGACCTTCCTGGAGGTATTTTCACGATTCAGTAAACATTTTTCATTAAAATTTTTAAAGTACTATGACAGATGGCATTTTTTTTTTTTTGGCAGGATCAACAAATTGATGTATTTAACTGTAAAAGAAAATAAACTTAAGATTAATTAGGATTTAATGCCAAACTTTGATATGCCAATTATCCAAAGTTTTACTGAAATTTTAGTATATATCCAAATAGTTGGCTTTGGAAACACTGCCAAAATTTTGCATATTTTCTGTCCATTGACAGTCCGGTTGGTAAAAAAAAAAAAATTAGGCCAAAAGGTTGAGATGAAAATGCTTCTATAATATTAAGTGTTATTTTAGACAATCCTTTAAAATCTTCTACTTCGGGCCAGATATGGTGGCTCATGCCTGTAATTCCAGTACTTTGGAAGGCTGAGGTGAGAGGATTTCCTGAGGCCAGGAATTCAAGACCAGTCTAGGTAACACAGTGTGACCCCATCTCTAAAAATAATAATAATAATAATAACTTTTAAAATTTTTTAAGTAAAATAAAATTTCTACATATATTATTTAAAATAATCTATTAAATATTGATTACATTACTAAATATAACCATAGGAAAATATTTTATAATAAAAAATAAAAAGGGTATATGATGGTAGGTGTTATTTTCCAAATAGCAGGCATGTCAAATTTAACATCCAAGGGTGATAATAAATGAATTTCCTTTTTGGACTAATGAAAATTGTTATACTGAAACTCTTCTTGTTATCCTTTCTTTTGCAAAACTCAATCATTTCCAAATTACCAGTTTAGACCCTTTTGAGGGGCGCAAAATTTCTCTTTCAGAAACCAAGGGTTTTTAGTGAGGAATCTCAAATTTTAGCAATATTTTAGGAGAGCTAGAAATTTCAAATTCTAGAGATTTTGCCTCTATCACTACCAGATTTTGAAAGGAAGACAAAATAAAAAGCAATTGTACATTCACATAACATAAGGTTTCCTCATGATTGGGAGAGACAAGTTTGAAGTTGATGGACTCTAGGGTAGAAAGGTGTTGGGGGCAGTAGGCTATTTATAATTAAAAATTTAGTTCCTCAGTCACAATAACCATGTTTCAGGTGTTCAGTTTGCAATGCTAAAAGCACCAATATAATCAGAAAAGCTGTGAATCCTATGATAACATCTAAATCACTTGCTGGATATACACAGTGGGGCAAAAAAAGTATATATTTTGACAAAGGTAATGCAATTGTTATTTAATTTAAATTAAACTGCTTGAACCTTAACAGTTACTACTAGAGCTTAGAACATTGATGACTTTAAAATCAGGAAAATCTGTGAAGTTATAAACTCAGTTTGTGTTTAGTGTACAAGATAACAAAATCAGAACTCACTTTATATTATAACAATGAAATATTAAAGACTGAAATCTTTAGCTTTCTTTTTAATTGTGGAAGGATTAAAGACAATCATTTTTATATTATTGAAATAATTTATACATATTAGTTACAAGCCAAATAATTGTATTTTGTAAAAACATTTAAGGAAAATATGCCATCTACTTTTATAAGACATTTAAATAAGATAAAAATATTTGTAAATATTTTTATATTAAATATTTAAATAGATTAAAATTATTACCACATTCTCATCATTCATCTATCACCTCTTACTTTATAATTGATTTATTTTATTAATATCGCCTCTCTAATTTAATTACCTAATCTTGCTGCAATTTCTTCATCTTGGCTGTTCTAGATTCTGGTATGATATCACTTCCTTTCACTTTAGACTTTTTTTCTCTTTCTTCTGCCTGCTGCTGATGCTGGTGTTCTGGCATGTTCCAAAGACAACTTTTGCATGCGTGGCCTGTCTAACTTTTATCCTGATTTAACGAAACGGATCCGTACATCCTATCAGAGTAAGTTATATAAAGGTTAGGCAAATAGCCTTTTTAAGTCATAATGCTTGAGTTAAATCCATACATCAGTGCTCAGTAATGTGTTTCTTAAAACACATTCAGCATGCATGCAAATTTTTGTTTTGTTATGGTGTGCAACCTGATAATTTTCATAAAAATTATTATAGAAATATTTCAATCCATTATTGTCCTGTACCCATTCAATCATACCCATTGTTTTTGTGTTTATTTCAAACCATGCAGACCATGTCCTGCTATTCCAACAGTAACTGTCTTTTATTTTGAGAAAGAAGAGCTATGATGCCCTGTAAATAATAAAACTTATTACTGATACCAGTATGAGTAATAAGTCAATGCTTTCTTATTTTGGCAGCCTTATGCTTTGGCCATTTTATAGTACTATTCTAACCAGGGACTAACCATTTGCTTATTTTAAATAATTATATCCCTTGAAGATAACTAAGTATTCCTGATTTCTGATTATTTTTATTAAAATATACAAACACGTATTTCTATGGTGATTTAAGGCACCCAAACATTATAAAGTAGGATAATTAAGGTAAAAAGTAAATGAGTAAATAAGATAAACATTTACCATGGTAGCAAACACAGATCCGAAGTTGTCTAGAGTAAGCAATTATAAAAACTGGCATAGAAAGGATGAAGAGTGAGAGTGTGTGTGACTGGAGGTACAGATGACACTAGTGATGTTATGGGTAAATATTTATTGACATAAAAAAAGTTTATCATATGTTAATATATTCTGTTAAAAAGCAGGCTACTTTACAATATGTAAAAAAAAATGGCCTTAGAGTTGTGTAACATATACATTTTATACACACACTCACACATATATGTTGTTTGTAACCTGAATTTCTTCAGACCTCACCAGTTCATAGATACTAATGGAATCTTATCAGTAACATAACCTAAAACTTAACTGGTTTATGCCCTTAGCTTACATAAGTCAGTCTCTGTGAAATCCTCAAAATGTTCCTGGGAGTGTCCAGAAGTTGAGTAATTTTTGCTCATAAATATTCTCTAGTTTTCTACTCTAGCAGAGCACCCCCTTTCAGGAATCTTTCCCACTCTCTCTGTTCCTGTTGCCATGTGTGAGAATATTGGTATCTATGTTGGCTTCTGCTGCTCCTAAAACAGAAGCTTATTTGATACTATGATAACTATGATATTTCTTGACATCTGAAAATTGTATGAAATTTCAGTTTCTGTAATAAAGTTTTATTGGGACACAGTCACAATTATTCATTTATATATTGTCCTTCAGTGCTTTCACACTACAATGGCAGAGTTGAGTAGCTGCAGCAGAAACTATATGGCCACAAGGCCTGAAATGTTTACTGTCCTATTCTTTACATTAAAAATTTGCTGGTTCCTGCTCTGTGCCATTTTTTCACACCCATCCTCTGCACCACATAAAGAATTTCAGCCAAAACTTTTCTGTAAATAGTCTCAGCATGGTTTAATACACATATTCAGACTTCAGAATCCCAGTTTAGCCTTCTGAAGGTAGGATCTCCTACATTGTGTGTGTGTGTGTGTGTGTGTGTGTGTGTGTGTGTAGAGACAGAAAAGTTTCTGGAACAACACTTTGTGGATTTTATAGACTTCTTTTAGCTTTACAATATATTCTGATTTTTCTGAATAAACTTGTAATTATTTTATGGTAAGAAGCTAAATTGGAGACTGAAGATCAGGAGCAGAAACGGGCTCTTAGATCATCAGGATCCGATAGTATCAGCCATGATGTAAAGTTTTAAAAAGTTCTGAGAAATCTCAATAATATATTTTCTTATATTTCTTATATTTCCTTCAGAATTTTTTTTAAAAACCTTCATTCAGGATCCTCTAAAGTATAATTTCTATCAACATCTTCAAATGGATTTTCCACTATTCTCCTCTTAAGCCAAATTTTTGTATCTTACTACCATTATGATTTACTCATATTATTCCCTCTCTGGAAACGCCCTACTAAAAGTTTACTTTCTATAGTAAGCCTTTCCTACCACCATCAGAGCCACGTTGTGCCAATTCCTTTATTTAAATGCTTCCAGTGTCCAGGTTTGTACACAGTACAGGCTTGCTTGAACCATTTAGTTGACATTTAGCCTGGATTCATTTGTATGGCTCCTTACTTTTATACTTATGCTCTACCTTTCCAAATGTATGACAAGAATCTCAAGATCATATCTAAAATTCTTTATATTCTCTACATCTAGCAAAAGTCATAAGATCTGTAAGTAAATGATGATGTCAGTAGGATAGACAGAGCATGGCAGCAGGCATTTTTTCTCTCACATGAACTACCAGGGAACTTTTCAAATCTGACAAATGAGAGAAGAACTAGGTACTGAGTTCACCAGAATTTTGCAAAAGTAATCATAATTTCTAACTAGAGACCTGTTTTATGTCAGAAGTAAAATCAAGTAAGTAGAAGGACTTAAAGAAATTCTCTGTATCTCTACCAGTGAGCTCCACAGGGGCTCAGACAAGCCCTAGGATTTAAAATCAGATTTCCTAAAAGTCTTCTCTGAATGATCAATATTGTATATTATGAAAAGGGATTGATTCTTTAACCACTCAAAGGTATATCCTACAATTGCTTTTCAAAATACATTTTATGAAAATTTGACTTGAAGTTTAACTATTGGATAATATAATCTGATTATATTTCTATAGTCTCACTTTATTACAGTAGACACTATTCAGCCTTTTCATGAATTGTTTCTTAACTTTCAGAAAAGCATATATGCATTGTTCATATTTGGGGTGATAGAACCCAGTTCCATTGATTATGTGTTCTACTCTGCTAGTCAATTTGACTCAGTGTTATATTATCTAATAGTGATTATAACCCTTTGAGGCAGATTGGTACATATTAGTATATTTCTCTACACATGAGAAAATTGAAGTTGAAAAAAATGAAATTAGTCTCTCAAAGTCACACAGAATAAGTGGGACCCACACTTATGCCTATCTGACACTAAAGTTACTCGATAGGCTTTTCACTGTATAATCTTGGATCTCTAAGTGTCTTTTTAAAAGTTTCAGGAACATTGGAAACCAAGTCCTTTATTTTATAATCAGAAAACACCTCAGTTTTTACACACTATCAATGAAATTATATCAATGACTCCTTTACTGGTCAACTTATTCCATAGGTTAGGCTCCAAGCAACTGACCTCCCCAAATCTTTAAATTACCAATCTGCAAAACTTTCACATCATAGAATAATAAAATTTTGTAGTTAGAAGAAAACTTTCATATTTTACAGATTATGATTTTTAGAAGCATAAAAACGCTTTGAAAAGAACAGCAGACATCTGATCAGATTTACATTGTTTTACCTTTTCCATTTATTAGCTACTTCATTCATTTATAATCTCAAGGCATTTAATCACTCTGAGTTTCTTTCTTCTAATATATAAAGTAAAAATCGCAATTTCTATCTCCCTTAGAGAGTTGTAGAACTTTTCTGGGTTAATGTTAATAAAAGTGATTCTATAAATGTTAGTTATTATAATTATTATAAAAGATGAACCAACCCACATCACAGAGAGGTTAAATAACTTCCAGAATCATAAGCAATCTGTGGAATAGTTAGGGCTAAAACTCAGGCTGCTGCCTCATTGCCTAGTAACAGTTCTACTTGTGATAATCACATACATTTTGCTATTTAAAAACTGATATTATGCCATTTGAATTAAGGGAAGTTTGAAAAGTAGGCTTAATTTAGAGGATTGTCTACATTGCTTGTGCATCAATTTCTAGTTGTGCATCAATTTCTAGTTATGCAACAAGGGATCCTTTGGAGAGTCCCGGGCCTATTATCCCTTTCTTTTCAGAGGGCAGGGGGATGATAACAGATCCTAAAAACATCTGAAAAATAAAGAAGAAATCAAAGAAAAGGGGATGATAAGAGAACTAGCCAAGAAAGGCAAATAAGTATTTTAAAATGAACAGAAAGACAGGAATGGAAAAGTAAACAAAAAAAATTAAAGAAGGAATGCTTTAAGAAACAAAAATCAGCAAAAATGATGGTGAACAATAAATGGGGAAAAATTCATTCATTCAAATAATATTTTATTGAGCATCTCTTGTGTCAAACATTTTCTAGGCATTAAGTATATAGTGATGAGTGAAACAGTTATGGTCTTTTCCTTTCATTTATAATAGGTAATATACAGATAAATAAATTCATAGATAATTGAAAAAAGGTGGCAATGCAATGATAGGGAAAAATGAGATAAGGTGGACCTATTTTTGAGGGTGTTATCAGAGAATGGCCTATCCAACACAGAAACATTTAAGTGAAGTTGTAAGATAAGAAATAGTCAAAGCTTTAGATTCTCACTACCAACCAAGATAGAAAGATAGAGTAACAGGTACCAGATTTAACCTCCTACCTGAAAACCCCACACCCATTCCCCCAAAATAGACAAAATAAATGAAAACAATGGTTTTTAAGACACAGGATATCAAACAATGAAAAAAAAGTGATGGGACAGATGGGAAACCTAACTATCATACCCATTTACTAATCTCAACATAATTTCTGGACGTAGCAAAGGGAGGGGAAGCCCAGGAGGAAACCATTGAGCTTTTTAAGCTGGGAGATGAAGATGAGAAACCAGAGGAACTAAAGCATCTGCAGCTCACAAAAGAATTTCAGAGAGCTACAGTGTTTCCTCCTAGAGCAAAATGCTGATCAACGTATACATATGATGCAGCTATCCAGGAACAGGAAAAGAGCCATCTGAAAGGATTAAAGGAAACAATGCCCAACACTCAAATAAAGGAAATAGTGCCATTCCCACTACCCCAACTAGAAAAAGTTTTTAACTCACATCCACTTCTATTTAACATTGTACTGGAAATTTTAGACAGTGTTGTCAAGCAAGAATAAGAAATAAAAGTTATCTAGATTGGAAAGGAAGAAGAAGGGAAATAGTCTTTGTTCACAGAAAACATGATTGTCTATGAAGAAAACTTAATGAAATCTACCAAAAACAGCTACTAGAACTAACAATGTGAGTTTAACAATGTGCAGGATATAAGGTTAATATACAAAATTCCATTGTATTTCTATATGCATACAACATTCTGAAATTGAAATTTAAAATTACCATTTACATTATCATCAAAAATAAGAAGTACTTAGCCATAAATGAGACAACAGATATGAAAGACCCACACATGGAAAACCAGAAAACATTGCTGAGAAAAGTTAAGAAGACTTAAATAAATAGTTACACCAAGTTTATGTCTCACAAAACTCAATTTTATTAAGATGGCAGTTCACTCCAAATTGATTTGTAGTTTCATTGCTAGATCCCAATAAAAATCCAGCAGATGTTCTTGTAGGAACGACAAACTGATTCTAAAGTTCATACAGAAATTCAAAGGATTTAGAGTAGCCAAAACAGCTTTTAAAAAGAATCTCTTCTTGCATTAGTTAACTTAGAATAATGGCCTCCAGCTCTATTCATGTTGCTGCAGATTACATGATTTCATTCTTTTTTATGGCTGTGTAATGTTCCATGGTGTATATGTACCACATTTTCTTAATCCAGTCTACTGTTGATGGGCATTTGGATTGATTCCATGTTTTTGCCATTGTGGATAGTGCTGCAGTAAACATATGCACGCATGTGTTTTTATGGTAAACCACAAGTTATATTTCTTTGAGTATATACATAATAGTGGGATTGCTGGGTTGAGTGATAATTTTGTTTTAAGTTCTTTGAGAAATTGCCATATTGATTTCCCCAATGGCTGAACTAATATACACTCTTACCAACAGTGTGTAGCATTATCTTTTATCCACAGTCTCTCCAACATCTGTTATTTTTTGACTTTGTAATAATGGACATTCTGACTGGTGTGAGATGGATCTCATTGTGGTTTTGATTTCCATTTCTCTAATGATTGGAGGTGTTGAGCATTTTTCATATGCTTGTTGGCTGCATGTATATCTTCTTTAGAAAGGTGTCTATTTATGTCCTTTGCCTACTCTTTAATGAAATCAGTTTTTTTTTTGTTACAAATTTGTTTACATTTCTTATAGATTCTGAGTATTAAACCTTTGTTGAATGCATAATTTGCAAATATTTTCTCCTATCCAAAATGTTGTCTGTGTACTCTGTTGATAGTTTTTATAGCTGTGCACAAGCTGTTTAGTTTGATTAGGTCCCATTTGTCAATTTTTGTTTTTGTTGTAATTGCTTTTGGCATCTTCATCACGAAAGCTTTGTCAGGTCCTATGTCACACGAACATAAAGAAGTGAACAACAGACACTGGGGCCTACTTCAGGGTGGAGTGTGAGAGCGGGGAGAGGATTTTAAAAATACCTATCAGTTACTATACTTATTACTGGGTGACTAAATAATCTGGACACCAAATTCCCACAACATGCAGTTCACCAACCAAGTATCTGTTCTCTTCAAGAGACTCGCCCAATACATAAGGACTCACATAAAGTTAAGGTAATGGAGTAGAAAAACACATTCCATGCAAATGGACACCAAAAGTGAGCTGGAGTAGTTATTCTTATATCAGACAAAACAGACTTTAAAGCAACAATAGTTTAAAAAGACAAGAAAGGACATTAAATAATGATAAAAGGACTAGTCCAACAGGAAAATATCACAATTCTAGATTTATATGCATCTAACACTGGAGCTCCCAAATTTATAAAACAATTACTACTAGACCTAAGAAATGAGATAGATAGCAACACAATAATAGTGGGGTACTTCAGTGCTCCACTGACAGCACTAGACAGATCATCAAGTCAGAAAGTCAACAAAGAAACAATGGACTTTAACTATACCCTAGAACAAATGGACTTAACAGATATTTATAGAACATTCTACCCAACAACTGCAGAATATACGTTCTATTCATGAGCACATGGAAGATTAACAAGGATAGACTATATGATAGGCCACAAAACAAGTCTCAATAAATTTTTAAAAGTCAAAATTATATCAAGTACTCTCTCAGACCACAGTGGAATAAAATTCACACAGTGGAATCAACTCCAAAAGGAACCCTCAAAACCCTGCAAATACATAGAAATTAAATAATCTGCCCCTGAATGATAGTTGGGTCAATAATGAAATCAAGATGGAAATTTAAAAATTCTTTGAACTGAATGATAATAGTGACACAACCTATCAAAACCTCTGGGATACAGCAAAAGCAGTGCTAAGAGGAGAATTCATAGCATTAAATGCCTACATCAAAAAGTCTGAAAGAGCACAAATAGACAATCTAAGGTCACACCTCAAGGAACTAGAGAAACAAGAACAAACCCAAACCCAGCAGAAAAAAAGAAATAGCAAAGATCAGAACAGAACTAAATGAAATTGAAACAAACAAAAAATACAAAAGATAAATGAATCAAAAGGTGGTTCTTTGAAAAGATGAACAAAATTGACAGAACATTAGTGAGATTAACCAAGGAAAGAAGAGAGAAGATCCAAATAAACTCAATTAAAAACAAAAGGGAAATATTACAACCAATACAATAGAAATACAAAAGGTCATTCAAGACTACTATCATCACCTTTATGCACACAAACTAGAAAGCCTAGAGAAGATGGATAAATTCCTGGAAATATACAACCCTCCTGGATTAAACCAAGAAGAAATAGAAACTCTGAACCAACCAATAACAAGCAGTGAGATTGAAATGGTAATTTTAAAAATTATCAACAAAAGAAAGTCCAGGACCAGATGGATTCACTGAATTCTATCAGACATTCAAGAAAGAATTGGTACCAATCCCATTAAAAGTATTTGAAACTATTCCAAAAGATAGAGAAAGAGGGAATCCTCCCCCAAATCATTCTATGAAGCCAATATCACCCTAATACCAAAACCAAGAAAGGATATAACAAAAAAAGAAAACTACAGACTGATATCCCTGATGAATGTAGGTGCAAAAATCCTCAACAAAATACTAACTAACCAAATCTAACAGCATATCAAGAAGATGATCTACCATAATCAAGTGGGTTTCATACCAGGGATGCAGGGATGGTTTAACATGCACAAGTCAATAAATGTGGTATATCACATAAACAAAATTTAAAATCATATGATCATGTCATTAGATGCAGAAAAAGCATTTGATAAAATTCATCATCACTTTATGATTAAAACCCTCAGCAAAATCAGCATAGAAGGAAAACAACTAAGGGTAATAAAAGCCATCTATGACAAATTTACAGCCAACATTATACAGAATGGGGGAACGCTGAAAACATTTCTCCTGAGAATTAGAAAAGAACAAAGATGCCCACTTTCACCACTTCTAGTCAACACAGTACTGGAAGTCTTAGCCACAACAACCAGACAAAATAAATAAATAAAGGGCATACAAATCAGTAAAGAGGAAATCCAACTGTTGCTGTTTGCCAATGATATGATTGTATGCCTAGAATACCCTAAAGACACATCCAAAAAGCACATAGATCTGATAAGTGTATTTGGTAAAGTTTTAGGATACAAAATCAATGTACACAAATCAATAGCACTGCTATATACCAACAGTGACAAAGCTGAGAATCAAATTAAGAACTCAACCCCTTTTACAACAGCTATAATGAAATAAAATAAAATACTTAGGAATTTACCTAACTAAGGAGGTGAAAGATCTTTACAAGGAAAACTACAAAACACTGCTGAAATAAATAATGGACAACACAAAAAAATGAAAATACACACCATGCTCGTGGATGGGGAGAATCAATATTGTGAAAATGACCATACTATCAAAAGTAATCTACAAATTCAATGGAATTTCCATCAAAATACCATCATTATTCTTCACAAAACTAGAAAAAACAATTCTAAAATTCATTCACACAGAACCAAAAAAGCCCACATAGTCAAAGCAAGACTAAGCAAAAAGAAAAAATCTGGAGGCATCACATTTTCTTGACTTCAACTACACTACAAAGCTATCGTTACCAAAACCTCATGGTACTGATATAAAGAGAGTCTCATAGACCAATGGAACAAAATAGAGAGCCCAGAAATAAAGACAAATACTTGCAGCCAACTGATCAACAAAGCGAACAATAATATAAAGTGGGGAAAGGACACCCTATTTAATAAATGATCCTGGCATAATTGACAAGCCACATGTAGAAAAATGAAACTGAATCATCATCTCTCCCCTAATACAAAAATCAACTCAGGATGAATCAAAGACTTAAATCTAAGACCTGAAACTATAGAAATTCTGAAGACAACATTGGAAAAACCTGTCTAGACATTGACTTAAACATAGACTTTATGACCAATAACCCAAAAGCAAATGCAGCAAAAACAAAGATAAATAGATGGAACTTAATTAAACTAAAAACTTCCTCACAGCAAAATAAATAATCAGTAAACAGAAAACCCATAGAGTGGGAAAAAATTTTCACAAACTATGCATCTGACAAGGACTAATATCTAGAATCTATAAGGAACTCAAATCAGTGAGGAAAAAAATCAAATAATTCCATCAAAAAGTGGATTAAAGACATGAATAGACAATTCTCAAAAGAAAATATACAAATGGCCAAAAAACATGTAAAAATGCTCAGCATCACTAATTATCAGGGAAATGCAAATCAAAACCACAATGCAATACCATCTTTCTCCTGCAAGAATGGCCATAATTTAAAAATCAAAAATAATACATGTTAGCATGGATATAGTGAAAAGGGAACCATTTCACACTGCTAGTGGGAATGTAAACTACTACAACTACTATGGAAAACAGTATGAAGATCCCTTAAAGAACCAAAAGTAGATCTACCATTTAATCGAGCAATCCCACCACTGGGTATCTACCCAGAGGAAAAGAAGTCATTATATGAAAAAGACACTTGCACATGCATGTTTATAGCAGCACAATTCACAATTGCAGTAATATGGAACCAACGCAAATGTCCATCAATCAACGAGTGGATAAAGAAAATGTGATATATCATGGAATACTACTCAGCCATAAAAAGTAATGAAATAATAGCATTTGCAGCAACCTGTATGGAGTTGGAGACCATTATTCTAAGTGAAGTAACTCAAGAATGGAAAACCAAACATTGTAAGTTCTCACTTATAAGTGGGAGCTAAGCTATGAGGATGCAAAGGCATAAGAATGATACTATGGACTTTGGGGACTCAAGGAAAAGGGTGAGAGGCAGGTGAGGGATAAAAACGACACATTGGGTACAGTGCACACTGCTTGGTTATGGGTGCACTAAAATCTCAGGAATCACCATTACTTATCCATGTAAATAAACACGACTTGTTACCCAAAAACCTATTAAAATGAAAAAAATTAAAAAATTTTTAAAAACTAAAACAACTCAAATTTTTGTTAAGTAAATGGATAAACAAATTCTGGCAAATCCAAACAATGGTGCTCTACTCCACAATAAAAGGGAATATACTATTGATAAATGCTACAACATGGATGAATCCAAAATAATTGTAGTAAGTAAAAATAATCAGGAAAAAAAGGACACATTACTGTATGATTCCATTTATACAGAATTCCAGGAAATGAAAACAAATGCATAGTGTCAGAAAGTAGATTAGTAATTGCCTGGGAATGGGAAGGGACACATGTGATGAGGGCTGGAAGAGAGGGTTACAAGAGGGCACAAAGAAACTCTTGGGCATGACAGATGTGTTTATTATGTTAATTGCAGAGATGGTTTTATGGATGTATACGTATGTCAAAATGTATTCTAATAGTACATTTTATAAACATATTAATTAAACCTTAACAAGCCTATTTTTTAAAAGAAGAACTAACGCAAAGAAGAGCAGGGAACAGCACATTCCAGACAGTGAACAGCTTATAAGGTTATAGGCCAGGCGCCGTGGCTAATGCCTGTAATCCCATCACTTTGGGAGGGCGAGGCAGGCGGATCACCTGAGGTCAGGAGTTCGAGACCAGCCTGGCCAATATGGTGAAACCCTGTCTCTACTAAAAATACAAAAAGTTAGCCGGGTGTATTGGTGGGCGCCTGTAATCCCAGCTACTTGGGAGACTGAGGCAGGAGAATCGCTTGAACCTGGGAGGCGGAGGTTACAGTGAGCCGAGATGGTGCCATTGCACTCCAGCCTGGGCAACAAGAGCAAAACTCTGCCTCAAAAAATAAATAAATACATGAGATAGAAGGTTCTAAGATGGTAAAGGGCTTAACTATATCATCTAGAAACAGAAAGAATGCAAGGAAGCTGACAGTGTTGTGCAGAAGAGAAAAAAATGAGTGAAGATTTTGTTGTAGAGATGAGTAAGGACAAGATCATAAAAGCTTCTGAAGTAATTATAAGAAATTCTATTTTAATGTAAGCAGGGGAATGATATGCTTTGATTTATGACTAAAAATATCCACACTGCTGTGTGAAGAAAATATTGTGGAACCAAAAAGGAAAGCAAGCTGGTGTACCCATTAGAAGGCGAGTATTGCACTCCAGCAGGAAATGAAGGTGGCCTTGACTAGGGTGATAGCAATGCTGTGGGAGAAAAAAGGATAGATTCAGAAATCATTAGCATTTACAGAGCTACTGATTATAATTCAATGTGAGAGATAAGAGAGTGGAATCAAAGATTATTCCCGGATTTTGGCTTGAGCCACTGATTGTGATGATATTTTTCACAAAGGTGAAGAAGTTTGAGATAGGAGGGGGCATGTGGTGGTAGGAAATAAAGAGTTCAGTTTTAGACATGCTAAATTTTATTATGTCTTTTGTATAAATGGAGATGTCAAGTGGACAAGTAAGTCTGAATATCAGATGAGAGGTCTAGGGCAATAATTTGAGTCTTTAGCGTATAGGTGGTATATAATGGCATGGGAATAAATGAAATTACCTAGAAGAGGAGGGAAAGGAGGAAGCGGAGAAGGAAGATGACAAGAGAGAAAAAGAGAAAGCGAGAGAGAGACAGAAGGAAGTAGGGAAGAAAAGGAGACTTGTGGATAGAGATGTCAGGAATTTGACATTTAATTTCAGGAAGAAGAGGAGTTGCCGGGGAGAAGAGAAAAAGGAAAAGACCTTCACAGAAGAGAAAACAAACAAACAAAAACTGGGGAATGTTTCAAGAAGTAGTAAACTCCATCAGATGCTACAGATAAGCTAAGTAGGATAGGTTCAGAAAAGTGATTAGAGTGTGTCTGGCTCTGCGAAAGTTGTTAGTGACCCTTTAAAAAGCAATTTTAGAAAAGCAATGATATAGAAGCCAAAATATTGTTAAACTGAAGAGCAGCAGGTGAGGAAACAGCACAACCGAATACCTCTTTAAAGATATTTGGTTATGAAGGGGTGCCAAAAAATAGATTAATACCTGGATTGGAGTAACATGTTAAAAGGAGCAGTTTGGAGTTTTTTAAATTTTAGAGAAAAGAGCATATTTTTAATTTATGTGAATATAGAATGATCCATAGAAAAAGAGATTGAGAATAAGCAAGAGAGGGGATAACTAAAGGAACAAAACTCTTAAGAAAGTGAGAAGGAATGGGAATCAGAGCACAGGCACAAGGACTGATATTTAATAGGAGGCTTTGTCTGTTATTATAGACAGACTTTTTAAAAGAAATGAGAGAGCTACAGAATGAAGAGATACATTGAAAAGTACATTGTTTCAATGAGAGATGAAACAAGTGATTGTTATATCTGATTTTCAGTTCAGTATTTTAGTAGGTTTGTTTTTCTTTTAAAATCAGTTTTACAGTGTAGATTTCTTACTACAAAGCTTTGTATTGAAAATCAACTACACTGAATTGTAATTAGTAGGAAAAAACACGTTTCTATCTTTGAATTTACAAAAATCAACAAAAACATACAAAATACGGGAGATACTACTTAGCAGTATGTGTTCTTAACATTAGTTAATAGTAATCTCATTGTGAGTCAGAAGGGCGTATCACGAGGTCAGGAGATTGAGACCACGGTGAAACCTCGTCTCTACCAAAAAAAAAAAAAAAAAAAAAAAATTACAAAAAATTAACCGTGCGTGGTGGCGGGCGCCTGTAGTCCCAGCTACTCGGGAAGCTGAGGCAGGAGAATGGAATGAACCCAGGAGGCAGAGCTTGCAGTGAGCCGAGATCGCGCCACTGCACTCCAGCCTGGGTGACAGAGTGAGACTTCATCTCAAATAAATAAATAAATAATAAATAAAACAGGCTCTCAACTAGGCGTGATATTGTCCCCCAGGGATATTTGGCAATGTCTGTGGACTTTTTGATTGCCACAACTGAAGAGTAAGGATAGTCTACCGACACCTACATCTACAATGTATTTCTACAACAAAATATTATCTGGCCGAAATGTGAAATCAAATTGAAAACATTTAGAACATAATGGTAAATAATAATTTAGTAAGAAAAAGTTTTAAAGTGTAGACTATATGGATTCTATTTTTCATTTTTTGATGAACCTTAGTGCCGTTTTCCATCGCAGCTGTACCATTTTACATTCCCACCAACAGTGCACAATGATTCCAATTTCTCCACATCCTCATCAACACTTGTTATTTTCTGTTTTTGTTTGTTTGTTTCGTTTTTTATAATGGCCATCCTAACAGGTATGAGGTGATATCTCATTGTAGTTTCTTCTGCATTTCCCTGATAATTAGTGATGTTGATTAGTGATGTTATTTTTGTATAACTATTGGCTATTTGTATTATCTTACATAATATGTGACAATAAATTCAAAATACATTCAAAAATTAAATGTAAGACCTAAAACTGTAAAACTTCCAGAAGAAAATATGGGTGAAGAGCTTCGTAACATTGGTCGTAGCAATGAATTCTTGAATATGACATGAAAGGCATAGGTAATAAAGGCAAAAATATGTAAGTGATACCGCGCCAAACTAAACCTTCTACACAACCTAAATATCTGCAGACAGATGAATGAATAAAGAAAATGTGGTACATACATATAATGGAATATTAGCCTTAAAGAAGAAGAAAATCTTGTCATATTCTACAACATGATGAGCCTTCAGGACATTACACTGGATGAAATAAGCCAGTCATAGAAGGACAAATACTATATGATTCTACTTACATGGCGTATATCTAAAATAGTCAAACTCACAGAAGCAGAAGGTAGAAGAATGATTGCCAGGATCTGTGGAGAGAGAAAAATGGAGAGCTGCTCTTCAGTGGATACACAGTTTGAGTTATACGAGATGAATAAGTTCTAAATATCTGCTGTACAACAGTATGAATATGGTAAACAATACTGTAATGTACAGTTAAAATTTTATTTAGAAAGTAGATTTCATGTTGTGTGTTTTTTACCATTGAATATATGTGTTGATTATATATGTAGAGTTAAGTGTCTTTTGGCTTCCTCTCCTAATTATAAGAACCTTTGTGAACTCAGTGTAGGGTAATAATCACCAACAGCATCTTTTCAACTGTATTTGCTCTCCTAGCAGATCTTGTAACCATCAACATGGAAGGATAATATATAATCCGATATTCATCTTTGACCTCTGAATTGAGGCATTAGGTAGACAAAAAATCAAAAGCAAGTTTCATGAAATCATCTATCGTTGTCATTTTTTAAAACATTATTGTTATCTTTTCCCATAGCAACATGAAAAGCAAACAAAGAAGATATTTTATAGAAATAATTAAGCTGGTGATGTTTTTCGTCCTTGAGGGTTTCGTATTCATAGAAATCTTGAGGATAAATGTTTCATATTCTAAAACTGTTTTTTCAGAGACAGTAACATTTAAACGTTTTTATGGAAAGGTCAAGGCACCCTTTGTACTTAGTACCAAGGAACCTAAATTGGACTTTTTGAATAAAAGGCATTCCTTTCAAAAACAAAAGTTCACATGATTGCTTTAACAATATATTGCACAGTAGTAGGAACTATCAGTTAACTTGAATACAGGTCAATAGAAATGATCCAAACAGAAGCAGAGTTAAAAAATAATAATAAGCTAAATGGATATCAGTGACTTTGGCTGAATTTTTTTCCAAATTTGATGAAAAACATCAACTTAAAGATCCAAGAAGCTCAGAACACCCTAAACTAGAAAAATACAAAAGGGCTGGGCATGGTGGTTCATGCTTGTAATCCCAGTACTTTGGGAGGCTGAGGCAGGCGGATCACTTGAACTCAGGAGTTCAAGACCAACCAGACTGACATGGTGAAACCCTGTCTCTACCAAAAACTACAAAAAATTAGCTGGCCATACACTTATGGTCCCAGCTACTTGAGAGGCTGAAGTTAGAGGATCACCTGAACTGGGAGGCAAAGGTTGCAGTGAGCCTTGATTGCCACACTGTACTCCGGCCTGGGCAACAGAGACCCCATCTCAAAAAAATATATACACACACACACACACACACACACACACACACACATATAGATATATAAGAAAACCACACTTAAGACTTTATAGTCAAACTACTAAAACTAACATACAAGAGAAAATCTTAAAAGCAGTACAGAAACATACACACATACACAAATACAAGGGAACAATATGAATAAAGAGTGATTTTTTCCATCAGAAATAATTGAAGCTAGAGACAACATAATGACATCTTTTAAGTGCTAGAGAAAAATAATTGTCAATCCAGAATTCTATATCTAGCAAAAATATCATTCAAAAATGAAAGTACATGAATTAACAGATCTGTACTATAAGCAATAAAGAAAATTTTTAAAGCAGATAAAAAAAAAGATGGAAAATTATGAATACAGGTAAGAATGAAAAGCACTAGAAATAATAAATATGTGGATAAATATAAAAAGGTATTTTGTCTTTCCTTAAATTCTTTGTTACTTTTTCAGAAGTAACAATGTATTATGGGACTTATAACATGTGGAAGTAGAATGTATGACAACAGTAACACAAAGTATAGAAGAGAAGTATACAGAATTATACTGCTTTTTTAAACATAGGAGAAGTGATGTAAGAATAATTAAAGATAGACTGTAATGAATCTAACAAATAGATGCACATTATAGTCCCTAGAACAACCATTAAAGAAAATAAAACAGAGAGGTGTAGCTAAGAAGCCAAAGAGATGGTAAAATGGAATACTAAGTATATTTTATTTTCTCAAAAGACAGAAATGAGTAACAGTAAAAAAAAAAAAAAAAAAAAAAAAAAAAAAAAAAAAAAAAAAGAACTGAGGGGACAAATTGAAAACAATTAGAAAGATGATAGACATAAACTTAACCCCATAAAGATTATATTAAATGTTAATAGAGTAAACATTCCAAAAAAAGAAAAAGAGCTTCTGAGATAAGATTAAAAAGAAACAAATACCAAAAACAGTGTATATACTGTTTATAAAAGATGCACGTTAATTATAGAAATATAAATAGGTTGAAAGTCAAAGAAGGGGAAAAGAATTCCATGAAAACACTAACACCAAGAAAGCTGATATGGCTATATTAATATTAGATGAAGTAGACTTCAAGGTAAGGAGATAGAGAAACAGTTCAAATTAGTAAAATAAATGACCAGAATGATTTAAAAATCCTACATACTTGCATAAACCTAATAAGAAATATTCAAAATATATGAAGCAAAAACTGTCAAACCTAGAAATAGACAATGCTACCATCATTGATGGAAATGCATCATTTCTCTTTAGTAACTGACAGAACAAATAGACAAAAATTGGTAAGGTTATAAAAAACTAAAGCAACTCTCTTTACCAAATTGATCAAATTACATACACACCTACACAATGCAATTGAAAATACAAATTATTTTCATGTAAACATGTAACATTCATAAGGATAGACTGGGCGATAAAACAAGTTATAATAAATTACAAATAATTGACATTAAGTAGAATACGTTCTCTGGCCACAAAAGGAATTAAATTAGGAGTCAACAATATGTATAAAATTCCCTAATACTTGAAAATTAAGCAACACATCTCTAAATAGCTTATAGCTTAAAAAAGAAATTACAAAGGGAATTTTAAAATATTTTTGAACTCAGTGAAAGTACAAACACAACATATCAAAATTTATGAGATGCTACTGAAGCAGTGCCTAGAGGAAAATTTAGAACATTAGATGCTATGTTAGATTTTTTTAAAATCTCAACTTCATGATCTAAAGCTCTTAAGACATTAAAAAGTAAGAGCAATGAAAACCACTCAATGTAAAGGAAATAATAATCATCAAAAATGAATGAAATGGAGCTCAAACCAGAGCAGACCAACAAAACCCCAAAACAGTTCTTCGAAAATATTATATAAAACCCTAACAACACTGATCCAGAAAAAAGAAACAAAGTAATACCAGGAGTGGAAAAAAAAGCATTACTGTGGATTCTACAGACATGAAAGATAATAAAGTAAGATTATTAACTCTATTCCCAGAAACTGGCAATTTAGATGAAATTAAGAGATTCCTTGAAAGACAAAACTTACCAAATCTAACACCAAACACATTGGAAAGTATAAGTAACTCCTATCATGAAAATTTTTGAATTCAAAATTAAATACCCACAACGAAGAAAACTACAAGCCCCAGATGGCTGCACTTGTTAACTCTATCAAACATTTAAGGAAGAAGTAACACCAATCTTATGCAAATTCTTCCAGGAAATATAAGAAGAAGGAAATCTTTCCAACTGTTTATCTGAAACCAGCACAATGTTGATAACTAAAACTTGACAAAGACAGTACAATAAAAGTCAGTCTCGTTTATGGAACTAGATGCAAAAATCAGAAATAAAATATTAGCAAATGGAAGACAAACATATAAAAGAAAGATAAAGCATCATAACCAAGGTGGATTTATCCCAGGAATGCAAGTTTAAAATTTGAAAATCAATGAATGTAAAATACTGATTAACATAATAAAGGAGAAAATAATACAATCATCTCAATACATGTGAAAACATTTGACAATATTAAATATTTTAAAATAAAAATCCTTAACAAAACAAGAATAGAAGAATATTTCCTCAATAGAATAAATCCTACTAAGAAAAATCTACAGCATCATAGTTGATTGTGAAATACTGAATTTTTTTTTTAGAATCAGTAACCAGAAGAGGATGTTTACTATCATCACTTTTATTCAACATTGCAGTTGATAACCTAGTAAGGACAAAAAGCAAGATTTAAAAATTATATGCCTAAAGATTAGACAGAAAATTTAAAACTCTCTTTACTTGCCAATGGTATGATGGTGTAGGTAGAAAACCCAAAGGAAACTACAAAAATAATAAGTGAATTTAGCAAGATTGAAAATGCATGTCAGTAGACAACAATTAATTATATTTCCATATAAATAACAGCAAACAATTTGGAAATGAACTTTAAAAAAATACCAGGTACAGGATAGACTTCCAGCTGGCAGCCTGAGGAGTATCATGGACCTATTCCTGAGTGAAAAAGGATAATTTGTGAAAGGTATTTTAAAAACAACCACGTACAATCTCCAGAAATTGTCCTAAGGGCATATAGCAAATGAAGAAATATTTATTCAAGAAAATCTACTGAAACTTGGTAGAAACAATGAGAGTCTGTGGCACTTGAACCACAACTCACTTAATTCCTCTCCCCCTTCCAGGTTGCCAGCATTTCTCATCCCCTCCAACTCCAAGTTGAAGAGACCAAATTCCTGGGAAGTGTTATCAAGAGGTCAGAGGCTCCCTTCTGCCCATCCCCCACTCACAGGACAGAAGCTCTACCCCGTGCATAGACCTCAGTACCATAAATACTGAGTCCCTGATTACCCTTACCCCATCTTGCTCATAGGGCAGAAGTTTTATGCTAGAAAAGATGAGCTGAGAAGACCAGAGGATACCACCTTTGCCCAGGGCCCAGACTAGTGGCTCAAAGGTTTTGCCCAGGAAAGAAACGCAGTCTACCTGAATAGAGAGCTTCAAAGCCCTCCCCAAAGTGACTAGCCTTACACGAAACGGTGTGGGAAAGTTGAAG
Organism: Chlorocebus sabaeus; assembly: GCF_047675955.1. Classification (NCBI taxonomy): domain Eukaryota; kingdom Metazoa; phylum Chordata; class Mammalia; order Primates; family Cercopithecidae; genus Chlorocebus; species Chlorocebus sabaeus. The sequence continues at coordinate 40,923,889 of NC_132925.1, forward strand.
CCTAAGTGTGCTCTCAAAACCAATGGGAAATTTGGTGATAATGAAATGAGAGGAAGTAATTGATAGCACCTCTTAATTAGGGGCAACAAACTATACCATATGTAAGCTAGTTCACCAGTGAGAACCAATGAAAGAGACTGCTAAGAAGAGCCCTCCTGGGATTTAAACCTCAAAGACTAGCCTCAAAAATGACCCCTTATCAAATTAAATTAGATCAGAATACTGTACAATGTATGTCCCAGGGTACTGTCAAAAATAATAGAACATCTCGTGGATGCTAAGCTTTAAAAACAACAAAATAATAGAGCAATTACCCAGCTGTGATTCGGCAGTGTTACAGCTGTATATGATATTAACAGAGGCAGACAGCTTAACAGAGAGATGAAGGAGATAGTCAAAGAGAACCCTGCTAAATACTGCCATCCCAGAGTGACTGAATATACACTGAATACTGTGCCTTCTGAGAAACAACCTCAAAATCTTCACAATGTAGAGGAAATAAACCTCATGAAAATAGTCTAGCCGAGTCACTAAATAAATAAATAAGCAAACAGCAAAAACTGGAGGGGAGAGAGAGGAATCAGTCATCAGTACCTGGAAGTGCTACAATATATTACCTAAAATATCCAATTCTCAACAAAATATCATGAGACTTGCAATGAAACAAAGTGTGGCTCATTCACAGGGACAAAAAAGGCAACAAAAATTTCCTGTGAGAAGACCCAGATGTTGGATTGAACAGACCAAGACCTCAAAACCACCATTATAAATATGCTTAAAGAACTGAAAGACACTATGCTTAAAGAAGTAAAGGAAGCTATGATGACAATGTCTCATCAAATCAAGAACACAAATAAAGAAATAGAAGTTACAAAAGGAACCAAATGGAAAATCTGGAGTTGAAAGGTACAGTAAGTGAAAAGAAAAATTCAGTAGTGGGACTCAACAGTAGATTTGAACTAGCAAAAATAACAACAAGTAAACTTGAAAATAGATTGATAGAGACAGTGCATTCTGAAGGACAGAGAGAAAAAAAAGTGAAGAAAAATAAAGCCTCAGAGAAACAAGGGACACAATTAAGGGCACCAACATATACATTCTAGGATTAGCAGAAGGAAAGGAGAGACAGAGAAAGGAGAAAAATATGTGAAAAGATAATGACTGAAAACTTCCCAAATTTTATGAAAAGCATTAATCTACACATCTAAGAAGTTCAATAAACTCCGAGAAGATAAATGGAAAAATATCTACAACCAGATGCATCATAGTAAACACACTGAAACATGCTTCAAGGCAAAAACAAAAAGAAAATCTTGAAAGCAATAAGAGAAAAACGACTTGTCACATACATGGAACAAGATTAACAGCTCATCAGTAACAATGAAGGCCAAAAGGGAGTGGGATGACATATTCAAATTGGTCAAATAAAAAAACTGTCATTCAAGAAACTTATATCCAGAGGGGAACAACACATTGGGGCCTGTTGTGGGGGCAGGGGGAGGGAGAGCATCAGGATAAATAGCTAATGCATGTGGGGCTTAATGCCTAGGTGATGGGTTGATAAGTGCAGCAAACCACCATGGCACATGTTTACCTATATAAGAAACCTGCATGTCCTGCACATGTATCCCAGAACTTAAAATTAAATTTTTAAAAAAACTTTATATCCAGCAAAAGTATTTTGCAAAAATTTAGCTGAAATAGACATGGTCAGGTAAACAAAAGCTGAGAGAATTTATTACTAGCAGAGCCACCTTACAAGAAATACTAAAGGAAGTTTTTCAGGCTGAAAGAAAGTGAACCTAGATTGTAATTTAAATCTACACAAAGGATCAAAGAGCATTGTTAAGGTAACCATGTAATTATGAAAGAATATAAATGCATATTTCTTCTCTCAGCTAATTTTTAAAGCAGTTTATAAAACAACATATGTATATATAATTGTTATTTGGGGATCTATAACATATAGAAATTAAATATATTTGTCAATAACAGTACAAAGGAAGTGGGTGAGAGGAAAGTTGTGTTTGAGTAAACAGATTATTCCAGATGATAGCCTGGATTCACCAGAACAAATAAAGAGGACAAAAAATGGTAAAATGGTAAATCAGAAGGTTATAAATATATTCTTGTTCTTCTTATTTCTTAGCTTTTATAAAAAAAATAAAATTATATAAAATAGTAATTATAATGTTTTATTGGTTTATAAAATGTATAGATTTAATTTGTATACCAATAACGGCACATAGGGAGAATACAGCTATTAAAAATGAACATTTCTGTATCTCACTGGAATTAAGTCAGCATACATCTGAAGTAGACTCTGATAAGATGTATACAGTAAGTTCTAATGTATATGGTAAGTTTTTCCACTAGGAAAACTCCAGAAAATATGGTGAAAGATTAATTAAAGCAAAAAAATGCCACACAAGAAAATATTCACTTAATGCCAAACAAAGTAGTGAAAGAGGACTGGAGGATCAAAAAAAGACATGAGACAGAGAAAACCAAAAGGAAAATGACAAGTGTAACGCAAATATATCGATAATATTAAATGTTAAGGGATTAAACAATCCAATCAATAGACATAGACTGTGAGACTGTTTTTAAAAAAAAGTCAAGATCTGACTATATCCTGTCTATAAGAGAGATTTTAGATTTAAAGGTATAAATAGGTTGAAAATGAATGGAAAAAGATCATATGAACAACAGCCATAAGAAAACTGGAATTACTACACTAGTACCATTTGAAAAAATAGATTTTAAAGCAAGCAGAATGTCACTAGAATAAAAAGAGACCTTTTATAATGATAAAAGTGCCAATCAATCAAGATGATATAATTATAAACATATATGATCCAAATAACAGAGTTACAAAATACGTGAAGCAATGCCTAACATGATCAAAAAGATAAATTCAATGATAATTGTTGGAAATTTCAAAGTTCCACTTTTAAAAATAGATACAATAACTAGACAGAAGATCAAAAAAGAATGAGATGACTGGAAAAATGCTATGTAGAAGACCTCGATACCAAAATCTCCAAAATATTGCAGGAAGAAACATTTTAAAAATTATTTAAATGGAGGGGAATACCAGGTTTACAGGTTGGAAGACTCAATTTTTAAAAGATCTTTCGTCTACCAAATTAAGCTCTATGTTTATCACAGTCCTATTAAAAAAATCTAACAATTATTTGTAGAACTTGAGAGAGTGATTCTAAAATTTATATGGAAATACAAAGGATCTGGAATAACTAAAACACTCTTGGAAAAGAAGAACAAAATTGGAGAACTTCACTACCTGATTTCAAGATGTGCCTTGAAGCTACATTAATTATGATACTGTGGTAATTGAAAAAAAAAGACAAACCAATCATTACAAAATAAAAAGTCCAGTAATAGATTCACACGTGTATGGCCAATTTGTTTTTGACAAAGGCACCAATAAAAATCAATGAAGAAAGTCTTTTTAACAAATAATAGTGGAACAACTGGGCAAACAAATAGGAGGAAAAATGAACTTTAATCCCTACTTCATGTCACAACGAATCATTTTTAAAGTTCTAGAAGAAAACAAAGAATAATATCTTCATGACCATAGGTTTGGCACTGACTACTTAGACAGGAATCAAAAAGAAATTACAATAAAAATAATAAATTGTTCTTAAAGTAAATTAAATGTCTGCTCATCAAAAGACACTATTAAGAGGCCAGGCGTGGGCCGGGCACAGTGGTTTACGAGGCGGGCGGACCACGAGATTACAGATCTTGAGGAGATCCAGACCACCTGGCTAACACAGTGAAACCCCGTCTATACTAAAAATACAAAAAATTAGCCGGGCGTGGTGGCGGGCGCCTGTAGTCCCAGCTACTCTACTCCAAATGCTGAGGCAGGAGAATGGCGTGAACCCAGGAGGCGGAGCTTGCAGTGAGCCGAGATTCCACCACTACACTACAGTCTGGGCGACAGAGCAAGACTCCACCTAAAAAAAAAAAAAAAAAAAAAAAAAAAGGGCCAGTCATGGTGGTTTATGCCTGTAATCCTAGCACCTTGGGAGACCAAGGCGGGTGGATCACTGGAGGTCAGGAGTTGGAGACCAGCCTGGCCAACATGGTGAAACCATGTCTCCACTAAAAATACCAAAATTAGCCACGCACGGTGGCCCGCACCTGTAATCCCAGCTATTTGGGAGGCTGAAGCAGAAGAATCACTTGTACCCGGGGGGTGAAGGTTGCAGTGAGCCAAGATTGCCCGGCTGCACTCCAGCCTGGGCAACAGAGCAAGACTCTGTCTCAAAAAAAAGAAAAACACCATTAAGCAAATTAAAAGATAAATCACATACTGAAAGAAAATATTCATAATGCCTATTTTGACTAATAATTCTTACCTAAAATATATGAAGAATTCTTACTACTACGTAACACAAATGTAAGCAGTCCAACATAAAGAATAAGCCAAAGAGTTGAATAGGATCATGAAGATATATGATTAGCCAATAAGCACATGAAAATGTTCCAACTATCAATAGTCATCAGAGAAATTTAAAATCATAATAACATACTACTATGACCAGAAGGACTAAGATTTTAAGAGACTATATTACCTAGTGTTGGTGGAGATATTGAGCAATTGGAACTCCCGTAAGTTGCTAGGGAGAATGCAAAATGAACAGCCCCTGTCGTAGCATAGTGGAAAGATTATGGAAGTCTTTAAGGGAAAAACAAAAACAAATCAAAGATTTTCACATATAGGTATTTATTGTAGCATTATTTAGTATAGTAAAGATTGGAAAATCCAAATGTTTCACAATGGAGGAATGTTAAATTAAAAGTATGGTATATCTTTATAATGATTTGATAAAATGTTTTAAATGGTGGAATTGTTTATGAAATAAATGTTATTTACAGAAATCAGAATATGAAACTGTCTTTATTGGATTAAAAATCATCATGGAAGAGGCCAGGCATGATGGCTCACACCTGTAATCCCAACACTTTGGGAGGCCGAGGCAGGCAGATCACTTGAGGTCAGGAGTTCGAGACCAGCCTGGCCAATATGGTGAAATCTTGTCTCTACTAAAAATATAAATATTAGCTGGGTTTGGTGGCACACACCTGTAATCCCAGCTACTTGAGAGGCTGAGGCAGGAGAATTGGTTGAGACCCAGCAGATAGAGGTTGCAGTGAGCTGAGATCGCACCAGTGCATTCCAGCCTGGGCTACAGAGTGAGACTCTGTTTCAAAAAAAAAAAAGGAAGGAAGAAAAAAGCCAAAGTTATGATGAAATTGTGTATTTTTTAATCCCCTCCATCACTTTTCTGTATCTTCCAAGTTTTCTACAGGGACAAAGCATTACTTCTATAGTACAAAAAATGTTTATTTTTGAATAATGATTGCTTTGAATAACTATATAGTATTTAATGATAACTATAAAATTATTTGCTTTAGGGTTTTGACACATTGTAAATTGGCACATGGAAGTAGTTTTACTATTATTGTTAGATCCATATTCAGTTCAGTTCCTACCTTCATCAGGAAAGTAGGTGAATTCAGAAGGAGCTAGGGAAAATGACAGAATCAATAGACAGTACAGAAATAGAAATGATGGTGTTTTCCAGACAAATGAACTTAGCTCTTTAACCACCAAATTTTGTATTTTAAAATTTTGATGAAACTCTAACATATGCATCATGCTTTCTTACTTACTAACTATATTATAGTGACCAAATCCCATCCTACCTCCTAGCTGTTTAACTTTGAAGAATTGATGTAATAGCCTTTCTTCCTTGTTTTCTTATCTGTATGATGGGGTTAATATTAAAACCCCTCTCATTGTATTGGTAGGTGTGAAAAGGATAATTTATATAAAGTATTTAGCAGAGGATTGGGTATAAAATAATAGATGTCACTTTCTGTTATTACTATTACTACAAAGAACGTGTGACACAGTAGCCATTCAATAGATTTGATTCACTGACTCAACTTACAATAATGTCTTTAAAGCCTTTCAGAGATCTATAAAACACCTACCTCTGTTAAATGGTCCCAGATCACTCACTCACTAGTCATTATAGTTCCTTTCTCTGCCCATTCTTTCACTGTTCCACGTTACTTTTCTTAATGTTTCTAGTTCTAGCAGCCTCCTCCTCTTTATAACTTGCAGTTTCTAATTTGCTGTCAGATAGCAAAGCCTGTTTAAGTCAGTACACTTTCTTTTTTTTTTTTTTTTTTGAGATATGTAGTAGAAAATTTATTTGAAATATAAAGAAAAGTTAATTGTTGACAAATTACATTAAAAATATGAAAACCAATATTTTCTAATTTCATTTCTACTCTTATATCTTTCCATTTTCTATATCTATTATCTCTATTTGGATATTTCAGGCTTCCTTATTTTAAACTGATAATCGGATCTTTATGGAAATTTATTAGCTTTGGAAGAAAAATATTTATAGAGATCAAGAGCAGAAATTATACAAATTACAGTCTTGACCACTATACACTAAAACTAATAATTCACAATTACATGTAAACAAGATACTCTCCTAAATAATTCCTGTGGCAAACAAGAAATTAAAAATGTAACTTTAGATAGAAGACTGGTTAGAATAATTTTTCCAAATTTTCTAAACTCAGGCCTTTTCAGTTATAAAGTTTTAGCTAAGTATTACTTGAAAAAATTTTTGTATTGAGGTAGGCTATACATTTCAAGGAGTGCCTGGAAAACTCTTATAGCAACTCTGTGGATGAACATTTATTGCTTATTTAGTCAAACTTTTTCCTATCTAATTTGTATATCTAGGGTTAAGACTGTGTTCAACATAGTTTAGTTTGATGAATATCTATTTCCAGATTAATGGTAACATTTATATCAGCAAATATTATGTGTACTATGATTATAAGCAGAAATTTAAATTGGATGAGCATTAAATTGAAAGTCTTGAAAATAATGTTCAATGAAGTAAGAAATAGAGCAAACAATAAGCTTTGGAGTTGGTATTCAGTGCTCTATAAGCAATTGAAATATGAGTGCAGAATAATATAGTATGTAAAAATCTGAGTCCTGTGTCCTTTTCAAGCTCTGTTATTGACTTCTCTGACTTTGAATAAATAGCTTAAACTTTTTGAAGTTACAGTTTCTCACTTATAAAACACAAGAGTTGGGCTACGTTGTCACAAGGCACCTTTCAGTTTCAAACTTCTGGGTTTTTTTGGACCTACCGCAAGCTTATTGTTATAAATTGTATAAAGAAGAGGGTGATGGGAAAGAATAGGAACAAAGATTATTTCGGTCACTGAAAATAGCTCTCAAATGTTTCTGAGCATGGAGACAGATTAAAATAGAAACTATGGATATTTATTTCACAAAAGAAAGTCTGTGAGACTTTATAACAAAGATAGAAAAACCATAGTGAAGAACATTTTACAAATACTATATAAATACAGATTGGCAAGTACAGAGAATTATAAAATGTTTATTAATCTGTTGTGTCTATTGTTGCATTTGTCAGAAAAGTGGCAGAATAAAAATTAAGAAATATGAGAAAGAGAAAAATATAGTGCTTATTATAAGGAATCTGATACTATTGAACAAAACACAGTATGTAATATACAATACTACATTTTTATAAATAAATACAAAATTTAGAATTCGTAGCAGTTTTTAAAGATCTTTTAAAAGCCAATAATCATATCGCCTGAGAGGATATTTGATTAGGTATTGTTAAAACCCCTTCTAATTCTTATTATTTATGATCTATTTTCAGATAAAATTGGGTCATTTATTAAAGTAGCTATTTCTTATAAAAATAGTAAAAAAAGGATTTTATATGTTTGTGCCATCCATGTTTAAATAATCTTGTGTGTCAATCAGTTACTGCTCCTTATTTTTTCCTGTATCATTTGTTTAAACAAATTTTCAAAATAGGCCAGGCATGTTGGCTCACACCTGTAATCCCAACACTTTGGGTAGCTGAGGTGGGAGTATTGCTTGAGCCCAGGAGTTCAAGATGAGCCTGGGCAACATACTGAGACCCTATCTCTATAAAGAGAAAAAAAATTAATAAAAATATTTTTAAAATTCAGAATAATTGACATAACTTGGACACGGTAAAGTAGTTTTCACATGGAAAAAAAAAGCCTTTTAAACTTGTAGGAATTAAGAAATTAGAATAACCTACAAAAGACTAGGAAAATTTATCTCATTTTTTTCATTGTATTTTCAGGTTTAACTGAACTGAATGACAGTCCAGTTCCCCTAGAACTTGAGCGCTGCAAGTCTCCTACCTCAGGTAAACGTGAGTGGTATTTTTCAAGCTTCTGGTAGTTCACTGGAGTAATCTATTGCTTTATTTTCATGATCTTTATGATGTGAAATTTATAATTTTAGTAATTAGGTGTAATTCCATTCATTAAATTTACTGTAAGCAAATTTGATTCCAAATATAAAATATGAATAAATGTCTTTTAAAATACTTTTATCTCAAAATAAAATTAAGATCAGAAGTATAAGTGCAACACTTTAAAAGACATTTTAAAGGAAAGTTATTTTGCAGATACATTAATAATGCTTACTAAGTATCAAATAAAAATTGGTAATATACAGAAACTTGTCATCCTCTGGCCAGAGCTGAATTAGTGGGAAATATACAGTATACATGCAGGAGCAAATGATACCATTCCTCTACACCACAGTTTGGAAACATGTATATTCATTGATTGACAAAGAAAAATGATAATAGAATATGATATGAAGCAAAACATCAAGACAAAGTGTGTACCCATTAAAATACATTTAAAACGTGAGAATAAGATTCCTAGGGATACATCTTTAAGGTACTGTATGTCAAAAAAAAAGTTAACAGTTATTTTTGGGTGGTGGGATTATGACTGGTTTGCCTGTTTTTTAAAATTTTTATGTATTTGATAATTCTGATTTTTCTATAATGTATATATAGTTTTGTGTAAGTTTCTAAACACCAAAATAATTAGGTTTGTCTTTACTGAATGACAGATCTGTTCTTACAGACAAGAAATTGTAGTTCATTTTTATTTTTATTATTTTTTATTATTTTTATACTTTAAGTTCTAGGGTACATGTGCACAATGTGCAGGTTTGTTACATATGTATACATGTGCCATGTTGGTGTACTGCTCCCATTAACTCGTCATTGACATTAGGTATATCTCCTAATGCTATCCCTCCCCCATCCCCCAACCCCAGGACAGGCCCCAGTGTATGATGTTCCCCTTCCTGTGTCCAAGTATTCTCATTGTTCAATTCCCACCTATGAGTGAGAACATGCGGTGTTTGGTTTTCTGTTCTTGCAATGGTTTGCTGAGAATGATGGTTTCCAGCCTCATTCATGTCCCTACAAAGGACTTGAACTCATCCTTTTTTATGGCAGCATAGTATTCCATGGTGTATATGTGCCACATTTTCTTAATCCAGTCAATCACTGATGGACAGTTGGGTTCGTTCCAAGTCTTTGCTAGTAAATAGTACCACAATAAACCTACGTGTGCATGTGTCTTTATAGTAGGATGATTTATAATCCTTTGGGTCTATACTCAGTAATAGGAAGACTGGGTCAAATGGTATTTCTAGTTCTAGATCCTTGAGGAATCATCACACTGTCTTCCACAATGGTTGAACCAGTTTACACTCCCACCAACAGTGTAAAAGTGTTCCTATCTCTCCATATCTTCTCCAGCACCTGTTGTTTCCTGACTTTTTAATGATCGCCATTCTAACTGGTGTGAGATGGTATATCACTGTGGTTTTGATTTGCATTTCTCTGATGGCAAGTGATGATGAGCATTTTTTCATGTGTCTGTTAGCTGCATAGAAGTCTTCTTTTGAAAAGTATCTGTTCATATCCGTCACCCACTTTTTGATGGGGTTGTTTTTTTTCTTCTTCTAAATTTGTTTGAGTTCTTTGTAGGTTCTGGATATTAGCCCTTTGTCTGATGAGTACATTGCAAAAATTTTCTCCCATTCTGTAGGTTGCCTGTTCACTCTGATGGTAGTTTCTTTTGCTGTGCAAAAACTCTTTAGTTTAATTAGATGCCATTTATCAGTTTTGGCTTTTGTTGCCATTGCTTTTGGAATTTTAGACATGAAGTCCTTGCCCATGCCTATGTCCTGAATGTTATTGCCTAGGTTTCCTTCTAAGGTTTTTATGGTTTTAGGTCTAGCATTTAAGTGTTTAATTGATCTTGAATTAATTTTTGTTTAAGGTGTAAGGAAGGGATCCAGTTTCAGCTTTCTACATATGGCTAGCCAGTTTTCCCAGCACCATTTATTAAATAGGGAATCCTTTCCCCATTTCTTGTTTTTGTCAGGTTTGTCAAAGATCAGATGGTTGGAGATGTGCAGTGTTATTTCTGAGGCCTCTGTTCTGTTCTATTGGTCTAATCTCTGTTTTGGTACCAGTACCATGCTGTTTGGTTGCTGTAACCTTGTACTATAGTTTGAAGTCAGACAGCATGATGCCTCCAGCTTTGTTCTTTAGGATTGTCTTGGAAATGTGGGCTCTTTTTTGATTCCATATGAATTTTAAAGTAGTTTTTTTCCAATTCTGTGAAGAAAGTCATTGGTAGCTTGATGGGGATGGCATTGAATCTATAAATTACCTTGGGCAGTATGGCCATTTTCACAATATTGATTCTTCCTATCAATGAGCATGGAATGTTCTTCCATTTGTTTGTGTCCTCTTTTATTTCGTTGAACAGTGGTTTGTAGTTCTCCTTGAAGAGGTCCTTTACATCCCTTGTAAGTTGGATTCCTAGGTGTTTTATTCTCTTTGAAGCAATTGTGAATGGGAGTTCACTCATGATTTGGCTCTCTGTTTGTCTGTTATTGGCATATTAGAATGCCTGTGATTTTTTCACATTGATTTTGTGTCCTGAGACTTTGCTGAAGTTGCTTACCAACTTAAGGAGATTTTGAGTTGAGATGTTGAGGTTTCTAAATATATAATCATGTCATCTGCAAACAGGGACAATTTGACTTCCTCTTTTCATAGCTGAATACCCTTTATTTCTATTTTTTTTCTTTTTTTTATTATACTTTAAGTTCTAGGGTACATGTGGATAATATGCAGGTTGGTTACATATGTATACTTGTGCCATGTTGGCGTGCTGCACCCATCAACTCGTCAGCACCCATCAACTCATCATTTACATCAGGTATAACTCCCAATGCAATCCCTCCCCCCTCCCCCCTCCCCAGGATAGGCCCTGGTGTGTGATGTTCCCCTTCCCGAGTCCAAGTGATCTCATTGTTCAGTTCCCACCTATGAGTGAGAACATGTGGTGTTTGGTTTTCTGTTCTGGTGATAGTTTGCTGAGAATGATGGTTTCCAGCTGCATCCATGTCCCTACAAAGGACACAAACTCATCCTTTTTTATGGCTGCATAGTATTCCATGATGTATATGTGCCACATTTTCTTAATCCAGTATGTCACTGATGGACATTTGGGTTGATTCCAAGTCTTTGCTATTGTGAATAGTGCTGCAATAAACATACACGTGCATGTGTCTTTATAGCAGCATGATTTATAATCCTTTGGGTATATACCCAGTAATGGGATGGCTGGGTCATATGGTACTTCTAGTTCTAGATCCTTGAGGAATTGCCATACTGTTTTCCATAATGGTTGAACTAGTTCACAATCCCACCAACAGTGTAAAAGTGTTCCTATTTCTCCACATCCTCTCCAGCACCTGCTGTTTCCTGACTTTTTAATGATTGCCATTCTAACTGGTGTGAGATGGTATCTCATTGTGGTTTTGATTTGCATTTCTCTGATGGCCAGTGATGATGAGCATTTTTTCATGTGTCTGTTGGCTGTATGAATGTCTTCTTTTGAGAACTGTCTGTTCATATCCTTTAAAACTATACTACAAGGCTACAGTAACCAAAACAGCATGGTACTGGTACCAAAACAGAGATATAGACCAATGGAACAGAAGAGAGTCCTCAGAAATAATACCACACATCTACAGCCATCTGATCTTTGACAAACCTGACAAAAACAAGAAATGGGGAAAGGATTCCCTATTTAATAAATGGTGCTGGGAAAATTGGCTAACCATAAGTAGAAAGCTGAAACTGAATCCTTTCCTTACTCCTTATATGAAAATTAATTCAAGATGGATTAGAGACTTAAATGTTAGACCTAATACCATAAAAACCCTAGAAGAAAACCTAGGTAATACCATTCAGGACATAGGCATGGGCAAGGACTTCATGTCTAAAACTCCAAAAGCAACGGCAACAAAAGCCAAAATTGACAAATGGGATCTCATTAAACTAAGGAGCTTCTGCACAGCAAAAGAAACTACCATCAGAGTGAACAGGCAACCTACAGAATGGGAGAAAATTTTTGCAATCTACTCATCTGACAAAGGGCTAATATCCAGAACCTACAAAGAACTCAAACAAATTTACAAGAAAAAAACAAACAACCCCATCGAAAAGTGGGCAAAGGATATGAACAGACAGTTCCCTTTATTTCTTTCTCTTGCCTGATTGCCCTGGCCAGAACTTCCAACACTATGTTGAATAGGAGTGGTGAGAGAAGGCATCCCTGTCTTGTGCCTGTTTTCAAAGGGAATGCTTCCAGTTTTTGACCATTCATTATGATATTGGCTGTGGATTTGTCATAAAAGACTCTTATTATTTTGAGATATGTCCCATCAATACCTAATTTATTGAGAGTTTTAGTACAAAGGGCTGTGGAATTTTGTCAAAGACCTTTTCTACATCTATTGAGATATTCATGTGGTTTTTGTCTTTGGTTCCATTTATATGCTGGATTACATTTATTGATTTGCATATGTTCAACCAGCTTTGCATCCCAGGGATAGAGCCGACTTGATCATGGTGGATAAGCTTTTTGATGTGCTGCTGGATTTGGTTTGCCAGTATTTTATTGAGGATTTTTGCATCGATGTTCATCAGGGATATTGGTTTAAAATTCTCTTTTTTTGTTGTGTCTCTGCCAGGTTTTGGTATCAGGATGATGCTGGTCTCACAAAATGTGTTAGGGAGAATTCACTCTTTTTCTATTGATTGGAATAATTTCAGAAGGAATGGTACCAGCTCCTCCTTGAACCTCTGGTAGAATTCGGCTGTGAATCCATCTGCTCCTGGACTTTTTTAGGTTGGTAGGCTATTAATTATTGCCTCAATTTCAGAGCCTGTTATTGGTCTATTCAGGGATTCAACTTCTTCCTGGTTTAGTCTTTGGAGGGTGTGTGTGTCCAGGAATTTATCCATTTATTCTAGATTTTTTAGTTTATTTGTGTAGAGGTGTTTATATTATTCTCTGATGGTAGTTTGTATTTCTGTGGGATTGGTGGTGATATCCCCTTTATCATTTTTTATTGCATCTATTGGATTCTTCTCTCTTTTCTTCTTTATTAGTCTTGCTAGTGGTCTATTAATTTTGTTGATCTTTTCAAAAAAACAGCTGCTGGATTCATTGATTTTTTGAAGGGTTTTTGTGTCTCTATCTCCTTCAGTTCTGCTCTGATCTTAGTTATTTCTTGCCTTCTGCTAGCTTTTGAATGTGTTTGCTCTTGCTTCTCTAGTTCTTTTAATGGTGATGTTAGGGTGTCGATTTTAGATCTTTACTGCTTTCTCTTCTGGGCATTTAGTACTATACATTTCCCTCTACACACTGCTTTAAATGTGTCCCTGAGTTTCTGGTATGTTGTGTCTTTGCTCTCTTTGATTTCAAAGAACATCTTTATTTCTGCCTTCATTTTGTTACGTTCCCAGTAGTCATTCAGGTTGTTCAGTTTCCATGGAGTTGAGCAGTTTTGATTGAGTTTCTTAATCCTGAGTTCTAGTTTGATTGCATTCTTGTCTGAGAGACAGTTTGTTATAATTTCTGTTCTTTTACATTTGCTAAGGAGTGCTTTACTTCCAACTATGTGGTCAGTTTCGGAATAAGTGTGATGTGGTGCTGAGAAGAATGTATATTCTGTTGATTTGGGGTGGAGAGTTCAGTAGATGTCTATTAGGTCCACTTGGTGCAGAGCTGAGTTCAATTCCTCGATATCCTTTTTAACTTTCTGTTGCATTGATCTGTCTAATATTGACAGTGGGGTGTTAAAGTCTCCCATTATTTATTGTGTGGCAGTCTAAGTCTCTTCATAGGTCTCTAAGGACTTGCTTTATGAATCTGGGTGCTCCTGTATTGGGTGCATATATATTTAGGATAGTTAGCTATTCTTGTTGAATTGATCCCTTTACCATTATGTAATGGCCTTCTTTGTCTCTTTTGATCTTTATTGGTTTAAAGTCTGTTTTATCAGAGACTGGGATTACAACCCCTGCCTTTTTTTGTTTTCCATTTGCTCGGTAGATCTTCCTCCATCCCTTTATTTTGAGCCTATGTGTGTCTCTCTACGTGAGATGGGTCTCCTGAATACTGCACACTGATGGGTCTTGACTCTTTATCCAATTTGCCATTCTGTGTCTTTTAATTGGGGCATTTAACCCATTTACATTTAAGGTTAATATTGTTATGTGTGAATTTGATCCTGTCATTATGATGTTAACTGATTATTTTGCTCGTTAGTTGATGCAGTTTCTTCCTAGCCTCAATGGTCTTTACATTTTGGCATGTTTTTGCAGTGGCTGGTACCGCTTGTTCCTTTCCATGTTTGGTGCTTCCTTCAGGTGTTCTTGTAAGGCAGCCCTGGTGGTGACAGAATCTCTCAGCATTTGCTTGTCTGTAAAGGATTTTATGTCTCCTTCACTTATGAAGCTTAGTTTGGCTGGATATGAAATTCTGGGTTGAGAATTCTTTTCTTTAAGAATGTTGAATATTGGCTCCCACTCTCTTCTGACTTATAGAGTCTCTGCTGAGAGATCTACTGTTAGTCTGATGGGCTTCCCTTTGTGGCTAACCCGACCTTTCTCTCTGACTGTCCTTCACATTTTTCCTTCATTTCAACTTTGGTGAATCTGACAATTACGTATCTTGGAGTTGCTCTTCTCAAGGAGTATCTTTGTGGTGTTCCCTGTATTTGAATGTTGGCCTGCCTTGCTAGGTTGGGGGAGTTCTCCTGGATAATATCCCGCAGAGTGTTTTCCAGCTTGGTTCCATTCTCCTCATCACTTTTACCAACACCAAACAGACGTAGATTTGGTCTTTTCACATAGTCCCATATTTCTTGGACGTTTGCTCATTTCTTTTTACTCTTTTTTCTCTAAACTTCTCTTCTCGCTTCATTTCATTCATTTGATCTTCAATCACTGATACCCTTTCTTCCAGTTGATCGAATTGGCTACTAAAGCTTGTGCATTCATCACATAGTTCTCGTGCCATGGTTTTCAGCTCCATCAGGTGAGTTAAGGACTTCTCTACACTGGTTATTCTAGTTAGCCATTCGTCTAATCTTTTTTCAAGGTTTTTAGCTTCTTTGAGATGGGTTCAAACTTCCTCCTTTAGCTCAGAGAAGTTTAATCTTCTGAAGCCTTCTTCTCTCAACTCGTCAAAGTCATTCTCCGTCTAGCTTTGTTCCATTGCTGGCGAGGAGCTGCATTCCTTTGGAGGGAGAGAGGTGCTCTGATTTTTAGAATTTTCAGCCTTTCTCCTCTGTTTATTCCCCATCTTTGTGGTTTTATCTACCTTTGATCTTTGATGATAGTGATGTACAAATGGGGTTTTGGTGTGGATGTCCTTTCTGTTTGTTAGTTTTCCTTCTAACAGTCAGGACCCTCAGCTGCAGGTCTGTTGGGGTTTGCTGGAGGTCCACTCCAGACCCTGTTTGCCTGGGTATCAGCAGCAGCGGCTGCAGAACAGTGAATATTGCTAAACAGCAAATGTTGCTGCCTGATCGTTCCTCTGGAAGCTTCATCTCAGAGGGGTACCCGGCTGTGTGAGGTGTGAGTCTGCCCCTACTGGGAGGTGCCTCCCAGTTAGGCTACTTTGTGGTCAGGGACCCACTTGAGGAGTCAGTCTGTCCATTCTCAGATCTCAAACTCTGTACTGGGAGAACCACTACTGTCTTCAAAGCTGTCAGACAGAGACAGTTAAGTCTGCAGAGGTTTCTGCTGCCTTTTGTTCAGCTATGCCCTGCCCCCAGAGGTGGAGTCTACAGAGGCAGGCAGGCCTCCTTGAGCTGCAGTGGGCTCCACTCAGTTCAAGCTTCCTGGCTGCTTTGTTTACCTACTCAAGCTTCAGCAATGGTGGGCGCCCCTCCCCAGCCTCGCTGCCACCTTGCAGTTCAATCTCTGCTGTGCTAGCAACGAGTGAGGCTCCATGGGCGTTGGACCCTCCAAGTCAGGCATGGGATACAATCTCCTGGTGTGCCGTTTGCTAAGACCATTGGAAAAGTGCAGTATTAGGGTGGGAGTGATCCAATTTTCCAGGTGCCATCTGTCACAGCTCCCCTTGGCTAGGAAAGGGAATTCCCTGACCCCTTGTGCTTCCCAGGTGAGGTGATGCCTTGCCCTGATCCACCTCATGCTTGGTGGACTGCACCCAATATCCTACACCCACTATCCAACAAGCCCCAGTGAGATGAACCCGGTACCTCAGTTGGAAATGCAGAAATTGCCCATCTTCTGCACCGCTCATGCTGGGAGCTCTCGACTGTTCCTATTCAACCATCTTGGAACTGCCCCTCAGTTCATTTTTATTTACATTATTTTAATTTGAACTTTATACAAATTTACAGAAGTTTAATAATGCCATTATAAAGCAGTGAATTTGGACTTGTAGAAATTCATTTAGAATTGCAGCATTTCTTCGATTTATTCCATCCCTGAAAAGTTGTTAGTTCTTTATTCTTATTCTTCAGGAATCTAGGCTATGTATAATCTAGTTATATCCTATGTACATTTTTCTTGGAGTCATATATTTTTAATCCTTATTTTATTGGTCTTATTGTAAAGATTGTCTCATATGTTTATTCCTCCTTTAGCATTCTCATTGACACCAGCCTAATTTAGGTATTTATTGCCCCATACCTATGGTGTCATACAAATATTCTAGTAGGTGTCTATATTTTCTCTTTGTACCTTTTATGATTAATTTTCCATGTCATGTTGTAAAATTAATATTCTTATTACATTGATCATATTTTCCCATGGTTATAAATCTTCAATATAAAATATAATTCAATATCTTATATCAAACTCATCCTTTTTTATGGCTGCATAGTATTCCATGGTGTATATGTGCCACATTTTCTTAATCCAGTCTGTCACTGATGGACATTTGGGTTGATTCCAAGTCTTTGCTATTGTGAATAGTGCCGCAATAAACATACATGTGCATGTGTCTTTATAGCAGCATGATTTATAATCCTTTGGGTATATCCCCAGTAATGGGATGGCTGGGTCAAATGATATTTCTAATTCTAGATCCTTGAGGAATCGCCACACTGTTTTCCACAATGGTTGAACTAGTTTACAGTCCCACCAACAGTGTAAAAGTGTTCCTATTTCTCCACATCCTCTCTAGCACCTGTTCTTTCCTGATTTTTTAATGATTGCCATTCTAACTGGTGTGAGATGGTATCTCATTGTGGTTTTGATTTGCGTTTCTCTGATGGTGAGTGATGATGAGCATTTTTTCATGTGTCTGTTTGCTGTACGAATGTCTTCTTTTGAGAAGTGTCTGTTCATATCCTTTGCCCACTTTTTGATGGGGTTGTTTGCTTTTTTCTTGTAAATTTGTTTGAGTTCTTTATAGGTTCTGGATATTAGCCCTTTGATGAGTAGATTGCAAAAATTTTCTCCCATTCTGTAGGTTGCCTGTTCATTCTGATGGTAGTTTCTTTTGCTGTGCAGAAGCTCTTTAGTTTAATGAGATCCCATTTGTCAATTTTGGCATTTGTTGCTGTTGCTTTTGGTGTTTTAGACATGAAGTCCTTGCCCATGCCTATGTCCTGAATGGTATTACGTAGGTTTTCTTCTAGGGTTTTTATGGTTTTAGGTCTAACATTTAAGTCTCTAATCCATCTTGAATTAATTTTCATATTAGGAGCAAGGAAAGGATCCAGTTTCAGCTTTCTACTTATGGTTAGCCAATTTTCCCAGCACCATTTATTAAATAGGGAATCCTTTCCCCATTTCTTGTTTCTCTCAGGTTTGTCAAAGATCAGATGGCTGTAGATGTGTGGTATTATTTCTGAGGACTCTGTTCTGTTCCATTGGTCTATATCTCTATTTTGGTACCAGTACCATGCTGTTTTGGTTACTGTAGCCTTGTAGTATAGTTTGAAGTCAGGTATCATGATGCCTCCAGTTTTGTTCTTTTGGCTTAGGATTATCTTGGCAAGTGGGGTCTTTTTTGGTTCCATATGAACTTTAAAGCAGTTTTTTCCAATTCTATGAAGAAATTCATTGGTAGCTTAATGGGGATGACATTGAATCTATGGGCAGTATGAGCAGTATGGCCATTTTCACAATATTGATTCTTCCTATCCATGAGCATGGTATGTTCTTCTATTTGTTTGTGTCCTCTTTTATTTCACTGAGCAGTGGTTTGTAGTTCTCCTTGAAGAGGTCCTTTACATCCCTTGTAAGTTAGATTCCTAGGTATTTTGTTCTCTTTGAAGCTATTGTGAATGGGAGTTCATTCATGATTTGGCTCTCTGTTTGTCTGTTACTGGTGTATAAGAATGATTGTGATTTTTGCACATTGATTTTGTATCCTGAGACTTTGTTGAAGTTGCTTATCTGCTTAAGGAGATTTGGGGCTAAGGCGATGGGTTTTTCTAAATATACAATCATGTCATCTGCAAACAGGGACAATTTGACTTCTTCTTTTCCTAACTGAACACCCTTTATTTCTTTCTCTTGCCTGAGTGCCCTAGTCAGAACTTCCAACATTATGTTGAATAGGAGTGCTGAGAGAGGGTATCCCTGACTTGTGCCAGTTTTCAAAGGGAATGCTTCCAGTTTTTTCCCATTCAATATGATATTGACTGTGGGTGTGTCATCAATAGCTCTTATTATTTTGAGATACGTTCCATCAATACCGAATTTATTGAGCGTTTTCAGCATGAAGGGCTGTTGAATTTTGTCAAAGGCCTTTTCTGCATCTATTCAGATAATCATGTGGCTTTTGTCTTTGGTTCTGTTTATATGCTAGATTACGTTTATTGATTTGTGTATGTTGAACCAGCCTTGCATCCCAGGGATGAAGCCCACTTGATCATGGTGGATAAGCTTTTTGATGTGCTGCTGGATTTGGTTTGCCAGTATTTTATTAAGGATTTTTGCATCGATGTTCATTAGGGATATTGGTCGAAAATTCTCTTTTTTTTTGTTGTGTCTCTGTCAGGCTTTGGTATCAGGATGATGTTGGCCTCGTGAAATGAGTTAGGGAGAATTCCCTCTTTTTTTATTGATTGGAATAGTTTCAGAAGAAATGGCACCAACTCCTCCTTGTACCTCTGGTAGAATTCAGCTGTGAATCCATCTGGTCCTGGACTTTTTTTGGTTGGTAGGCTATTAACTATTGCCTCAATTTCAGAGCCTGCTATTGGTCTATTCAGGAATTCAACTTCTTCCTGGTTTAGTCTTGGGAGAGTGTAAGTGTCCAGGAAATTATCTATTTCTTCTAGATTTTCCAGTTTATTTGCATAGAGGTGTTTATAGTATTCTCTGATGGTAGTTTGTATTTCTGTGGGGTCAGTGGTGGTATCCCCTTTATCATTTTTTTTTATCACATCTATTTGATTCTTCTCTCTTTTCTTCTTTATCCTTGTTAACTTTCTGTCTCATTGATCTGTCTAATGTTGACAGTGGGGTGTTAAAGTCTCCCATTATTATTGTACGGGAGTCTAAGTCTCTTTGTAAGTCCCTAAGGACTTGCTTTATGAATCTGGGTGCTCCTGTATTGGGTGCATATATATTTAGGATAGTTACCTCTTCCTGATGAATTGATCCCTTTACCATTAAGTAATGGCTTTCTTTGTCTCTTTTGATCTTTGATGGTTTCAAGTCTGTTTTATCAGAGACTAGGATTGCAACCCTTGCTTTTTTTGTTTTCCATTTGCTTCGTAGATCTTCCTCCATTCCTTTATTTTGAGCCTATGTGTGTCTCTGCATGTGAGATGGGTCTCCTGAATACAGCAAACTGATGTGTCTAGACTCTTTATCCAATTTGCCAGTCTGTGTCTTTTAATTGGACCATTTAGTCCATTTACATTTAAAGTTAATATTGTTATGTGTGAACTTGATCCTGTCATTATGATATTAGCTGGTTATTTTGCTCGCTAGTTGATGCAGTTTCTTCCTAGCCTCGATGGACTTTACATTTTGACATGTTTTTGCAATGACTGGTACCGGTTGTTCCTTTCCATGTTTAGTACTTCCTTCAAGATCTCTTGTAGGGTAGGCCTGGTGGTGACAAAATCTCTAAGCATTTGCTTATCTGTAAAGAATTTTATTTCTCCTTCACTTATGAAACTTAGTTTGGCTGGATATGAAATTCTGGGTTGAGAATTCTTTTCTTTAAGAATGTTGAATATTGGCCCCCACTCTCTTCTGGCTTGTAGAGTCTCTGCTGAGAAATCTGCTGTTAGTCTGATGGGCTTCCCTTTGTGTGTAACCTGACCTTTCTGTCTAGCTGCCCTTAAGATTTTTTCCTTCATTTCAACTTTGGTGAGTCTGACAATTATGTGTCTTGGAGTTGCTCTTCTTGAGGAGTATCTTTGTGGTGGTCTCTGTATTTCCGGAATTTGAATGTTGGCTTGCCTTACTAGGTTGAGGAAGTTCTCCTGGATGATATCCTGCAGAGTGTTTTCCAACTTGGTTTCATTTTCCCTGTCACTTTCAGGCACACTAATCAGATGTAGATTTGGTCTATTCATATAATCCCATATTTCTTGGAGGCTTCGTTCATTTATTTTTACCCTTTTTTCTCTAAACTTCTCTTCTTGCTTCATTTCATTCATTTGATCTTCAATTGCTGATACTCTTTCTTCCAGTTGATCGAGTCAGTTACTGAAGCTTGTTCATTTGTCACATAGTTCTCGTGTTATGGTTTTCATCTCTATCAGTTCTTTTAAGGTCTTCTCTGCATTGATTATTTTAGTTATCCATTCATCCATTCTTTTTTCAAGGTTTTTAGTTTCTTTGCCCTGGTTACGTAGTTCCTCCTTTAGCTCTGAGAAGTTTGATCAACTGAAGCCTTCTTCTCTCATCTCGTCAAAGTCATTCTCCGTCCAGCTTTGTTCCATTGCTGGCGATGAGCTGCGTTCCTTTGGAGTGGGAGATGTGCTCTGATTTTTGAATTTCCAGCTTTTCTGCACTGCTTTTTCCCTATCTTTGTGGGTTTTGTCTGCCTTTGGTCTTTGATGATGGTGATGTACTGATGAGGTTTTTGTGTGGGTGTCCTTTCTGTTTGTTAGTTTTCATTCTAACAGTCAGGACCCTCAGCTTTAGGTCTGTTGGAGTTTGCTTGAGGTCCACTCCAGACCTGTTTGCCTGGGTATCAGCAGTGGAGGCTGCAGAAGATAGAGTATTGCTGAACAGCAAGTGTTGCTGTCTGATTCTTGCTCTGGAAGCTTCATCTCAGGGGTGTACCCTGCCATGTGAGGTGTGAATTGTCGGTCTGCACCTAGTGGGGGATGTCTCCCAGTTAGGCTACTCAGGGGTCAGGGACCCACTTGAGCAGGCAGTCTGTCCGTTCTCAGATCTCAGGCTCCCTGCTGGGAGATCCACTGCTCTCTTCAAAGCTGTCAGACAGGGGCATATACCTCTGCTGAGTTTTCTGCTGCTTTTTGTTTAGCTATGCCCTGTCCCCATAGGAGAAGTCTACAGAGGCAGGCCGGCCTCCTTGAGCTGTGGTGGGCTCCACCCAATTCGAGCTTCCCCGCAGCTTTGTTTACCTACTTAAGCCTCAGCAATGGCAGGCGCCCCTCCCCCAGCCTCACTGCCACCTTGCAGTTAGATCTCAGACTACTGTGCTAGCAATGAGGGAGGCTCCGTGGGCATGGGACCCTCTGGACTAGGTGTGGGATATAATCTCCTGGTGTGCCATTTGCTAAGACCCTTGGTAAAGTGCAGTATTAGGGTGGGAGTTACCCGATTTTCCAGGTGTTGTGTGTCTCAATTTCCTTTGACTAGGAAAAGGAATTCCCTTCCCCCTTTCGTTTCCCAGGTGAGGTGATGCCTCGCCCTGCTTCAGCTCTCGCTGGTCGGGCTGCACCCGCAGACCAGCACCAACTGTCCAACATGCCCCAGTGAGATGAACCCAGTACCTCAGTTGAAAATGCAGAAATCACCCGTCTTCTGTGTCACTCACACTGGGAGCTGGAGGCTGGAGTTCCCATTCAGCCATCTTGGGCACGGCCTCCTCCATATGTATTATCTTTAATCCTTACAACATCTATGTAATACTAGTATTGTTCTTATTTCATACGAATGGAGAAATTGTGGCTAAGAAAAGATTTTATAGCTTTCCTAAGGTCACTGTGCTAGTAATGACTTAGTCTGAACCCAAGTCTTCGGACTTCAAGGTCCTCTGATTATTTGGTCCAAATTATTTGGCCTCCTATTATGTATACTAAAAAAAAAAAAATAGTGGGTTGAAAAACTCAGTTATCACTGTCAGTTTATAATTCAAAATAGACATTAACCTTAAAGGAAATGAAGTTTTATAATCATTGAACAAGTATATGACATTAATAGTCATGGACTCATTAACATTGTCCAAATAGAAATATATTGCATATTTTAAAATGAAAGTAGTGTCACAACATTAAACATTGTCATGCTGGAGCAAATTCTAATAAAAAATACCTCTTTGCCCAGTTTTATCTTAACCACATCTTGGGAAAAAAGGGGAAAATTGCAACAAAATTAGAGATATGTAGGCTTTTCATGGCTCTACCATAGCGTGGTGACCCCAGAATGCTTGCTTTTTTTTTGTTTTTACCTTTGTCTATATACATACCAGGTGTTTTTATCTTATCTTAATTTCTGGCTTAGGGAAAGATAAAGACAAATGAAATTTGTTTCTGTATTCCAACCAGTCAATTAATCAGTAAATAGATAAATTCATAAGTACGTAAACTAAAAACATTTTAATCCAAGCAACTTTTATTTTAATTTAATGTTGTGCTTATTTATTTCAGAGAATATATCCAGACCATACAGGTGGTATCTTCTGTATCAAGGAGATTATGTTGCTTAGTGGAAATAGCATAGCTTTGAAGTCAATTTTAGAGAAAAATTTGACCTTACCCTGTCACTTTCTACAGTTATAACTTTAGCAGGTTTCTTACACTTAATTGTGTGCCAGTGGTCAGAACATAAATGTTCAATAATATATGGTAGTGATTATTATAAAAACAGTGGTGAATATCCATGGTCTGAAGAGACTCAGCTTGGTCCCTTTGACCATTCCTAACTTCCAAATATTTGTTGTAGCTTAGGCATAACAAAAGTAGAAATTCTTCACTGGAAATCAAAAAGTAAATTCTGTCATTTCAAAGCAAGAAGCAACTAATCAGAAGCTTTGAATTAGAAACTTCTAACCTATCTCTTTGTGATATCTCCCATTAAAGTAGTAGCCATATGCAGACTTTGATTCAGCATTTAATCTGTTCCTAAAATTTAATTCAGATGTAGAACCAATGATATGACTGAGACTTATTTGTAGCCAATAAAACATCCTTATGATGAACCGGGCTGCACTATCCATTGACTTTGAATTGAATTAGGAGTCAGCAGAAAGGCATATGAATATACAGATGACTGAAGAAAGATGATACAGTCAAGACACATGAAACCCCTAGACAAAACCATATTGTAATGCCTGCAATTCTATTTTTATTTGAGGATAAGCATAAAACCTCATTCTCACATAAGGTATGGTAAGCCACCAGACTATTGATTACTCTGCTGCAATACTATAATTTAACATAAATTTGGAAAGAATGAGTCTAGGAGTAGAGATGAATACTTTTGCAAAGGTTTATAATCTGCTGCTGTTGTGAGGCTAGGCCATCATCTGATCTTTAGGCCAGAATTTATAGATGACTATTGTGTATTTTCCCATCAGTGGATCCTTTCGCTCATTTTCATAATTTTTAGTTTCTCATGCTATACCACTTAACAATTACTAGGTAATTCAGAATTTGAAAGATGTAATTAGGTAAGTGATTAACCCAGTCTGTGGGGATGATTTCCTATATATTTTGTTTCTTTTTTTAGTCATATTTATTAAAGTACAATTTATGTAAAATAACATTCACATTTTAGTGTATAATTCTACAGATTTTCTTTCTTTTGTTTTTGATTTTGTTTCTATTTTCAAAAAGTATGCTACAGCATGTTAAAGTAACACAAATTTCCTGACAATTTGCCCAGAATCTAACAAGACTGTGGGCATAAGAAATCAAATTGTTATAATTTTAACACTTGCTGTGGAAGCAAGCAAGCCCATTATTTCAGAGAATATAAATAAGCCCATTATAATTCATGTTTGTTAGGACATACTATTGTGCAGAGGAAATAACAGTATATATACAATTAGAGGCTTTATCAAGTGTACTGTTTAATGCTAGGCACTAGATTTTCTTTTTCTTTCTTTTTTTTTTTTTTTAAGACAGAGTCTCCCTCTGTTGCCCAGGCTGGAGTGCAGTGGCCCAAGCTCTGCTCACTGCAAGCTCTGCCTCCTGGGTTCATGCCATTCTCCTGCCTCAGCCTTCTGAGTAGCTGGAACTATAGGCACCTGCCACCATGCCCGGCTAATTGTTGTTGTTGTTGTTGTTGTTGTTGTTTTTGGTATTTTTAGTAGAGACGGGGTTTCACCATGTTAGCCAGGATGGTCTCGATCTCTTGACCTCGTGATCCACCCGCCTCGGCCTCCCAAAGTGCTGGGATTACAGGCGTGAGCCACTGCGCCCAGCCACTAGGCACTAGATTTTCAGTAGAACATGTTGCCCAGATAAATTATTTCTGACATAGAATACTATAGAATGACAATCTTTTCTTGCCAACTAAGTTTAATAATGAAAATAATAGCTAACATTGAATGCTTGCCATATACCATACACTATGCCAAGGGCCTTACACACATGCCTTTCATTAATCCTGACAAGATTCTTGTGAAGTACAGACTATTATTATCTTTATTTTACAGAGGAAGGGAAGCATCAATCTCTCTGAAATTAAATAACTATTAGCCCAGGGCAGATGGTTGAGTCATGATTTGAATCCGTGTCATTTGTGTTCTTAAAGACTAGGCTTCACAGCTGGGCGCAGTGGCTCACGCTTGTAATCTCAGCACTTTGGGAGGCCGAGGCGGGTAGATCCCCTGAGGTCAGGAGTTCAAGACCAGCCTGAACAACATAGTGAAACCCGTCTCTACTAAAAATATAAAAAATTAGCCGGGCATGGTGGCATGCACCTGTAATCCCAGCTACTCAGGAGGCTGAGGCAGGAGAATCACTTGAACCCAGGAGGCAGAGGTTGCAGTGAGCCGAGATCATGCCACTGCACTCCAGCATGGGTGACAGAGCAAGACTTCGTCTAAAAAAAAAAAAAAAAGAAAGAAAACTAGACTTCACTTCATAAATGCCAGGAAACCTACCATGAAGAAAAACAAGAGTGTCTGTGTGGAGCTGTACAAAGGGAAAAAAATACATCTAACCTCTCCTATTCCTTGTAACTACCACCTTCTATTCCTAAATAGAAAATGGAAGATAAAAAATATGATGAAAAATTTTAATTACTCAAAAAAAGAACTAATCATAATCAGCTTAAAAAGCCCAGAAATTTTATATATATATATAAAACATATATATACAACATATATAAAACATATATATAATGTACATTTGTATTTGTATGCACATATATGTCTAATTCAACAACTAAGAACAATATGGCTTCTCTTATATGGAAAATCTGAGCTGCACTTCAGGAAGTACTTCTTCTGTACCCTTCTTATCCTGGGTAAAAGTCCTGTGGATTGGTTAATACTTATGAAGACTTAAAAGATTGCTTTTTGAAATGCCATCTGTCAACCTCTTGATGTCAGTATAACCTGCAATGCTTCTTAAAATACAAATTCCTGCTGACCTAAGAGTACGTGGAGGTGTCCACTAAGTCTCTCCTGGTGCTTTAAGATCTGGCATGTGGGAGCAAGAACCAGTTAATTACTCTTTATTGGCCCAGAGGTTAGAACTGAGACAATACATGGTAAAGAAAAGTAGTTTGAGCTTGAATAGCAGGAAATTTTGCGGCAATTATAGCAATCCCGAATTAGAATGTTTTTAATACTTTTGGAGGTTCTATCATGGAAATACTCAAACAGATAGAATGTGAAGAATGTAGTAGGGGCCGGGCGGGTGGCTTACACCTGTAATCCCAGTGCTTTGGGAGGCTGATGCAGGGGGATTGCTTGAGGTCAGGAGTTCAAGACCAGCCTGACCAACATGGTGAAACCTCATCTCTACTAAAAACACAAAAATTAGCCGGGCATGGTGGCAGGCGCCTATAATCCACCTACTTGGGAAACTGAGGCAGGAGAATCGCTTGAACCCAGGAGGAGGAGGTTGTAGTGAGCCAAGATCGTACCACTGCACTCCAGCCTGGGTGGCACAGCAAGAGTCTGTCTCAAAAAAAAAAAAGAAAATGTTGTAGGATAAATACTTGTGTTGAGTAGGATATTGCACTTGATGATCTCTAAAATCCCTTTGACCCATGATTCTTCAGCTTTCTTCCCTGTATAATGTGCTAATTCAGTGAGTAGTAAGATTTCGATTTCCTTATTCCCCTTTAACTAATAATACAAAATGATAGTGATGCATATGCATTAACTTAGATAACAGTAAAAATGAAGAAATTTGGGGAGTTATATTCCCATAAGCATATTGCATAGTTTAATAGGTATTCATTTTCTTTCTGTGCATTTCCAAGACTACTTGCCTCTTACTCTCTCTTACCTTCTGCATCTAATAACCCAAATTACTCAAATATTATTGTGTAACATATTCTCTAATACTTGAATGCACGTATTTTCTCAGCCCACTAGGCCCTTTTTAGAATAACTCTTCACCCCTACTCTCTGACTATACTATTCAACATTCATTCAGCAAACACTGTATAACTACTCTTTGCCAATACTTTACTAGATATTGGGAATATAGTCCCTATCTTTGGAGAACTCAGAGTTTCAGGATGTTAGTGGATAACAGAGTAAAAATATCAAGTATAATAAAATGTGTTAAGTGTAACAAAAGAGATGTGCACGGGTTCTGTGGAAGTTAAAAGAACCAAATACAGCCTTAAATTTGAAGCTACCTGCAGAAAGGAAGTGATTTTTGAGCTGCCTTGAGGATGTCTATGAGTTTTACTAGTTGAGCAGCTGAGAAGTAGGATCATTCTGTGAACAAACAACAGAGGCCTATTGTTAACACTGGTTAATAAGGAAGCTCCCTAATTAACCCCCAATCTGGTCATTCCTTTTCTTTCTTTCAGTTAATACAATTGAAGATGTTATCTGTGAGGGGGCCTCAGTTTTCAGGTGGGAAGTGGTCTACAAAAAGTCAGAAAGGTACACAATAAGCTGGAAGCGGGGATGGAATCTCAAAAAGTGGAGCAGATTTGAGAGCCACATTAGTCAGATACTATTAGGTTTGTGCAAAATTACTTGCGCTTTTGCCACTACTTTTAATTATATTATATTATTATAAATCAAGTTATCTAACAAGTCTTTATAAACTAAGAAAACTCCTATAATTTATTTGAAAACTTCACCCTTATTATTTATTTGCTAATGAAATTTTTACATTAGGCACTTTATAAAACATTTATTTTTATTTGCCATTAAAAGCAATGGCAAAAACCACAATTAATTGTGCACCAATCAATAGAAAGCAGGTGAATTCTCCATCAGAAAGAATAGTGGGGAGTAGGAAGACACCTGTCATTGTAGTGATTGTTCAGCTATAAATCTGAGCTTGCTGATACTAGGCAGAGACTATTCTCTTTTTGCAAAAGTCTTTGTAATTTATTTGGAGATAATTAATACTATTATATATAGATATATTGAAGACCTTATTTTAAAACAATGCAGAAACAATGAAGAAGATAAATTAAGAAACAAATCCTTATATTATAATGAATCAGTTCCTGTTAAAAAATTAAATGAGCGGGGCAGAGCAAGATGGCCAAATAGGAACAGCTCCAGGCTCCAACTCCCAGCGCCAGTGACACAGAAGACCGGTGATTTCTGCATTTTCAACTGAGGTACTGGGTTCATCTCACTAGGGAGTGCCAGACAATTGGTGCTGGTCAGCTGCTGCAGCCCGACCAGCAAGAGCTGAAGCAGGGCGAGGCATCGCCTCACTTGGGAAGCGCAAGGGGGAAGGGAATCCCTTTTCCTAGCCAGGAGAACTGAGACACACAACACCTGGAAAATCGGGTAACTCCCACCCCAATACTGTGCTTTAATCAAACGGGCACACCAGAAGATTATATCCCACACCTGGCCCGGAGGGTCCCAGGCCCACGGAACCTCCCTCATTGCTAGCACAGCAGTCTGCGATCTAACTGCAAGGCAGCAGCGAGGCTGGGGGAGGGGTGCCCACCATTGCTGAGGCTTAGGTAGGTAAACAAAGCCGCTGGGAAGCTCGAACTGGGTGGAGCTCACAGCAGCTCAAGGAAACCTGCCTGTCTCTGTAGACTCCACCTCTGGGGACAGGGCACAGCTAAACAACAACAACAACAATAAAAGCAGCAGAAACCTCTGCAGACACAAACACTCTGTCTGACAACTTTGAAGAGAGCAGTGGATCTCCCAACACAGAGATTGAGATCTGAGAAGGGACAGATTGCCTGCTCAAGTGGGTCCCTGACCCCTGAGTAGCCTAACTGGGAGACATCCCCCACTAGGGGCAGTCTGACACCCCACACCTCACAGGGTGGAGTACACCCCTGAGAGGAAGCTTCCAAAGTAAGAATCAGACAGGTACACTCGCTGTTCAGCAATATTCTATCTTCTGCAGCCTCTGCTGCTGATACCCAGGCAAACAGGGTCTGGAGTGGACCTCAAGCAAACTCCAACAGACCTACAGCTGAGGGTCCTGACTGTTAGAAGGAAAACTCTCAAACAGGAAGGACACCTACAACAAAACCCCATCAGTACATCACCATCATCAAAGACCACAGGCAGATAAAACCACAAAGATGGGGAAAAAGCAGGGCAGAAAAGCTGGAAATTCAAAAAATACGAGCGCATCTCCCCCTGCAAAGGAGCGCAGCTCATCACCAGCAATGGATCAAAGCTGGACGGAGAATGACTTTGATGAGATGAGAGAAGAAGGCTTCAGTCCATCAAACTTCTCAGAGCTAAAGGAGGAATTACGTACGCAGCACAAAGAAACTAAAAATCTTGAAAAAAGAGTGGAAGAATTGATAGCTAGAGTAATTAATGCAGAGAAGGTCATAAACGAAATGAAAGAGATGAAAACCATGACACGAGAAATACGTGACAAATGCACAAGCTTCAGTAACCGTCTCGATCAACTGGAAGAAAGAGTATCAGCGATTGAGGATCAAATGAATGAAATGAAGTGAGAAGAGAAACCAAAAGAAAAAAGAAGAAAAAGAAATGAATAAAGCCTGCAAGAAGTATGGGATTATGTAAAAAGACCAAATCTACGTCTGATTGGGGTGCCTGAAAGTGAGGGGGAAAATGGAACCAAGTTGGAAAACACTCTTCAGGATATCATCCAGGAGAACTTCCCCAACCTAGTAGGGCAGGCCAACATTCAAATCCAGGAAATACAAAGAATGCCACCAAGATACTCCTCGAGAAGAGCAACTCCAAGACACATAATTGTCAGATTCACCAAAGTTGAAATGAAGGAAAAAATCTTAAGGGCAGCCAGAGAGAAAGGTCGGGTTACCCACAAAGGGAAGCCCATCAGACTAACAGCAGATCTCTCGGCAGAAACTCTACAAGCCAGAAGAGAGTGGGGGCCAATATTCAACATTCTTAAAGAAAAGAATTTTAAACCCAGAATTTCATATCCAGCCAAACTAAGTTTCATAAGTGAAGGAGAAATAAAATCCTTTACAGATAAGCAAATGCTTACAGATTTTGTCACCACCAGGCTTGCCTTACAAGAGACCCTGAAGGAAGCACTAAACATGGAAAGGAACAACCGGTACCAGCCATTGCAAAAACACGCCAAAATGTAAAGAGCATCGAGGCTAGGAAGAAACTGCATCAACTAACGAGCAAAATAACCAGTTAATATCATAATGGCAGGATCAAGTTCACACATAACAATGTTAACTTTAAATGTAAATGGACGAAATCCTCCAATTAAAAGACAAGGACTGGCAAACTGGATAAAGAATCAAGACCCATCAGTCTGCTGTATTCAGGAGACCCATCTCACATGCAGAGACATATATAGGCTCAAAATAAAGGGATGGAGGAAGATCTACCAAGCAAATGGAGAACAAAAAAAAGTAGGGGTTGCAATACCAGTCTCTGATAAAATAGACTTTAAACCATCAAAGATCAAAAGAGACAAAGAAGGCCATTACGTAATGGTAAAGGGATCAATTCAACAGGAAGAGGTAACTATCCTAAATATATATGCACCCAATACAGGAGCACCCAGATTCATAAAGCAAGTCCTTAGACTTACAAAGAGACTTAGACTCCCATACAATAATAATGGGAGACTTCAACACTCCACTATCAACATTAGACAGATCAATGAGACAGACAGTTAACAAGGATATTCAGGAATTGAACTCATCTCTGCAGCAAGCAGACCTAATAGACATCTATAGAACTCTCCACCCCAAATCAACAGAATACACATTCTTCTCAGCACCACATCACACTTATTCCAAAATTGACCACATAATTGGAAGTAAAGCACTCCTCAGCAAATGTACAAGAACAGAAATTATAACAAACTGTCTCTCAGACCACAGTGCAATCAAACTAGAACTCAGGACTAAGAAACTCAATCAAAACCGCTCAACTACATGGAAACTGAACAACCTGCTCCTGAATGACTACTGGGTACAAAACGAAATGAAGGCAGAAATAAAGATGTTCTTTGAAACCAATGAGAACAAAGATACAACATACCAGAATCTCTGGGACACATTTAAAGCAGTGTGTAGAGGGAAATTTAGAGCACTAAATGCCCACAAGAGAAAGCTGGAAAGATCTAAAATTGACACTCTAACCTCACAATTAAAAGAACTAGAAAAGCAAGAGCAAACACATTCAAAAGCTAGCAGAAGGCAAGAAATAACTAAGATCAGAGCAGAACTGAAGGAGATAGAGACACAAAAAACCCTCCAAAAAATCAATGAATCCAGGAGTTGGTTTTTTGAAAAGATCAACAAAATTGACAGACTGCTAGCAAGACTAATAAAAAAGAAAAGAGAGAAGAATCAAATAGACGCAATAAAAAATGATAAAGGGGATATCACCACTGACCCCACAGAAATACAAACTACCATCAGAGAATATTATAAACACCCCTACACAAATAAACTAGAAAATCTAGAAGAAATGGATAGTTTCCTGGACACTTACATTCTTCCAAGACTAAACCAGGAAGAAGTTGAATCCCTGAATAGACCAATAGCAGGCTCTGAAATTGAGGCAATAGTTAATAGCCTACCAACCAAAAAAAGTCCAGGACCAGATGGATTCACAGCTGAATTCTACTAGAGGTACAAGGAGGAGCTGGTACCATTCCTTCTGAAACTATTCCAATCAATAGAAAAAGAAGGAATCCTCCCTAACTCATTTTATGAAGCCAACATCTTCCTGATACCAAAGCCTGACAGAGACACAACAAAAAAAGAGAATTTTAGACCAATATCCCTGATGAACATCAATGCAAAAATCCTCAATAAAATACTGGCAAACCAGATTCAGCAGCACATCAAAAAGCTTATCCACCATGATCAAGTGGGCTTCATCCCTGGGATGCAAGGCTGCTTCAACATTCGCAAATCAATAAACGTAATCCAGCATATAAACAGAACCAAAGACAAGAACCACATGATTATCTCAATAGATGCAGAAAAGGCTTTTGACAAAATTCAACAGCCCTTCGTGCTAAAAACGTTCAATAAATTCGGTATTGATGGAACGTACCTCAAAATAATAAGAACTATTTATGACAAACCCACAGCCAATATCATACTGAATGGGCAAAAACTGGAAAAATTCCCTTTGAAAACTGGCACAAGACAGGGATGCCCTCTCTCACCACTCCTATTCAACATAGTGTTGGAAGTTCTGGCTAGGGCAATCAGGCAAGAGAAAGAAATCAAGGGGATTCAGTTAGGAAAAGAAGAAATCAAATTGTCCCTGTTTGCAGATGACATGATTGTATATTTAGAAAACCCCATTGTCTCAGCCCAAAATCTCCTTAAGCTGATAAGCAACTTCAGCAAAGTCTCAGGATACAAAATTAATGTGCAAAAATCACAAGCATTCTTATACACCAGTAACAGACAAACAGAGAGCCAAATCATGAATGAACTCCCATTCACAATAGCTTCAAAGAGAACAAAATACCTAGGAATCCAACTTAAAAGGGATGTAAAGGACCTCTTCAAGGAGAACTACAAACCACTGCTCAGTGAAATAAAAGAGGACACAAACAAATGGAAGAACATACCATGCTCATGGATAGGAAGAATCAATATTGTGAAAATGGCCATACTGCCCAAGGTAATTTATAGATTCAATGCCATCCCTATCAAGCTACCATTGAGTTTCTTCACAGAATTGGAAAAAACTGCTTTAAAGTTCATATGGAACCAAAAAAGAGCCCGCATTGCCAAGACAATTCTAAGTCAAAAGAACAAAGCTGGAGGCATCACGCTACCTGACTTCAAACTATACTACAAGGCTACAGTAACCAAAACAGCATGGTACTGGTACCAAAACAGAGATATAGACCAATGGAACAGAACAGAGTCCTCAGAAATAATACCACACATCTACAGCCATCTGATCTTTGACAAACCTGACAAAAACAAGAAATGGGGAAAGGATTCCCTATTTAATAAATGGTGCTGGGAAAATTGGCTAACCATAAGTAGAAAGCTGAAACTGGATCCTTTCCTTACTCCTTATATGAAAATTAATTCAAGATGGATTAGAGACTTAAATGTTAGACCTAAAACCATAAAAACCCTAGAAGAAAACCTAGGTAGTGCCATTCAGGACATAGGCATGGGCAAGGACTTCATGTCTAAAACACCAAAAGCAATGGCAACAAAAGCCAAAATTGACAAATGGGATCTCATTAAACTAAAGAGCTTCTGCACAGCAAAAGAAACTACCATCAGAGTGAACAGGCAACCTACAGAATGGGAGAAAATTTTTGCAATCTACTCATCTGACAAAGGGCTAATATCCAGAACCTACAAAGAACTCAAACAAATTTACAAGAAAAAAACAAACAACCCTATCGAAAGGTGGGCAAAGGATATGAACAGACATTTCTCAAAAGAAGACATTCATACAGCCAAGAGACACATGAAAAAATGCTCATCATCACTGGCCATCAGAGAAATGCAAATCAAAACCACAATGAGATACCATCTCACACCAGTTAGAATGGCAATCATTAAAAAGTCAGGAAACAGCAGGTGCTGGAGAGGATGTGGAGAAGTAGGAACACTTTTACACTGTTGGTGGGATTGTAAACTAGTTCAACCATTATGGAAAACAGTATGGCGATTCCTCAAGGATCTAGAACTAGATGTACCATATGACCCAGCCATCCCATTACTGGGGATATACCCAAAGGATTATAAATCATGCTGCTATAAAGACACATGCACATGTATGTTTATTGTGGCACTATTCACAATAGCAAAGACTTGGAATCAACCCAAATATCCATCAGTGACAGACTGGATTAAGAAAATCTGGCACATATACACCATGGAATACTATGCAGCCATAAAAAAGGACGAGTTTGTGTCCTTTGTAGGGACATGGATGCAGCTGGAAATAATCATTCTCAGCAAACTATCACAAGAACAGAAAACCAAACACCACATGTTCTCACTCATAGGTGGGAAGTGAACAATGAGATCACTTGGACTCAGGAAGGGGAATATCACACACCGGGGCCTATCATGGGGTGGGGGAGGGGGGAGGGATTGCACTGGGAGTTATACCTGATGTAAATGACGAGTTGATGGGTGCTGACGAGTTGATGGGTGCAGCACACCAACATGGCACAAGTATACATATGTAACAAACCTGCACGTTATGCACATGTACCCTAGAACTTAAAGTATAATAATAATAAATTTTAAAAAATTAAATGAAAGATTATTTTAAATAATAAATGCCCCACCCCCTCAGTCTATCTAAATTATGAATCAATTGACAAAATAGACTTTATTAACCTTTTTGTGAAGCATAATTATTGCATATATTTATTGAATTTGTCATATTTCAATAAATAGCATATTTTGTTTGTGCTCATTATATACCCAAATTATTAAAATCTGATTTGACTTCCTCTTAATCGTAATAGAATTATTTTTAATATCTTTTTATAGAGACAATGCCTGCCACTGTTATTTTATTAGAGTGATAATATTTATGTTTTCTTTTTGTTACAAATTATAGTCAGCAAACTACAGCCTGTGGTCCAAATCCAGCTTGCCACCTGTTTTGGTATGACTTGTGAATTAAGAATGGGTTTTAAATTTTTAAATGATTAAAAAAAAAGACAAGTAGTATTTCATGTGACATATGAAAGTATATTTATGTTTATATTTATATTTATGTTTTATAAACCTATTATAAAATATGCTATAAATAATATTTAAGCTGAAACATCAGAGATCATGTCAATAATGTTACTTGGCAGATAAGAACATTAAGCTGCAGATTGATGAAAGGATTTTTCCAAGGTTTTATAACTAGGTAGTAATAATTCACAAATCTGTGAAACGTTTTCTGATTTTAAATTGAGTATTCTTTCTGCTGTTATCATCTTACATCTTTATTTTCAAATAATTTCAGGTTATAAAGAAAACAACTCATTAAGAAGTATAAATTAATTGGTAGTAAATTTGAATCTTATAGTATTTGTTGACAGATAGATTTCCAATGTGATTTTTCCTAATGGATTTCTTTATTTGATAACATGCTTTCGAGTTAAATATTTTATAAAGTGCCTATGTAAAAATTTCATTAGCAAAGAAATAATAAGAGGGAAGTTTCCAAATAAATTCTAGAGGTTTTCTTAATTTATACAGACATTTTTTAGAAAACATGATTTATAATAATTATATTTATTTTCAAATATTTTATGTTTTCAAGATTTTCTTATCTACTTCATGCAACATGATAGTATTCAATATTGATGTCATCACTTCATCTACCATAGGCATAGTAAAATTTACTTGACTATATCATATGTAATAGAACTTTCTTCTTCCTATTTAGAAAAACATATGTTGACAGAGCTGATCAGTTTTTACACTTTTCATTGTTAATTTTATATGACCTTATACATCTGTTGCAATATCTCTTTACCTATTAGATTTGTGTGAAATTAAGTTTTTGTTCTTTCCAAATTAAGAAACTACTTGTCACACCACATATGACAAAAATCTACGTAAAGATACACTTATTTAATGTAAGACAATTGCTTTTCACATATTTCTGTTTGCATATTAAATATTTACTACTGGATAGCAAAACACTAATATTGGAACAATATTTCTGCTTCCATACATGCTCACTAAATGTAATGTTCATCAGAATTTTAATAATTATACTATAAAACACACTGTTCCCCCACATTCCTCTTTAATTTTATATTATTAACAACTGCCTGTTTCCTTTTTCTGTTGTTTCAGTTAAAGGATCAGTAAAATTAAGTCTGCCAACAGATCTTAAGGCTGATCTTGGTACGGTAGGCAAAAGCCAACAATTGTAAGTTTTCTTATATTCATTTGGCGGAACATTTTTACCAACCAATCCATGAATGACACATGTCTCCTAGATGGCAGAGTTTGATGCTTTCCAAAAAGGCTTTCTTAAAAATCACTATACAGTTCTGTTGGCAGCATTCAACATTTTGTTTGTTAACAATCATTTACAAAATTGTGTTTTATAAATCATTACACACCAAGGTATGTAATGTTTTGTTTGCTTTCTTATTATCATGCAAATGTTTTAAAACATTGAATAGTCACAAATACAGACACTTTATGACCCCTTGTAATCATATAAATGACCATGGTATTCTGGAGTTATTTCTCCTCTTTTGTATATTAGTATTATTTAGAATTAATGCTGTTTAACGAAAAAGAATCTGACATATAAAGAGCTCTAGCCATTTTTCTATTTTAGGGAAGTTATAGAAAGTTTATTTCAGTTTTAGTTCTTGCAGTGGTCACAGACTTATTTGTAAATCTGACTCTGAAATAAAGTAAGGCTTTATTAAATAGGCCTTCATACATTTTTCATTTAGAAATTTTGTCTGCTTCTTCCAGCATGGGTTTTTGTTTGTTTGTTTGTTTTTAGGGAGTTTTTGTTGAAATTTTATTAGATTACTTTTATTTTCATTTTCTCTACTCTGAACTAAAGCATAGCATTAAATCCTACCAAAGTCATAGTGAAAATAACAAAAATACTCTAATTAGTCTTTGCATTATTATTCGGAGTTTACAAAACTGGTTCACATTATTTTATTTGATTTTTAAAGCAACCTTTTAAGGTTATTGTCACTTATTTTTTCCAAGAGTAGAAACAGGTTATATTGTTAATAAATTGTAGAGTCAAGATTTGAACCTAAGCCACTGAACACGGTATCCAAATTTATGGAGTATATTCACACATCTTATCTCATTGTATTTAAATAATTGTCATAACACATGTGATTTATGACACTTAAAGTGTAATTACTTGTAATCTTATATGAATTTGATTAAATAAGATAATGAAATGCAGAGCTCTAACATATTAGTGATTGTCATTAATCCAATGTGACTATTAAAGAAATTGTTATGAAGTTAGGATTTTACAAGTATAATTGATGTCAAAGGAAGAACCAACATTATAGTCTCATTTATTAAGCTTACTGTGTTTCAGAAACTATGCCATATGATTTATACATATTATCTGAGATAAGGTAGGTGATAGTTTACTTTACAAATTGAGTAAATTACAGCTGTGAAAAATTCAAACTTGTCTAAGTTCACGTAACTACTAGCAATACTAAAATTTAATTTAATTCAAGTCGATATGATTGACAAGCTTGTAATCCTACAACTACCATCATTTTATGCAGCATGTACTGTGACAAATGTCAAATGAAAACTGTTTAAAGATTAATATATTTATATAAATATGCATTCATGACATTTATTCATATAATAAATCATAATTTTCTTCCTAAAATATTTAAAAATAAGAAAGAGTATTGCCAACCTACTCCTATATTTATTAGAAGTAGCAAAGAGAGCTTATAGTTATCATTCTAATCTGGAGGTCAGTTAGGTATATTGTTATTAATAAACATTTTCAATATATCTCTAAATGTCAATTTCTCAAAGTCTCCAACTCTCTCCCTCCCAATTGCTTCATTCTCACTATTCTCATGCATATTTAAAAATATGAGTTATGAAAATTCAAATATATATAAAAGATAGTCAAGTGCTTATCACCTAAATGAAGGATCTTTTGCGCTTAAAAAGAGTCACAATAAGATTTTATTAAATTACTATTTCTAAAAATTTGTCAATGTTATTTTTAAAACTTATTTCCACAAACTTACAGAAAAATGTCATAAGGCTTCTGAAAGAAGATAAATATCTGTATATGTGAATTTTTCCTGTATAAAACCTTGGGGTAAAATATACCCCTGGGTTGTTTGTAATATGCTTTAGGAAGATTATTTTCTAGTAGCCTACAATCTATTAGTGAAGGAGGTAGAAATATAGGAAGGTGTTTCAGTAAGCCAATGAGGGCCTGAATTAGGCTAACAACAATGAAAACAAAAGGAGGAAAAAAGGATTTACTGTGGGAGACTTTGCAACTGATGAGATTGGGAGCAGTGGGGGAATAGGGCTGGTAAGGCATAGGAAATAGGAAGAGTCAAGGGCTACAGAGTGCTGAGAATAGTTCCAATGGAGAATACCTAGTTTGAAAGGGAAGGAAAACGAGTTTGAGTTGTTAGGTTGATATTCATGTTAAACATTCAGTGAGCATTTTGAAATGTAGGGCTGGACTGCCAGGGTATCTCAAGCCCAAAGTAATAGATAAGATTTGTCTGTATAAAAGGATTAGTGACTATGTATATGAGCAATTCACTGACAACAAAGAAAAAATGACATGTTGGACAGCTTTGAATATTAATGTAATTTCATTACAACAATCATTAACCAGAGTAACAGTATAACACTAAGAATACAATAATAGTAATAATAGTAAAAATCTCATACATTACATACTTAAGCATTCAGAACCTTTAAGTAGTAGCATTTTCTGAAGTAATTTCCAAATTCATGGGAAATTGC
Source organism: Chlorocebus sabaeus (assembly GCF_047675955.1). NCBI lineage: Eukaryota > Metazoa > Chordata > Mammalia > Primates > Cercopithecidae > Chlorocebus > Chlorocebus sabaeus. Next base: position 40,962,441 of record NC_132925.1, read on the forward strand.
TTTCTAACTAACATTGTTTACATTTAGTGAAAAACTATCTTGTTTTCTTATTTTAAACAAAGATACAGTTAACCCTTGAATAATGTGGGATATTAGGGGCACTGACCCACACAGTTAAAAATCTAAATATAACTTTCTTTCCTGAGACAAGGTCTTGCTCGGTCACCCAGGCTGGAGTGCAGTGGTGCAATCATAGCACACTGCAGCCTCCAACTCCTGAGCTCAAGGAATCCTCCTGCCTCACCTTCCTAAGCAGCTTCCTAACACCTTCCTAACTACAGGTGTGTGCCACCAGACCTATCTAAATTTTTATAATTTTTTATAGACATAGGTCTCACTATATTGCCCAGACTGGTCTTGAATTCCTGGTTGGCGTTAAGCAATCCTCCCACCTCAACCTCCCAAGACTCTAGGATTACAGTCTTGAGCCACGACACCCAGCCCACATATAACTTTTGACTTCCAACAAACTTAACTACTAATAGCCTACTGTTGACCAGAAGCCTTACTGATAACATAGACAGTCAATTAACACATATTTTGTATGTTATACATATTATATGCTGTATTTTTACAATAGAATGAGAAAATAAAGATAGGAAAAAGAAAATGTTATTTCGAAAACCATAAGGAAGAGAAAATGTACTTACTATTAATTAAATGAAGGTGGATCATCATTCTCATCTTCAGATTGAGTATGCTGAAGAGGAGGAGAAAAAGGAAAGTTTGGTCTTGTTATCTCAGGGATGGCAGAGGTAGAAAAGGTAGAGGAGGTGGAAGAGGAGGCAGGAGAGGCAGACACAATAGGTATAGCTTTTATTGAAAAAAAGTACTTAAAATGCTAGAGGAGTTTTGTCTCTTTTTAAAGATGGCAGATTGGAGGCATTAGTATGCCTCTCCCACTTATAAAGACAAAATAGTGTAGAGAGATTCATGCTGTGAACTTTTTTCCAAGAAGCAAGGCAGGAACTTATTCGGAAAACTAAAGAAAACTTTAAAAAAAAAAAAAAAAAAAAAAAAAACTACTTTGAAAGAAGCAGTAGGCTGCAGCCTACGTTGTGAACCAGGCAGAAAACTGTAATCCTCAGAGTTGAGGTGGTGATAAACTTCCTCCAAGATATATACTCCCAATGAGGAACCTGGCAATCAGGGCCATGAAGGAAGGCCTTAACCCTACCCTGTGCTGGAGCTGATTTAGTGAGCACTGGGGAGTATATGAGAAGGAGCAGCATTAAATCATGCTTTGAGAATTCCCAGTTTCCAGGAGGGACAGAGGGAAGCCATCGCTGATCCTATTTCACAGGTCATATGAAATAGGATCAACTTCCACAACCTCATGGAAGTTGGCCAGCTAATTCAGATGGTGGTTGCAGGTAGAGAGAATCTCCCAACATTTGTGATATAATCTCAACTGGGGATGAACTCCCATGGCCAGAACCAAGAGGCCAGTGGGAAGTGTGCCATAGACATGGTTGCAAGAGCTGGGCACCCCTGCTTCATGGGCAAATTGGGAGGGGCATGGCCTGAAAGCCACAGTTTCTATCTCAACAGGGAAGGCTTATGGCATAGGGCAGTTTTGAATTCTGAGTGCAGACTGTCGAGAACCTAGCTAGCTGCTGCTAGTGGAACACTGTAGGTGTGAAACCTGCCTTGCCAAGTATATGGGAACTGGGTGGGGCTTACTGCTGCCTGCTACTCCCCACTCCCCTAGCAGACTCTTCTGGACAGCAGAGGCAGCTGCACTTCTCCCTGGAACATTACCCCAGCAGCCAGAGAACTGCCTTGTGATTTCCCCGGGACTGCTTCTTGCACCCACATGTGGAGAGCCAGAGTGCAAACTTAACCTGACCCAGCCACCAGCTGGCTTTACTCCTCTACCCACCCTGATGGCTTAACACAAAGGACAGAAACTTTTGGGAGGTCTATGGCCCCACTCAGTGCCTGAGACAGTAGGGTGCCTTTCCTGGGTAACACTTGAGACATCAGAGTACCTCCCCTGGGTAACTAACATAAGATAAGCACAAATCCCACCATTACCACCACAGCTGGTGCTCTTTTGCAAATGCCACCCCCTGGCTGGAAACCAACTGACACAGCCCATAACAGCATCTGCAGGCAGAATAACACAGCACCCAGGAAGGAGAAAACTTGTGCATCACGTCAGCTATCAACATTGCCTGCATCACCCTGGCTAACCAAGAGATTCTGAGTCTGTTCACGTGACCCGTTCATTACTACTGCAACTGGCATTTGAGAAAGCCAACACAGTAAGCCTATTTATAACCAAGGAATCTCACAGAATCTACATAACTTGCCTGCCACCATCAGAGCTAGTGCTAATACCTGCTGCTGGAAGACTTGAGGACAGGTCATGTGCCTGGATCCCTTGCAGACATTCCCCACTACCATTCTGGAGTGTGGCAGCCTCAATGGGCAGCTAGACCCAGAGAAGCAGCATTCATAGTAGTCTGGCCTTCAGGGACTCCTACTGCTAGGGGAAGAGGTAGTGCACAACATTAAGGAAGCATCTTGTGGGACAAAAGAATCCAGATGGCAAGTCTTGAGTACCAAACTTTCCACATGTGGGAAGTTTCTTTCAGCAGAGGCACTGGTACATTGTTGAGCTCAGCAAGAAAAGTCTGCAGCTCTACCCCAACAGTCAGGCAGCCTGGGTGTTTATGAAAGATCTCGGAGATGGAAACTTCTCCCACTTGCTCACCACTGCAGACACAGTGGAGGCTTCTCCCATGGGAGCTTAGCATGAATATACCTGTAGACACCCTTTCTGGAACATTTCAGGGTGTCTGCTTGTCCACAGAAGGAGCATCCTCCAAGTTCAGGCTTGCATGAGAGGTAGAATCACAGTTCCTCTTTACTTGGAATACCAAAATTCCTGCAGATGAAAAGAGGTGCCTGTCTAATCTGAATAGCCAAAACACTGGGTGAGGAGTGTGTCTGGGAGTTGAGTAGCTTTCCTTCTGGCCTGGCAGAGGAGCTGAGGTGGCTCTCTCCCTTCTCCCTGAAAAGACCACAGTGCATTTCACTGAGAGTTCTCCCAGCTACCTTTTTCAAGGCTGTGATCTCTCCCCAACATTGGGTATTGCATTTACCCACGTACTTAGCTACATCTGGTTTTTACCCCCAGATACCTCCCCTACTGGCCTGGAGCCTGAACTTTTCAACCGAGTAAATAAAATGTTGGGGGGAAAAATAACTAAATAAAAAGTACATACCAATGGGGAACAAGATAAGTTTCCAGAAACTTCTGCCATTCTAGCCCTGCAGGAGACAGTGAACCTGCTCACATACCAAGCACATTGCTACCACAACCAGCATCTGAGAAAGCCATCATACAAAGACTTTCCATAACCAAGGAACTCATACACAGTTTTCACCTCTGAAAGTGCCCAGAGCCAAATTAGGTTACAAAAACTGTAATCATTAAAGTCACAACTTCAAGGAGACAAAAAAAAGAAATTTTTAAAAATTACAGATGAATTAAAAATAAATCCATTGGTCTATATCTCTGTTTTGGTACCAGTACCATGCTGTTTTGGTTACTGTAGCCTTGTAGTATAGTTTGAAGTCAGGTAGCGTGATGCCTCCAGCTTTGTTCTTTTGACTTAGGATTGTCTTGGAGATGCGGGCTCTTTTTTGGTTCCATATGAACTTTAAAGCAGTTTTTTCCAATTCTGTGAAGAAGCTCATTGGTAGCTTGATGGGGATGGCATTGAATCTATAAATTACCTTGGGCAGTATGGCCATTTTCACGATATTGATTCTTCCTATCCATGAGCATGGTATGTTCTTCCATTTGTTTGTGTCCTCTTTTATTTCACTGAGCAGTGGTTTGTAGTTCTCCTTGAAGAGGTCCTTTACATCCCTTGTAAGTTGGATTCCTAGGTATTTTATTCTCTTTGAAGCAATTGTGAATGGAAGTTCATTCCTGATTTGGCTCTCTGTTTGACTGTCACTGGTGTATAAGAATGCTTGTGATTTTTGCACATTAATTTTGTATCCTGAGACTTTGCTGAAGTTGCTTATCAGCTTAAGGAGATTTTGGGCTGAGACAATGGGGTTTTCTAAATATACAATCATGTCGTCTGCAATCAAGGACAATTTGACTTCTTCTTTTCCTAACTGAATCCCCTTGATTTCTTTCGCTTGCCTGATTGCCCTAGCCAGAACTTCCAACACTATGTTGAATAGGAGTGGTGAGAGAGGGCATCCCTGTCTTGTGCCAGTTTTCAAAGGGAATTTTTCCAGTTTTTGCCCATTCAGTATGATATTGGCTGTGGGTTTGTCATAAATAGCTCTTATGATTTTGAGGTACGTTCCATCAATACCGAATTTATTGAACGTTTTTAGCATGAAGGGCTGTTGAATTTTGTCAAAAGCCTTTTCTGCATCTATTGAGATAATGATGTGGTTCTTGTCTTTGGTTCTGTTTATATGCTGGATTATGTTTATTGATTTGCGAATGTTGAACCAGCCTTGCATCCCAGGGATGAAGCCCACTTGATCATGGTGGATAAGCTTTTTGATGTGCTGCTGAATCCGGTTTGCCAGTATTTTATTGAGGATTTTTGCATCGATGTTCATCAGGGATATTGGTCTAAAATTCTCTTTTTTTGTTGTGTCTCTGCCAGACTTTGGTATCAGGATGATGTTGGCCTCATAAAATGAGTTAGGGAGGATTCCCTCTTTTTCTATTGATTGGAATAGTTTCAGAAGGAATGGTACCAGCTCCTCCTTGTACCTCTGGTAGAATTCAGCTGTGAATCCATCTGGTCCTGTACTTTTTTTGGTTGGTAGGCTATTAATTATTGCCTCAATTTCAGAGCCTACTATTGGTCTATTCAGGGATTCAACTTCTTCCTGGTTTAGTCTTGGAAGAGTGTAAGTGTCCAGGAAATTATCCATTTCTTCTAGATTTTCCAGTTTATTTGCGTAGAGGTGTTTATAGTATTCTCTGATGGTAGTTTGTATTTCTGTGGGGTCGGTGGTGATATCCCCTTTATCATTTTTAATTGCATCGATTTGATTCTTCTCTCTTTTCTTCTTTATTAGTCTTGCTAGTGGTCTGTCAATTTTGTTGATCTTTTCAAAAAACCAACTCCTGGATTCATTGATTTTTTGGAGGGTTTTTTGTGTCTCTATCTCCTTCAGTTCTGCTCTGATCTTAGTTATTTCTTGCCTTCTGCGAGCTTTCGAATGTGTTTGCTCTTGCTTCTCTAGTTCTTTTAATTGCGATGTTAGAGTGTCAATTTTAGATCTTTCCTGCTTTCTCTTGTGGGCATTTAGTGCTATAAATTTCCCTCTACACACTGCTTTAAATGTGTCCCAGAGATTCTGGTATGTTGTATCTTTGTTCTCATTGGTTTCAAAGAACATCTTTATTTCTGCCTTCATTTCGTTATGTACCCAGTAGTCATTCAGGAGCAGGTTGTTCAGTTTCCATGTAGTTGAGCGGTTTTGATTGAGTTTCTTAGTCCTGAGTTCTAATTTGATTGCACTGTGGTCTGAGAGACAGTTTGTTATAATTTCTGTTCTTGTACATTTGCTGAGGAGTGCTTTACTTCCAACCACACATCTACAGCCATGTGATCTTTGACAAACATGAGAGAAACAAGAAATGGGGAAAGGATTCCCTATTTAATAAATGGTGCTGGGAAAATTGGCTAGCCATAAGTAGAAAGCTGAAACTGGATCCTTTCCTTACTCCTTATACGAAAATTAATTCAAGGTGGATTAGAGACTTAAATGTTAGACCTAATACCATAAAAATCCTAGAGGAAAACCTAGGTAGTACCATTCAGGACATAGGCATGGGCAAAGACTTCATGTCTAAAACACCAAAAGCAACGGCAGCAAAAGCCAAAATTGACAAATGGGATCTCATTAAACTAAAGAGCTTCTGCACAGCAAAAGAAACTACCATCAGAGTGAACAGGCAACCTACAGAATGGGAGAAAATTTTTGCAATCTACTCATCTGACAAAGGGCTAATATCCAGAACCTACAAAGAACTCAAACAAATTTACAAGAAAAAAACAAACAACCCCATCAAAAAGTGGGCAAAGGATATGAACAGACATTTCTCAAAAGAAGACATTCATACAGCCAAGAGACACATGAAAAAATGCTCATCATCACTGGCCATCAGAGAAATGCAAATCAAAACCACAATGAGATACCATCTCACACCAGTTAGAATGGCGGTCATTAAAAAGTCAGGAAACAACAGGTGCTGGAGAGGATGTGGAGAAATAGGAACACTTTTACACTGTTGGTGGGATTGTAAACTAGTTCAACCATTATGGAAAACAGTATGGCGATTCCTCAAGGATCTAGAACTAGATGTACCATATGACCCAGCCATCCCATTACTAGGTATATACCCAAAGGATTATAAATTATGCTGCTATAAAGACACATGCACACGTATGTTTATTGCAGCACTATTCACAATAGCAAAGACTTGGAATCAACCCAAATGTCCATCAGTGACAGATTGGATTAAGAAAATGTGGCACATATACACCATGGAATACTATGCAGCCATAAAAAAGGATGAGTTTGTGTCCTTTGTAGGGACATGGATGCAGCTGGAAACCATCATTCTCAGCAAACTATCACAAGAACAGAAAACCAAACACCGCATGTTCTCACTCATAGGCGGGAACTGAACAATGAGATCACTTGGACTCGGGAAGGGGAACATCACACACCGGGGCCTATCATGGGGAGGGGGGAGGGGGGAGGGATTGCATTGGGAGTTATACCTGATGTAAATGACGAGTTGATGGGTGCAGCACACCAACATGGCACAAGTATACATATGTAGCAAACCTGCACGTTGTGCACATGTACCCTACAACTTGAAGTTTAATAATAATAAATAAATTAAATAAATAAATAAATAAATAAATCCAAAAATAAGTAGAAGAAATAGTTTACCCAAATGAGAAGGAACCAGAAAAATAATTTCAGCAGTAAGACAAAACAAGATACTATAGCACCCCCAAGAGATCATACTAGGTCTTCAACAATGGATCCAAACCAAGAAGAAATCTTTAACACACTTGATAAAGAATTCAAAGGGTTGATTATTAACTTACTTCAGGAGATACAAGAGAAAGGAGAAAACTAACATAAAAAAATTAAAAAATAACCATTCAGGATATGAATAAAAACTTTTCTATAGAGATAGATATTTAAAAAAAAACAAAACCGCAGAACTTCTGGAAATGAAAGACACATTTCAGGAATTATGAAATATAGCAGAAACTTTTAACAATAGACTAGACCAAGTAGAAGAAAGAATTTCAGAGTTTCAAGACAAAATTTTGAATTAATTCAATCAGACAAAAATAAAACAAAAAAAAGTTTAAAAAATGAACAAAGTCACCAAGAAATATGGGATTATGTAAAACAACCAAACTTAAAAATCATTGGTGTTTCTGAAGGAGAAGAAACAAAAAGTCTGGAAAACCTATCTGAGGGAATAATTAAGGAAAACTTCACTGGCCTTGCTAGAGATTTAAACATCCAAGTACAAGAAGTTCAAAGAACTCCTGGGAGATTCGTTGCAAAAATGACATCACCAAGGCATTTGTCATCAAGCTATTTAAAGTCAAAGTGAAGTAAAGAATGATAAGAACAGCAAAAAAAAACTCTAGGTAACCTATACAGGAAAACCAGAAGGGATTTGGGCTTTATCTTTAGCCTCCTTAAACAGAATAACTATCAGCCAAGAATCTTGTAATCCAGGAAAACTAAGTTGCATAAATGAAGGAGAAATAAAGTCTTTTTCAGACAAGCAAAAGCTGTGGGAACTTGCCACTACCACACCAGCCCTATAAAAAAAAAATGCTAAAAGGGGACAAAATCTTGAAACCAGAGGTCAATATGTACCAGAATGGAAACTCTTGAAAGACTTAAACTCACAGGGCCTATAAAATAATAAGAAAATAAAGCATCTAGGTAGCAATCAGCATGATGATTGGAACAGTACCTCACATCTCAATAGTAATGTTAAATGTAAATGGTCTAAATGCTTTAGTTAAAATATACAGAATGAAATTAAGGCAGAAATCAAGAAGTTCTTTGAAACAAATGAAAACAAAGATACAACATACCAGAATATCTGGGACACAGCTAAGTCAGTGTTAAGAGGGAAATTTATAGCACTAAACACCCACATCAAAAAGTTGGAAAGATCTCAAATTAACAACGTAATGTCACAACTAAAAAAACTAGAAGACCAAGAGCAAACCAACTCCAAAGCTAGCAGAAGACAAGAAATAACCAAAATCAGAGCTGAACTGAAGGAGATTGGGACACACACACACACACAAAAGAAACATTCAAAAGATCAATGAAATTAGGAGCTGGATTTTTCAAAAACAAAAAAAAAAAGATAAGCTGCTAACTAGACTGATAAAGAATAAAAGAGAAGATTCAAATAAATGCAATTACAAACAACAAAGGGGAGGTTACCGCTGACCCCAAAGAAATACAAGTAACCGGCAGGGACTACTATAAACACTTCTATGCACAGAAACTAGAAAATCTAGAAGAGATGGATAAATTTCTGGACATAGACACCCTCCCAAGACTGAACCAGGAGGAAATTGATTCACTCAACAAACCAATAACAAGCTCCAAAATTGAGCTTGTTAATAATAGCCTACTGGTATGGTTTGGCTGTGTCCTCACCCAGATCTCATCTTGAATTGTATCTCCCATAATTCCCATTGTTGTGGGAAGGACCTGGTGGGAGATAATTGAATCATGGCAGCAGTATCCCCCATACTGCTCTTGTGGGGGGCAGTCTCATGAGATCTGATGGTTTTATAAGGGGAAACCCCTTTTGCCTTGGTTCTCATTCTCTCTTTGCCTGCCGTCATCCATGTAAGACGTGACTTGCTCCTTTTTGCTTTCCACCATGATTGTGAAGCTTCCCTAGCCATGTGGTCCAATTAAACCTCTGTCTTTTGTAAATTGTCCAGTCTTGGGTATGTCTTTATCAGCAGCATGAAAACTGACTAATACCCCTACCAACCAAAAAAGTCCAGGTCCAGAAAGATTCATGGCTGAATTCAACCAGATATGCAAAGAAGAAATGTATCATTCCAGCTGAACTATTCCAAAAAATTGAGGAGGAAGGCCTCCTTTCCAACTCATTCTTTGAGGTCAGCATCATCCTGATATCAAAACCTGGCAGGGACACAACAACAAAAAAGAAAACTTTGGGACAATCGCCTTGATGATCTTTGATGCAAAAACCCTCAAAAAAATACTTGCAAATCAAATCCAGCAGCACATCAAAAAGCTATTCCACCACAATCAAGTACACTTTATCCCTGGATGCAAGGTAGGTCTAACATATGCAAATCAATAAATGTGATTCATCATAAACAGAACTAAAGATAGAAACCACATGATCATCTCAGTTCAACATCCTTTCATGTTAAAAACTCTCAACATACTAGGTAATGAAGAAACATACCTCAAAATAATAAGAGTCATCTATGACAAACCCACATCAATGTCATACTGAATGGGCACAAGCTGGAAGCATTCCCCTTGAAAACTGGCGCAAGTATGCTCACCTACCACTCCGATTTAACAGAGTATTGGAAGCCCTGGCAAAGAGCAATCAGGCAAGAGAAAGAAATAAAGGGCATTCAAACAACAAGAGAGAAAGTCAAAAAATTCCTGTTTGCAGATGACATGATTTTATATCTACAAAACCCTATAGTTATAGAGAAAAAGCTCCTGCAGCTGATAAACACCTTCAGCAATGTTTTAGGATACAAAGATCAATGTACAAAAATTACTAGCATTTCTATACACCAACAATAGTCAAGCCAACAGCCAAATCGAAAACACAATCACAATTGCCACAAAAAGAATAAAATACCTAGTAATACAGCTAAAAAGGGAGGTGAAAGATCTCTACAATGAGATTACAAAACACTGCTTAAAGAAAACAGAGATGACACAAACAAATGGAAAAATACTCCATGTTCATGGATAGGAAGAATCAGTATCATTAAAATTGCCATATTGCCTGAAGCAATTTAGAGATTCATTACTATCAAACTACCAATGACATGCTCCACAGAACTAGAAAAAAAACTATTTAAAATTGATATGGAACCAAAACAGAGCCCAAATAACCAAGGCAATTTTAATCTAAAGAAAAAATCTGGAAGCATCATGTTACCCAACTTCAAACTATACTACAGGGCTACAGTAACCAAAATAGCATGGGACTGATACAAAAACAGACACACAGACCAATTGAACAGAATAGAGAGCCCAGAAATAAGGCCACACACCTACAACCATCTGATCTTCAGACTCCTTATTCAATAAATGGTGCTGGCATAACTGGCTAGCTAAATGCAGAAGACTGAAACTGGATCCCTTCTTTACACCACATACAAAAATCAACTCGAGATGGAGTAAATACTTAAATGTAAAACCCAAAACTATAAAAACCCTGGAAGGCAAACTGGGCAATATCATTCTGGACATAGAAACTGGCAAAGATTTAATGACGGAGATACCAAAAGCAATCACGATAAAGGCAAAAATTGATAAATGGGATATAATTAATCTTAAGAGCTTAAAATTAGTCCTTTGCATCTGACAAAGGACTAATATCCAGCATCTAAGCGGAACTTAAGCAAATTACAAAAGCAAACAACCCCATTAAAATGTGGTCAAAGGATATGAACATCTTTCAAAAGAAGACATATATGTGGCCAATGAGCATATGAGAAAAAGCTCAATATCAGTGATTATTAGAGAAATGCAAATCAAAACCACAATGAGAGGTCAGGCATGGTGGCTCATGCCTGTAGTCTCAGCAGTTTGGGAGACTGAGGTGGACAGATCGCTTAGGCACAATAGTTTGAGACCAGCCCAGGAAACATGGCAAAACCTCGTCTCTACAAAAACTACAAAATTTAGCTGAGAGCAGTGGTGCATGCCTGTAGTCCTAGCTACTCGGGAGGCTGAGGTGGGAAGATCACTTGAGCCCAGTAGGCAGAGATTGCAATAAACCAAGATTGTGCCACTGCACCCCAGCCTGGGCGTCATCAAGACCCTGTCTCAAAACAACCAACCAACCAACCAACTAACCAAACAAACAAACAAAAAAACCCACAAGGAGATATTATCTCATACCAGTCAGAATGGCTATTAATAAAAAGTAAAAAACAAAACAAAACAAAAAAACAGATGCTGCAAGGTTGCAGAGAAAAGGGAATGCTTATACAATGTTGGTGGGAGTGTAAGTTAGACTATTGTGGAAAGTAGTGTGGCAACTCCTTAAAGAGCTGAAAACACATCTACCATCTGACTCAGCAATCCCATTACTGGGTATATATCCAACGGAATAGAAATCATTCTACCATAAAAACACATGCAATGTGTGTATTCACTGTAGCACTTATTCACAATAGCAAAGACATGGAATCAACCTAAATGTCCATCAATGGCAGATTTAATAAAGAAAACATAGCACATATACACCATGGAATACTACACAGCCATAAAAAAGAATGAGATCATGTCCTTTGCAGGAGCATGGATGGAGCTGGAGGCCATCATCCTTAGCAAATGAATGCAGGAACAGCAAACCAAATACTGCATGTTCTCATTTACAAGTGGGAGCTAAATGATGAGAACACGTGGACACAAAGAGAGGAAAACAGACACTGGGGTCTACTTGAGGGTAGTGGGTGGGAGGAGGGAGAGGATCAGAAGAAACGACTTATTCAGTACCAGGCTTAGTACCTGGGTGATGAAGTAATCTGTACAACAAACCCCCATGACATGAGTTTACCTATATAACAAATCAGCACATATACACCTGAGCCTAAAATAAAAGTTAAACAAAAAAATTAAAAATCACAAACCAAATATCAGCTCTCTTCAAGGGACTCACCTAATGCAAAGATTCTTACAAACTCGAGGTAAAGGGGTGGAAAAAGATATTCCATCCCAATATAAGAAAAAGCAGCAGGAATAGTTATTCTCATGTCAGATAGAACAGACTTTAAAGCAACAACAGAAAAAAAAAAAAAAGTCATTATATAAAGATAAAAGAATCAATCCCCAGCAAGAAGATATTACAATCCTTAATATACATTACTTACTCCTTACTATGGAGCTTCCAGATTCATAAAAAATTACTACTAGATCTAAGAAAAGAAATAGACGTCATCACAATAATTGTGGGGGACTCAACACTCCACTGACAGCACTAGACAGATAAGGCAGAAAGTGAACAAGAAAATGTTGTACTTAAACTGCATTCTAGAACAAATACAACTAACAGAATTTACAGGACATTTTACTCAAAAGCTTCAGAATGTACATTATTCTCAGCACATGGAACATTCTCCAAAACAGACCATATAATAGCCCACAAAACAAGTCTCAATAAATTTTTAAAAATTGAAATTATATCAAGTACCTTTTCAGACCACAGTGGAATAAAACCAATAATTAACACCAAAAGGAACACTCAAAACTATACAAATGCTTAAAAATTAATCTGCTCCTGAATGATTTGGGGGCAAAAAATGAAATCAAGATGAAAATTTAAAAATTATTTAAAGTGAATGATAGTAGTTACACAAGTTATCAAAACCTCTGGGATACAGCAAAAGCAATGCTAAGATGAAAGTTTATAGCACTAAATGCCTACATCAAAAAGTCTGAAATGAAACCAGCTGGCAACCTAACATCACACCCCAAGGAACCAGAGAAGCAAGAACAAACCAAACCCAAAGCTACCAGAAGAAAAGAAATAATAAAGATCAAAGCAGAATTAAATGAAATTGGAACAAAGAAAAACAACACAATAGATCAACAAACAAAAAGTTGGTTGTTTGAAAAAATAAAATTGATAGACTATTAGCTAGATTAACCAGGAAAAAAAGAATCAAACAAGCTCAATTAGAAATGAAAATGGATGGCCAGGTGCGGTGGTTCATGCCTGTAATCCCAGCACTTTGGGAGTCTGAGGCGGGCGGATCACTTGAGGTCAGGAGTTTGAGACCAGCCTAGCCAACATGGTGAAAGCCTGCCTCTACTAAAAATACAAAAATTAGCTTGGTGTGGTGGTGCCACCTGTAGTCCCAGCTATTCGGGAGACTGAGGCAGGAGAATCTCTTGAACCTGGGAGGCAGAGGTTGCAGTTCTGTGAAAGAAAAAAAAAGGAAGGAAGGAAGGAAGGAAGGAGGGAGGGAGGGAGGGAGGGAGGGAGGGAAGGAAGGAAGGAAGGAAGGAAGGAAGGAAGGAAGGAAGGAAGGAAGGAAGGAAGGAAAGAAGGGAGGGAGGGAGGGAGGGAGGGAGGGAGGGAGGGAGGGAAGGAAGGGGAAATTGGAGGCATTACAGCTGATACCACAGAAATACAAGATTATTTAAGACTACTATGAACACCTCTGTGCACTTAAACTAGAAAATCTATAGGAAATAAATAAATAAATTCCTGGAAACATACCACCTCCCCAGCTTGAATCAGGATGAAACAGAAATTCTGAACAGACCAACAACAAGCAGTGAGATTGAAGACAGTAATTTAACAAAGTTGTCCTCCCAAAAAAAAGCCAGGGGCCACACAAATTCACAGCCAAATTCTACCAGACATTCAAAGAATTGGCACCAATTTTACTGAAACTATTCTAAAAGACTGAGAAAGAAGGAATCCTTCCTAACTCATTCTATGAAGCCTGTATAACCTTGATACCAAAGCCAGGAAAGGGCATACAAAACAAAACAAACAAAAAACCACAAAATGACAGAGCAATATTCCTGATTAACATAGATGCAGAAATCTTCAACAAAATACTAGCAAACTAACCCAACAGCACATCAAAAAGATATTTCACTATGATTAAGTGAGTTTTATCCCAGGGTTGCAGGGATAGTTCAACATATGCAAGTCAATAAATGTGATTCACCACGTAAACAGAATTAAAAACAAAAACCATATGATTATCTCAATAGATGCAAAAAACATTTGATAAAATACAGCACCCTTTTAAAAAACCCTCAACAAATTAGATGTAGAAGGAACATATCTCAAAATAATAAAAGCTATATAAGAAAAACCACAGCCAATATCATACTGAATGGGGAAAGTCAAAAGCATTCCCCCTAAGAACTGGAATAAGACAAGGATGCCCATTTTTACCACTTTATTCAATATAGTACAGGAAGTCATAGCCAGGGAAAGAAAGGAATTCCAAATCAGAAAAGAGGAAGTCAAACTATTTCTATTTGCTGACAATATGATTGTATAACTAGAAAAACCTAAAGATCCTTCCAGAAGACTCCTGGATTTGAGAAATTAATTCAGTAAAGTCTCAGGTTAAAAAATCCATGTACACAAATCAGTAGCCCTGCTGTATGCCAACAACAACCAAGTGAGAATCAAATAAAAAACTCAATCCCTTATACAATAGCTGAAAAATAAAAATAAAAATAAAAAATAAAATAAAATAAAAACCTAGGAATATATTTAAACAGGGAGGTGAAAGATCACTACAAGGAGGACTACACAACACTGCTGAAAGGAATCATAGGTGATACAAACAAATGGAAATACAAGCCATGCTCATGGATTGGAAGAATCAATATCTCACAAATGATCATTGTTCAAAGAAAGCTACAGATTCACTGAAATTCCTATCAAAATATGAAATTATTTTTCACAAAATTAGAAAAAAAACAATCCAAAAATTCTTATGGAACCAAAAAAGAGCCCAAATAACCAAAGCAATTCTAAGCAAAATGAATGAAGCTGGAGGCATCGCATTACCTGACTTCAAATTATACTACAATCCTATAATAACCAAAACAAGATGTTACTGGTATAATAGATACGTAGACCAATAGAACACAATAGATAGTCCAGAAATAAAGCCAAATACTTACAACCAAATGATCTTTGACAAAGCGTAGAAAGGCACAAAATATTATTTTTTCAAGGTAGTAATATCTTTTTTAAAATTTTTTTTTATCACAAGAACAGAAAACCAAACACCGCATGTTCTCACTCATAGGTGGGAACTGAACAATGAGATCACTTGGACTCGGGAAGGGGAACATCACACACCGGGGCCTATCATGGGGAGGGGGGAGGGAGGAGGGATTGCATTGGGCATTATACCTGATGTAAATGACGAGTTGATGGGTGCAGCACAGCAAGATGGCACAAGTATACATATGTAACAAACCTGCACGTTATGCACATGTACCCTAGAACTTAAAGTATAATAAAAAAAAAAAAAAAGACTTTGAAAAAAAAATTTTTTTTTTAAATTATACTTTAAGTTCTAGGGTACATGTGCACAACGTGCAGGTTTGTTCCATAGGTATACATGTGCCATGTTGGTTTGCTGCACCCATCAACTCGTCATTTACATTAGGTATTTCTCCTAATGCTATCCTTTCCCCAGCTTCCCACCCCCTGACAGGCCCCAGTGTGTGATGTTCCCCGCCCTATGTCCGTATGTTCTCATTGTTCAACTCACAAACATGAGTGAGAACATGTGGTGTTTGGTTTTCTGTCCTTGTGATAGTTTGCTGAGAATGATAGTTTCCAGCTTCATCCATATTCCTGCAAAGGACATGAACTCATCCTTTTTTATTGCTGCATAGTATTCCATGGCGTATATGAAGGCACAGAATATTATAACACTGTGATTGCAGTATGTAAATTGCTCATATCTTAAGTAGAAAGACCCAGGTGAACCAATCAAAAATAACTTTTCAAGTCATACACAGTATAATAACATATAAATAGAAACAACAAAAGTTAAAAAGCAGGGAGACAAAGTTAAAGTATAGAGTTTGTATTAGTTTTCTCTTTGCTAGTTTTGTTTATGCAATCAGTGTTAAGTTGTCATCAGTTTAAAGTAATGGGTTATAAGATATTATTTGCAAGTCTCATGGTAACCTCAAATGAAAAATAGAAAAATAAATGGGATTACATCAAACTAAAAAGATTCTGCAGAAGAAAGGAAATAATCAACTAAGTGCAGAGATAACCCACAGAATGGGAGAAAATATTTGCAAACTACTCCTCTGACAAAGAATTAATAACCAGAATATATAAGGAGCTCAAACAACTCTATAGGAAAAAAAGCTAATAGTCTGATTTTAAAATGGGCAAAAAATTTGAACAGACATTTCTCAACATAAGACATATTTTGACTAGAAAACAGGGTTATGTGCTCAACAAGCACATAAAGGTGCTCGACATCCTTGATCTTCAGAGAAATGCAAATCAAAACTACAATGAGGTATTATCTCACTCCAGTTGAAATGGCTTATATCCAAAAGACAGGGAATAACAAATGCTGACAAGGATGTGGAGAAAAGCACTGTTGGTGGGAATGTAAATTAGTACAGCCACTACGGAGAACAGTTTAGAAGTTCCTCAAAATACTAAAAATGCAGCTACTATATGATCCAGCAATCCCACCACCAAGTATATAGCCAGAAGAAAGAAAATTAGTATATGGAAGAGATATCTACACTCCCATTTGTTGCAGCACTATTCACAGTAGCCAAGATTTGGAAGCAATTTAAGTGCCCATCAGCGGAGAAATGGATAAAGAAAATACGGTAGATGTACACAATGGTGTAGTTCAACCACACCAAAGAATAAGAGATCCTGTTGTTTGCAAAATGAATGGAACTGGGCGAATTATGTTAAGTGAAATAAGCCAGACATAGAAAGACAGACAACATGTTCTCACTTACTTGTGGGAACTAAAATTTATACAGTTGAACTCATGGACATAGAGAGATACTAGAGGCTGACAAGGGTAGTGAGGGGAAAGTGGGATAGTTAATGAGCATAAAAAATAGAAAGAATGAATAAGAGTAGTATTTGCTAGCACAACAGAGTGACTGCAGTCAACAATAATTGTATATTTTTAAATAACTTAAATAATATAATTGGACTTTTTGTAACACAAAGAAAGGATAATTGCTTGATGTGATAGATATCCCATTTACCCTGATTATTATACACTGTATGCCTGTATCAATATATGTCATGTACCCCATAAATATATACACATACTATTTACCCATAACAGTTAAAAATTAAAGAAAAAAAAATATTCACAGACAAGTGAACCTGCACAGTTCAAAACCTTGTTGTTCGAGGGTCAACTGCATAAACATTTCTCCTTCCTAATAAACAGGAGTTTTAATTTAAAAACCTAAAAGTGAATTAATAGAATTCAAGCCTTGAATATTTGTACTTGAGGGGCTGGCACATAACATTAGGAATTATACTAGAATACTATTAAGTACAACATTGGTCCCCCTAAGCCTTTACAAAAAAAAAATCTGCTACAGGATTATCTCCAGCCAACAAAAAGATACATGAAGAGGCCATGGTTAAAGGACAAGTGCTATTTAATTCATTTAATTGTAGAACTAAAATTAAGCAATGGTGATAAATATGATTGTAAAATAGAACGTAAAGTTAAAATCCACGACAATACAAATACAATAGTGTAATTTTAAAAATTGAAATATAGGAGGCAAAGAGGAGGTTTAAAGTACCCAATAAAAGAGTTAAAATTCTGTAATTATATTTGGTGGTTAATTGGTGGTGAATTGAGAGCAAAGAGAAGTAGAAGGAAGAGGAATTATATTAATTTCACCTTTCAAAAGGGGAAATCAATTTGTACTATACATAGGGGATAACTTAATAAGTAAAGAATTAAGAATACATCTTCAAGGTGACAATTAGAAAAATATTAAAATACCCAAAATTTTTAAAATTACAAAGAAGATTATATATATGATTATATATAAGATCTTTATATATATGATTATATATATACACATTTTTTGTATATGTAATAAAAGTGAGTAAAGAAAGCAGTTTTTTAATTAAACTTTAAGTTCTAGGGTACATGTGCACAACATGCAGGTTTGATACATAGGTATACATGTGGCATGTTGGTTTGCTGCACCCATCAACTCATCATTTACATTAGGTATTTCTCCTCATGCTATCCCTCCTGCAGCCCCCCACCCGCTGACAGGCCCCAGTGTGTGATGTTCCTCACCCTGTGTCCAAGTGATCCCATTGTTCAATTCCCACCTATGAGTGAGAACATGCGGTGTTTGGTTTTCTGTCCTTGTGATAGTTTGCTGAGAATGATGGTTTCCAGCTTCATCCATGTCCCTGCAAAGGACATGAACTCATACTTTTTATGGTTGCATAGTATTCCATGGTGTATATGTGCCACATTTTCTTAATTCAGTCTATCATTGATGGACATTTGGATTGTTTCCAAGTCTTTACTATTGTGAATTGTGCTGCAGTAAACATACGTGGGCATGTGTCTTCATAGTAGCATGATTTATAATCCTTTGGGTATATACCCAGTAATGGGATTGCTGGGTCCAATGGTATTTCTAGTTCTAGATCCTTGAGGGATTGCCATACTGTCTTCCACAATAGTTGAACTAATTTACACTCCCACCAACAGTGTAAAAGTGTTCCTATTTCTCCACATCCTCTCCAGCATATGTTGTTTCCTGACTTTTTAATGACTGCCATTCTAACTGGAATGAGATGGTATCTCGTTGTGGTTTTGATTTGCATTTCTCTGATGACCAGTGATAATGAGCATTTTTTCATGTGTCTGTTGGCTGCATAGAAGTCTTCTTTTGAGAAGTGTCTGTTCATATCCTTTGCCCACTTTTTGATGGGGTTGTTTGATTTTTTTTCTTGTAAATTTGTTTGAGTTCTTTGCAGATTCTGGATATTAGCCCTTTGTCAGATAGGTAGATTGCAAAAATTTTCTCCCATTCTGTAGGTTGCCTGTTCACTCTGATGGTGGTTTCTCTTGCTGGGCAGAAGCTCTTTAGTTTAATTAGATTCCATTTATCTATTTTGGCTTTTGTTGCAATTGCTTTTGCTATATTAGTCATGAAGTCCTTGCCCATGTCCTGAATGTTATTGCCTAGGTTTTCTTCTAGGGTTTTTATGGTTTTAGTCTAACATTTAAGTCTCTAATCCATCTTGAATTAATTTTTGTATAAAGTATAAGGAAGGGATCCAGTTTTAGCTTTCTGCTTAGGGCTAACCAGTTTTCCCAGCACCATTTATTAAATAGGGAATCTTTTCCCCATTTCTTGTTTTGGTCAGGTTTGTCAAAGATCAGATGGTTGTAGATGTGTTATTTCTGAGGCCTCTGTTCTGTTCCATTGGGGTATATCTCTGTTTTGGTACCAGTACCATGCTGCTTTGGTTACTGTAATCCTTATAGTATAGTTTGAAGTCAGGTAGCATGATGCCTCCAGCTTTGTTCTTTTTGCTTAGGATTGTCTTGGCAATATGGGCTCTTTTTTGGTTCCATATGAATTTTAAAGCAGTTTTTTCCAATTCTGTGAAGAAAGTCATTGGTAGCTTGATGGGGATGGCATTGAATCTATGAATTACCTTGGGCAGTATCACTATTTTCACGATATTGATTCTTCCTATCCATGAGTATGGAATGTTCTTCCATTTGTTTGTGTCTTCTTTTATTTTGTTGAGCAGTGGTTTGTAGTTCTCCTTGAAGAGGTTCTTCACATCCCTTGTAAGTTGGATTCCTAGGTATTTTATTCTCTTTGAAGCTATTGTGAATGGGAATTCACACATCATTTGGCTCTCTGTTTGTTTGTTATTCGTGTATAGGAATGCTTGTGATTTTGCACATTGATTTTGTATCTGGAGACTTTCCTGAAGTTGCTTATCAGCTTAAGGAGATTTTGGGCTGGGACAATGGGGTTTTCTAAATATACAATCATGTCATCTGCAAACAGGGATTATTTGACTCTTTTTTTCCTAATTGAATACCCTTTATTTCTTTCTCTTGCCTGACTGCCCTGACCAGAACTTCCAACACTGTGTTAAATAAGAGTGGTGAGAGAGGGCATCCTTGTCTTGTGCCAGTTTTCAAAGGGAATGCTTCCAATTTTTGCCCATTCAGTATGATACTGGCTTTGAGTTTGTCATAAATAGCTCTTACTATTTTGAGATGTGTTCCATCAATATCTAGTTTATTGAGAGTTTTTAGCATGAAGGACTGTTGAGTTTTCTCAAAGGCCTTTTCTGCATCTATTGAGATAATCATGTGGATTTCATCATTGGTTCTGTTTATGTGATGGATTATGTTTATTGATTTGCGTATGTTGAACCAGCCTTGCATCCCAGGAATAAAGTCAGTCTGATCATGTTGGATAAGGTTTTTGATGTGGTGCTGGATTCAGTTTGCCAGTATTTTATTGAGGATTTTCACATCGATGTTCATCAGGGATATTGGTCTAAAATTCTCTTTTTTTGTTGTGTCTCTGCCAGGTTTTGGTATCAGGATGATGTTGGCCTCATAAAATGAGTTTGGGAGGATTCCCTCTTTTTCTATTGATTGGAATAGTTTCAGAAGGAATGGTACCAGCTCCTCTTTGTACCTCTGGTAGAATTTGGCTGTGAATCTATCTGGTCCTGGACTTTTTTTGGTTGGTAGGCTATTAATTATTGCCTCAATTTCAGAGCCTGTTATTGTTCTATTCAGAGATTCAACTTCTTCCTGGTTTAGTCTTGGGAGGGTATATGTGTCCAGGAGTTTACCCATTTTTTCTAGATTTTTTAGTTTATTTGCGTAGAGGTGTTTATAGTATTCTCCGAAGGTAGTTTGTATTTCTATGGGATCAGTGGTGATATCCCTTTTATCATTTTTTATTGTGTCTATTTGATTCTTCTCTCTTTTCTTCTTTATTAGTCTTGCTAGTGGTCTATCAATTTTGTTGATGATATTTTTGAAAAGAGCAGCTCCTGGATTCATTGATTTTTTGAAGGGTTTTTTGTGTCTCTATCTCTCAGATATGCTCTGATCTTAGTTATTTCTTGCCATCTGCTAGCTTTTGAATGTGTTTGCTCTTGCTTCTCTAGTTCTTTTAATTGTGATGTTAGGGTGTCGATTTTAGATCTTTCCTGCTTTCTCTTGTGGGCATTTAGTGCTATACATTTCCCTCTACACACTGCTTTAAATGTGTCCCAGAGATTCTGGTATGTTGTATCTTTGTTCTCATTGGTTTCAAAGAACATCTTTATTTCTGCCTTCATTTCGTTATGTACCCAGTAGTCATTCAGGAGCAAGTTGTTCAGTTTCCATGTAGTTGTGCGGTTTTGAGTGATTTTCTTAATCCTGAGTGTTAATTTGATTGCACTGTGTCTGAGGGACACTTCGTTGTGATTTGTGTTCTTTTGCATTTACTGAGGAGTGCTTTACTTTCAATGATTTGGTCAATTTTAGAATAAGTGTGATGTGGTGCTGAGAAGAATGTATATTCTGTTGATTTGGGGTGGAGAGTTCTGTAGATGTGTATTAGGTCTGCTTTGTGCAGAGCTGAGTTCAAGTCCTGGATATCCTTGTTAACCTTCTGTCTCGTTGATCTGTCTGATATTGACAGTGGGGTGTTAAAGTCTCCCATTATTATTGTGTGAGAGTCTAAGTCTCTTTGTATGTCTCTAAGGACTTGCTTTATGAATCGGGGTGCTCCTATATTGGCTGCATATATTTTGAGGATAGTTAGCTCTTCCTGTTGAACCCTTTACCATTATGTAATGGTCTCTGTCTCTTTTGATCTTGTTGGTTTAAAGTCTCTTTATTCAGAGGCTAGGATTGCAACTCCTGCTCTTTTTTTGCTTTCCATTTGCTTGGTAGATCTTCCTCTATCCGTTTATTTTGAGCCTATCTATGTGTGTATTTTCATTTGAAATGGGTCTCCTGAATACAGCACATGTATGGGTCTTGACTCTTTATCCTGTTTGCCAGTCTGTGTCTTAATTGGGACATTTAGCCCCTTTACATTTAAGGTTAATATTCTTATGTGTGAATTTGAGCCTGTCATTATGATGTTAGGCGGTTATTTTGCCCGTTAATTGATGCAATTTCTTCCTAGTATCTATGGTCTTTAAAATTTGATATGTTTTTGCAGTGACTGGTGCCGATTGTTTCCATGTGCTTGTTTCAGGAACTCTTGTAAGGCAGGCCTGGTGGTGACAAAATCTCTCAGTATTTGCTTGTCTGTAAAGGATTTATTTCTCCTTCATTTATGAAGCTTAGTTTGGCTAGATATGAAATTCTGGGTTGAAAATTCTTTAAAAATGTTGAATATTGGCCCCCACTCTCTTCTGGCTTGTAGGGTTTCTGCCAAGAGATCTGCTGTTAGTCTGATGGGCTTCCTTTTGTGGGTAACTCGACCTTTATTTCTGGCTGCCCTTAATAATTTTTCCTTTGTTTAAACCTTGGTGAATCTGACAATTACGTGTCTTAGAGTTGCTCTTCTCAAGGAGTATCTTTGTAATGTTCTCTGTATTTCCCGAATTTGAATGTTGGCCTGCCTTGCTACACTGGGTAAGTTCTCCTGGATAATATCCTGAAGAGTGTTTTCCAACTTTGTTCCATTCTCCCCATCACTTTCAGGTACACCAATCAAACTAGATTTGGTCTTTTCACGTAGTCCCATATTTCTTGGTGACTTTGTTCATTTCTTTTTACTTGTTTTTTCTATCTTTTTTTCTCACTTTATTTCATTAATTTGATCTTCAGTCACTGATACCATTTCTTCCACTTGATTGAATCAGCTATTGAAGCTTGTGCATGCATCACCAAGTTCTCAAGCCATGGTTTTCAGCTCCATCAGGTCATTTAAGGTCTTCTCTACACTGTTTATTCTATTTAGCCATTCATCTAACCTTTTTTCAAGGCTTCAACTTCCTTGCAATGGGTTCATACATGCTCCTTTAGCTTGGAAAAGTTTGTTATTATTGACCTTCTGAAGCCTACTTCTGTCAAGTCGTTAAAGTCATTCTCCATCCAGCCTTGTTCCATTACTAGCGAGGAGCTGCAATCTTTTGGAGGAGAAGAGGTATTCTGATTTTTAGAATTTTCAGCTTTTCTGCTCTGGTTTCTCTTCATCTTTGTAGTCTTATCTACCTTTGGTCTTCGATGTTGATGACCTACAGATGGGGTTTTGGTGTAGATGTTCTTATTGTTGATGTTGATGCTATTCCTTTCTGTTTGTTAGCTTTCCTTCTAACTGTCAGGTCCCTCAGCTGCAGGTCTGTTGGAGTTTGTTAGAGGCCCACTCCAGACCCTGTTTGCTTGGGTATCACCAGTGGAGGCTGCAGAACAGCAAATATTGCAGAACAGCAAATATTGCTGCCTAATCCTTCCTCTGGAAGCTTCATCCCAGAGGGACACCCACCTATATGAGGTGTCTGTCAGCCTCTACTGGGAGGTGTCTCCCAGTTAGGCTACATGGTGGTCAGTGACCCACTTGAGGAGGCAGCCCGTCTGTTCTCAGAACTCAAACCCTGGGTTGGGAGAACCACTGCTCTCTTCAGAGCTATCAGATAGGGACGTTTATGTCTGCAGAAGTTGTCTGCTGCCTTTTGTTCAGCTAAACCCTGTCCACAGAGATGGAATCTAGAGGCAGTAGGGCTGGCTGAGCTGTGGTGGGCTCCACCCATTTCAAGCTTTCTGGCCATTTTGTCTACCTACTGATGCCTCAGCAATGGTAGATGCCCCTCCCTAAGCCAGGCTGCATCCTCACAGCTCAATCTCAGATTGCTACTCTAGCAGTGAGCAAGGCTCCGTGGCTGTGGGACCTACAGAACCAAGCACAGGAGAGAATCTCCGTGTCTGCCCATTGCTAAGACTTTGGGAAATGCCTCAGAATTGCTGTTTTCTCCCTCCCTCCCTCCCTGAGCACCCAGATACTCTACACACCACATCACCGCTGCCAAGAGGAGGGGTGGCATCCGTGATTCAGAGCTGTTTTTTCTGTCTCCTCAGTGCCTCTTTTAATGATATGAAGTTAAAACCAGGTGTTATGAGTACTCACCTGCTTCTTGGTTCTTATGAAAGTTTTGTTTTTTTTTTTTCTGTGTAGATATTTGTTAGCTTGGTATCCTTGCTGGGGGTAAGGGGAGATGATTGGTGGAGTTTTCTATTCTGCCATCTTTCTACACCTCCTATCTTTGTCCATTATTGAATTGAGTTGTTTATTTTGTTTTTGTTGAGTTTTAGGAGTTCTTTACATATTCCAGATAATAGTCCCTTAACAGATATATGATTAGCAAATATTTTCTTCCATTCTGTGCATGGCCTTTTTACTCTGTTGATAGTGTCAGTTGAGGTACACAATTTTTAAATGTTTATGAAGTCCCGTTGTCTATTTTTACATTTCTTGCTTGTGCCTTTGATATCATATTTTAGAAATTGTTACCAAATGTAATGTCATTAACTTTTGCCCTTGTAGTCTTCTTCTTAAAAGAATAATCAAGTTTTACCTGCACCATTTAGTGAAGAGACTATTCTTTCTTAACTCAATGGGCTCAGCATCCTTGTCAAAATTGATTTGACCATATATGAGAGTGTTTGTTTATGGGCTCTAGATTCTGTTCCACTAGTCTATAAGTCACTCCTTTTAACAGTACCAAAATGTCTTATTACTGCTGTCTAGTAAGTTTTGAAATCAGAAATTGTAAATCTTCCAACTTTATTCTTCTCTTTCAAAATTATTTTGGCTATTAGATTTGGCCATGAGATTCCAGATTAAGTTAAGGATGTGTTGTTGTATTTCTGCAAAAAAAAAAAAAAAAAAAAAAAAAAAAAAAAAAAAATGGATTTTCATAGAGGTTGCATTGAATCCATAGATCACTTTGGGTCATATTGACATCTTAATATTAAGTCCTCTAATCCATGAACATGGGATACATTTTCCTTTATTTATATGTTCTTCCACTTTTTTCAGTAATGTTTTATAGATGTCATTGTACAAGTGTTTCATCTCCTTGGTTAAATTAATTCTTAAGTATTTTATTCTTTTTCATGCTATCGTAAATGAAATTTTTTATAATTTCCTTTGCTGATTGTTTATATAAAGAAATGCAACTGACTTTTTTGTGTTGACTTTATATTCTTCTACTTTACTAAATGTATTTATTAGCTCTAATAGTTTTTTTGTGGAATCTTTGTTTTTATATATGGCTTTTATGATATTGAGATAATTTCTTTCTATTTCTAGTTTGTTGAGAATTTTTATTATAAAAGGGTGGTAAGTTTCATCAGATGCTTTTTCTGTTCAATTGAAATGATCATGTGAGTTTTTCCCCTCTTTTTTTGAGTCTCCATCTGAGTCTGCTTGGTATATTTATTTTATTAATTTGTAACCTTAATATATTGCAATGATTAATTTTCACATGTTAAATCATCCTTACATTCCAGAAATATATTCCACTTGGTTATAGTGTATAAATCCATTAATATGCTACTGAATTCTATTTAATAGTATTCTATTGAATATTTTGCATCACTATTCATGAGGAATATTAATATAGTCAGTATAGTCTATAGTTGTAGTGTCTTTCTGTAGCTTGGTAACAGACAGGGTAATGTTGGCCTCATAGAATGAGTTAGGAAGTGTTGGTCTTCTTCAATTTTTGGAAAATTTACAAGGACTGATATTATTCTTCTTAAATATTTGGCAGAATACACCAGTGAAGCCAACAGGTTCAGGGCTTTTTTTCTTTCTTTTTTATTTTAATCAGAAAATTTTTTATTACTGATTAAATCTCCTTTCTACTTATAAGTCTATTCATGCTTTGTATTTCTTTGTGACTTGGTCATGGTAAGTTTTGTGTTTTAGGAATTATTTTTTCATCTAGGTTATCCAATTTGTTGGCATACAAATGTTCATAATACTCTCTTAAAATTCTTTTTATTTCCATAGAATCAGCCATAATGTCCGCATTTTCACTTCTGATTTTAGTAATTTGACTCTTCTCTGTTTCTTATTACATATAACTAAAGGTTTATCAATTTTGTTGATTTTCTGAAAACCCAACTTTTGATTTCATTGATTTTCTCTATTGTTTTTCTATTCTCTGATTTGTTTTTTTAATTTATTTATTATTATTAAACTTTAAGTTGTAGGGTACATGTGCACAACGTGCAGGTTTGCTACATATGTATACTTGTGCCATGTTGGTGTGCTGCACCCATCAACTCGTCATTTACATCAGGTATAACTCCCAATGCAATCCCTCCCCCCTCCCCCCTCCCCATGATAGGCCCCGGTGTGTGATGTTCCCCTTCCCGAGTCCAAGTGATCTCATTGTTCAGTTCCCGCCTATGAGTGAGAACATGCGGTGTTTGGTTTTCTGTTCTTGTGATAGTTTGCTAAGAATGATGGTTTCCAGCTGCATCCATGTCCCTACAAAGGACACAAACTCATCCTTTTTTATGGCTGCATAGTATTCCATGGTGTATATGTGCCACATTTTCTTAATCCAATCTGTCACTGATGGACATTTGGGTTGATTCCAAGTCTTTGCTATTGTGAATAGTGCTGCAATAAACATACGTGTGCATGTGTCTTTATAGCAGCATAATTTATAATCCTTTGGGTATATACCCAGTAATGGGATGGCTGGGTCATATGGTACATCTAGTTCTAGATCCTTGAGGAATCACCATACTGTTTTCCATAATGGTTGAACTAGTTTACAATCCCACCAACAGTGTAAAAGTGTTCCTATTTCTCCACATCCTCTCCAGCACCTGTTGTTTCCTGACTTTTGAATGATCGCCATTCTAACTGGTGTGAGATGGTATCTCATTGTGGTTTTGATTTGCATTTCTCTGATGGCCAGTGATGATGAGCATTTTTTCATGTGTCTGTTGGCTGTATGAATGTCTTCTTTTGAGAAATGTCTGTTCATATCCTTTGCCCACTTTTTGATGGGGTTGTTTGTTTTTTTCTTGTAAATTTGTTTGAGTTCTTTGTAGGTTCTGGATATTAGCCCTTTGTCAGATGAGTAGATTGCAAAAATTTTCTCCCATTCTGTAGGTTGCCTGTTCACTCTGATGGTAGTTTCTTTTGCTGTGCAGAAGCTCTTTAGTTTAATGAGATCCCATTTGTCAATTTTGGCTTTTGCTGCCGTTGCTTTTGGTGTTTTAGATATTCTCTGATTTTTAATCTCTGCTCTAATGTTTATGTTTTCTGCTGCTAGCTTTGGGTTTTTTTTTTTTTTTTTTTTTTCTTTTTCTACTTTCTTGAGTTGTAAAGTTAGGTTGTTAGCTTGAGATCTTTCTTATTTTTTATTATAAGTATTTATAGCTACAAATTTCTCCCTTTGCACTGCTTTCACTCTATCTTATAAGTTTTTGGTATGTTGTATTTTTGTTTTCATTTATCTCTAATCATTTTCTAGTTTTCTTCCTGATTTCTGCCTTGATCCATTGGTTGTTTAAGAGTGTGTTGTTTAATTTCAACAAGTTTGTTAATTTCTCAATTGCACTTATGTTATTGATTTCTAACTTCATTCCACTGTGCTTATAGAAGACACTTTGTATGGCATCTATCTTTTTAAGTCTATCAAGACTTCATTTATGGTCTAACATATGGCTTATCCTGGATAATGTCTCATGTGCACTTGAAAAGAATGCATATAGTTTTTTTGCTGTATAGAGTGTTATATATGACTGTTAGATCTAGTTGGTTTATTGTATGTATTAAGGCCTCTTTTTTCTTATCTTCTGTCTGGTTGGCCTATCTATTCTTCAGTGTGGAAAATTGAATTGTACAACTATTATAGAACTATATATTTCTGTTTTCTCTCATTTTTTGCTTCATATATTTTGATGGTCTCTCATTAGAGGCTTAAATATTTATAATTGTTATATCTTCTTAATATATTCAACTTTTTAGAAAATATAATGTCCTTCTTAGTCTCTTTTAACTTTATAAATTTAAAGGCCATTTTGTCTGATATTGATATGGCTACCCCACTCTGTTTTAGATACCATTTGCCTGGAATATCTTTTTCCATCCTTTTACTTTCAATTTATTTGTGACTTTGTATCAAAAGTGAGTCTGTTATAAACTATGTATGGTTAGACTATGTGTTTTTATCCATTCAGTCAATCTCTATGTTTTGAGTAGAGGCTTTAAGTCACTTACATTTAAAGTAATTGCTGATAAGGAGGGGTTTCTGTTATTTTATTATTTCTCTTCTATAGGCCTTATAGCTTTTTTGTAGTCCATTTTTTTATTACTGTTTGTGTATGGTCTTGTGTGTGTGATTGTGTGTGTTTAGCTGACCGTTTGTTAAATGGGATGTTTAGATTCTTTTCTTATTTCCTTTTGGTATATTTTATAGCTATTTTTATGGTTACCATTTAGCTTACATTTAATATCCTAAAGTTATAACTCCATGATTTGAATTGATACCTGCTTAACTTCAATAGCATGCAGAAATTCTGATACTTTACAGCTTCTTTCTCACTTCTTTCAGTTGTTGATGTTCTAAAATTACATCTTTATACCATATGTACCCCACGACATGAATTAATAATTATTTTAAATTTATTTATCTCTTAAATTATGTAGAAACCAAAAGGTGTGGTTATAAGCCATTGTTCCAGTAACACTAGCTTGTACAATTGCCTTTATGTTTGTCTTTATTGAGATCTTTATTCCTTCATACGACTTTGAGTTACTACCTAATATCATTTTATTTCACCTTGCAGGACTCCTTTGCGCATTTCTTACAGGGCAGATCTGGTGGTAATAATCTCCCTTAGCTTTTGTTTATCTGTGAATATTTTAATTTATTCCTTACTTTTGAAGGACAGTTTTGCCAGATATAGGACTCTTGGTTTAACTTTTTTTCCTGTTGGCATTTTAAATATATTGATTCCTGCCTTCTACCTTCTATCCAAAGTTTTCATAGTCAGCATCAAGAACATGCTGATTATCTTATTAAGGATGCCTTGTATATGATGAGTCACTTCTTTATTGGTGCTTTCAAAGTTCTCTCGTCTTTGACTCTTTTTTTTTTTTTTTTTTTTTTTGAAACAGGATCTCACTTTGTCACCCAGGATAGAATGCAGTGGCCTGATTGATCATGGCTTATAGCAGCCTTAACATCCTGGACTCAAATGATCCTCTTGCCTCAGCTTCCTGATTAGCTGGGACTATAGGCATTTGCCACCACACTTGGTTAATTTTTTTTCTTTTTCTTTTCTTTTCTTTTCTTTTTTTTTTTTTTTTTTTTTTTTTATAGAGACCAGGTCTTCCTATGTTGCCCAGGATGGTCTCAAACTCTTGAACTCAAGTAATCTTCCTGCCTTGGCCTCCCAAAGTGCTGGGGTTATAGGCATGAGCCATCTTTGACTTTTGAAAGCTTTGCAATAATGTCTTGATGTGAGTCTTTTTATCTTCCTTGGAATTCATTGAGCTTCTTGGTTGTTTATATTCATGTGTTTCGTCAAATTTGAGAAGTTTTCAGTCATTATTTATTCAAATATTCTCTCTGCCCCTTTCTGTCTCTCTTCTCTTTTTTTTCTGGAATTTCCACAATACTGACTTTTTACTTAATGGGGATGCACATGTCACTTAGCCTCTGTTCACCATTTTGAATTTTTTTCTTTCCATTTTTCAGACTCGATAATATTCATTTTTTAATCTACAAGTTTGCTAATTCTTCTGTCTGCTCAAATTTGCCTTTGAATTTTTCTAGTGAATGTTTCATTTCAGTTATTATACTTTTAAGCTCCAGAGTTTCTTTCCGGTTTCTTTTTAGGTTTTCTATCTCTTTACTGATATTTCTATTTTGTTCATACATCCTTTGACTTTCTCCCCATCTTTCTTTAGTTCTTGAAGCATCATTAAGACAGTTGTTTTAAAGTATTTATGTAGTAGATCTATCCTCAGGACTTTTTCAGGGATAATTTCTGTTGCTATTTTTTTTCTTTCAATGGGTCATCCTTCCTTGTCTCTTTGTATATATTATGATTTTTTTTTGTTTGTTTAAAAGGGAACTTTTTAATTTAATAATGTAATAATTCTAGAAATCATATTTTCTCAATTTTCTAAGGTTTATTTTGTTGCTGTTATTGTTTTAGGTTTTATTTATTAATTTGCTTTATAGTTGTAATCTGTCTCTGTGCCAGATTGGTCTGGGGTGTAATCTTAAGGTCTTCTTAAGCCTTTTCTGAGCCTTTCTCTGGATATATGTGGCCATTTTCTAATTTTCCCTGTATATGAAGTTGTTTTCTTAATGTCTAATTCTTTAATGTCTGACTCTCGAAAGAAGGAAAGTAGAAAAATGAAGGAGTTGATGGAGTGGCAGTGGAGCTTTAAATCCCTTGGAAGTCACTTCAAACAGAGGGCATGGGGCTTGCAGGAATGAGGGTAAGTGTAACAACAGTGGCTGCGCAGTTCTTTGTTTGCACTTCTCTGATCAGAAGCAGTCATCAATGATCAGGACACAAATCCCCGATTTGTGTAGGATAGAGGGTTTCTTTTTTTTTTTTTTTTTTTTTTTTTTTTGGTCCACCCTGTCTCCTGAAAGCTCTGTGCATGCTGTTCCAGGAACATGTGCACAGCTGCCTGGCAGGGGATTGGGAGTGGGGTATAGGTAGCTACTACTGTGCTAAGAGCTAAAATTGACCAAAATTAGCTGCAATTTACCATCTAAGCATTCCCCTGAAAGTCGTATGTCTTCAATAAACTCCAGAGTTCCACAGTAGTTCTTTCAAATTCTGTCAGTGCAATTGTTGTCTAGGTGGGCAGAGTTTTCTGGTGCTTCCTATTCCATCTCAGAATCCTCTTGTTTGGCTTTTTAAAAAAATAGTTTATATCCCTTTATTGAACTTCTCTTTTTTTCCGGTATTGTTTTCCTGATTCTGTTTAGTTTTTTTTCTTTCTTCTTTGCTCTTTTGTAGGTCACTGAAATTCTAAAGATGATTATTTTGAATTCTTTGTCAGGTATTTCTTAAAGGTCTCTTTCTTTGGGGTTTGCCACAGGAGGTTTATTTTGTTCCTCTGGTGGTATTGTGTTTCTTTGATTTTTTTTTGCATATTCCTTGAAGTCTGCAGTCACTTCCTCCAGTCCTTATTCACTGACTTCAGAAAAGACTTTCACCAGTCAATTCACTAGAGATTCTGGCTTGTAGGTTTTCTGTTGAGAAATCCACTTTAGTCTGATGGTCTTCCCTTTGTAGGCGACCTCTCCTTTCTCTCCAACTGCCTTAAAAATATTTTCATTCATTTTGACGTTGGGGAATCTGATGATTATGTGTCTTGGGGATGGTCTTCTTGTGGTCTTCTTTGCTGAGTTTCTCTGCATTTCCTGAATTTGAGTGTTAGCCTCTCTAGCTAGGTTGGGTAAGTTCTTATAGATAATGACATAGTTTGGCTCTGTGTCCCCACCCAAATCTCATGTCGAATTGTAATTCCAACAATTCCCAGTGTTGGAGGAGGGGCCTGATCAGCAGTGATTGAATCATGGGGGTGGACTTCCCCCTTGCTGTTCTTGTGATAGAGTTCTCCTGAGATACACTTGTTTAAATGTGTGTAGTGGCTAGGCGTGGTGGCTCACGTTTGTAATCCCAGCACTTTGGGAGGCCAAGTCAGGTGGATCACTTGAGGTGAGGAGTTCAAGCCCAACCTGACCAACATGGTGAAACCCCTGTCTCTACTAAAAATACAAAAAAAATTAGCTGGGCGTGATGGCAGGCACCTGTAATCCCAGCTACTCAGGAGGCTGAGGCAAGAGAATCACTTGAACCCAGGAGGCAAAGGTTGTGATGAGCCAAGATTGCACCACTGCACTCCACCCTGGGCAACAGGGAGACTCCATCTGAAAAAAAAAAGTGTATAGCACCTCCCCAATTCCTCCTGGCAATGTGAAGATGTGACTGCTTCCCCTTCACTTTCCGCTATGATTGTAAGTTTTCTGAGGCCTCCTCAGAAGCAGAAGCCTGTACAGCCCAAAGAACCATGAGCTAACTAAACACCTTTTCTTGATAAAATACCCAGCCTCAGGTGCGTCTCTATAGCAGTGTGAGAATAGACTAATACAGATGATGCCATGAAATGTGTTTTCTATGTTGCTTCCATTCTCTCCATCGGTTTCAGGGGTGGCAACGAGTCATAGATCAGTCTCCTTACATAATTTCATATTTCATATTTCTCAGAGGTTTTGTTCATTCATTTTCATGCTTTTTTCTTTATTATTGTCTGACTCTATTATTTCAGAAACCCGGTCTTCAAGCTCTGAAATTCTTTCCTCAGCTTAGTCAGTTCTGTTGTTAATACTTGTGATTGCATTATGAAATTCTTGTAGAGTGTTTTTCATCCCTGGTCTGCTCCATTACAGGTGCTCCCATGCCAAACCCTCTGGGCACTGGCTGGAGTTCTTTCCTTAATGCTTCTCACTTCTCTAAGCAGCTTTCCCTGCCAATTCAAGTGTCCATTGTGGCTAAGGGGTCTCCTCCTGCTGGGATTCCAGAGGCCCATGGCGATAGCAGGTTGTTTCTTGACTGCTCTACTCATTCCCTTTGCAGGAGTCATTGGGGTCAGGGAAGAAGTTGTGGTGTGCGGTAGCCCAATGCAGGTTTCCCAGCTTTCTTTTCCTTAAGGACAGCCTCTGTGTCTTCCCTTAATCTGCTCTCAATGCCCTCCCTCTGAAGATCTGCAGGAGTGTGCCAGTCTTCCCAATATCCTGGTCTCTTGGTGGGAGATGTTCCCCTGGCTGCATTTAGTCAGCCATCTTGGAGCAGGAATTCAGTGTATGCTTCTATTTCTGTTGGAAAAAAAATTAGATTAATTGCAGAAGGATACTCAAAGAAAATATTAACTTTTTGTCTAAATGGAAGTGAGAATCTAAGGAAGTTAAAATTTTTAAAATTAAAAGCTAATTTTAAAATAATAAGTAAATTGGAGGTAGAAGCTACAATACCCAGAGATCACGGCTAGAACATGGCATTGTTTAATATATCCAAGAGTAAAACTTGTTTTAACCTTCTTAACCAAATAATTTTATCTCAATATATTAGGAGCCTATAGCAAGTAGGTAACAATGTATCAGGTAGAATATCTAGGGAAGAATTAATGCAGTAGGAAAACAATAGGGATCCTCTGAAGCATGGAAGTTTGAGATGGGAGCATAGAAAAGGAAGCAAGGCACTCAGTTGAATTCGCTCACACCTAGGAGGGATGCTCCAATGCAGGAGAAATGGTAAGAGATTCCTAGCAGTCGACATTCCAACCACAAATGCCTGCAGTCCTAGCTATAAGAAAGCCCTTTGGCCCTCTTGGGCCCTGAGCCTAGTATAAGGAGCTTCCTGGAGTCCACAAGACTGCATTGTTCCAGGGAGGGAGTTCGTGCTGGGACCACTGGGACCCAAGCTGCTGCAATATGGTGCCATTTTGAGAGCAGAGTCAACACCAAACTACATCCTGCCCTGTTGCCCAATGAATCCTGCATCTCCAACATCCCACCACATCCACCCAGAAGGCTGCAGTGTTGCTATGCCAGCTGACCCAGTGGTATAACCGCATTTCTGGCACCCGAGCCATGCAGCACCCTATATCCCAGGAAGCCGGTGATCTAGCACATCAGAGAGGCTGAACACTCACATACCTCACCCAGGGGAGCAGGGATTAGCCTGCCTGCCCTACTACTATGGACACCACTAGTGCCTGTATACCACACCCAGAGGCCTAGGGACTGGGCCACCTGGCTCACTGCTGGCACCCATGCATGCCATCCAGTGGCCTGCAGACTGGTCCTACTGGCCTGCTGACACCACCAGTGTCTGTGCACTCCACTCAGGCACCAGAGGACCCACCTGCTATTGCCACTGCCAGTGTCAATGCATGCATCCTACCCAGGGACTCAAGGAGCAGGCCACCTCACCTGCCAGCACCTGTGTGCTCCACTTGAGGGCCCAAAGACCTCAGGGCACATACTACCACCACTGACACCTGCATGTGCCACCCAGGGAACCAAGAACTGGCCCACTGCCATCACTGCTGATGCTCACATACCACACCAAGAGGTCTGAGGACCAGCCCACTTGGCACCTCCATCCCCAGCAAATCCTCACCACAGCCTCCAAAAACAACGGCAGCCTATGCCACTAAGGAACTTGCAGATACCTCCGATACTGATTACAGTCAAAGTAATCACATGGAGACTACACTATGGTGCCCATCCAGAACCAAAGTGAAAGCCATGTACCTAACTTACATTATAGATACATCAACAGGAAAAAGTATTTCTTTATGGAAGCTACTTTATAAAATTGGGAAAAGTGACAGTTATACCAGCTGTAGAAATATCAATGTGAGAACACATGAACACAAAAAATCAAGAAAACATGATACCTCCAAAGGAACACAATAATTCTCCAGTAACAGACCCCAAAGGTAAAAAAAATTCTATGAAACGCCTGAAAAGGAATTTAAAATAATGATCTTAAGGAAATCCAGCAAGATACAAAAGAATACAGATAAATACAAAGAAATAAGAAAAGCAATTCATGAGCTGAATGAGAAATTCAACAAAGAGATAGATATCATTAAAAAAACACACACACACACAACAAATCCTGGGGTTGAGGAATTCAGTGAATGAAATAAAAAATACAATTGAGTACTTTAACAGTAGACTAGACCAATCAGAAGAAAGAATTTCTGAACTTGAACCCAGGTCTTTTGAAATAATCCAATCAGACAAAGGTGGCACAGGGGTGTTGTGGAGGGAGGAAAAGAGGGAGGGAAAAAGAAGAAAGAATGAGAAGGAATGAGGAAAGCCTAGGAGACATGGGAAACAAGCAAACAAATAATCAAATTTTAGAAGTTCCAGAAAGAGCAAAGAAGGAAAAAGGCATAGAAAAATCCTGCATATTCTCACTTATAAGTGGGAGCTAAATAATTTGTACACATGGACATAGAGTGTAGAATAATAGACATTGAAGACTCAGAAGGGTGGGAGGGTCAGAGGGGGAGTGAGAAAGGAGAAATTACTTACCAGGTACAGAGTACTTACTCAGATGTGATTCCACTAAAAGTCCAGACTTCATCACTATGGAATATATTCATATAACAAAATTGCACTTGTACCCTTTAAATTTATACCAAAAAAAGAAAACTTAATGAAATAATAACTGAAAACTTCCCAAGTGTTGGAAGAGATATAAACATACAGATATGGAAGATTCAATAATCCCCAAATAGATTTAATTTTAAAATATCCTCTCCAAAGCACATTATGGTCAGAATCCAAAAGGTCTGGATCTCAGCGTGCATTACATGTGCCTCTTAAACCCTACTAAATATATCTTCAAAATTGCTACTCCTTCTCAAATATTTTACCTGACTCTGTAGTCAAATGTTTAAGCATACAGATAGTAGGCGAACAACTCTGGATTAGAAGTCTGCCTCCATGATTATTACATATGTGATACGAGAAAATTTCCTCATTGTTTTTTTCTGAGTTTTCGTTTCTTCATCTGCAAAATCAGGATAATAGAAAAAAAAGCCTACATTGCAGGATTGTTGTGAAGGTTAAATGAGGTAATGTGTATAAAGTGCCCAGCATTTAAGTGTTTGATAAATGTTAACTCCCATTTTTAAAAAATAATAAAACATGCCAGCTCATTTAAATGGTGAAAACTAATTTTCATCTTTGCAGTATCTGCAAGGGAATCCAGGAAACATACAATCATACCTTTTTGAACTCTATAATACAGTAAGGCTATATTATAGTGGATACCAAGTACTAGTTCTTCATGTTCAACATGGCCATTAAATATGATTTTTCTCCTTAGCACTCTATCATCATTTGTACGACCAAATAAACACATTTTAAAATGTATTCTGCATATTGCTGAACTATGAGATGATGTTTCAAATATAATTTGTTAGCATTAAGAAAAATAAGACATATTTTAATGCACTGCCAAGTTTTTAAGTTCTTTCAAAACAGAGCCAAATGCACAAGCTCTAAATAAACAGTACTCTTAACTTGGACATAAGTAGTTTTATAGTCTGGAAAAAGATGACAATAGTAATTAACTTTTGTTCTGAGTTTACTGTATGCCAGCACATGTTCTAGCATTTGACATGTATTATCACAAAAAAATCACAAAAACTCCATTAGGTAGGTAATAATATTCCACATTTACAGAAGAGGCAACTAATGCATGAAGACTTCAGTAATCTATACAACTAGTATGTGGCAGCACTGGGATTTAATTCCAGGCAGTCTGGCCTGGCCCCAGAACCAATATTGTTATGTACCCTTCTTAACTGCACAGTAAGATGCTTCTGTTCTTCTAGGGTTTTTTATGGTTTCAGGTTTTACATTTAAGTCTTTAATCCATCTGGAGTTAATTTTTGTATAAGGTGTAAGGAAGGGGTCCCGTTTCAGTTTTCTGCGTATGGCTAGCCAGTTTTCCCAGCACCATTGATTAAACAGGGAATTCTTTCCCCATGGCTTGTTTTTGTCATGTTTGTCAAAGATCAGGTGGTTGTAGATGTGTGATATTATTTCTGAGGCCTCTGTTGTGTTCCACTGGTCTGTATATCTGTTTTGGTACCAGTACCATGCTGTTTTGGTTACTATAGCCTTGTGGTATAGTTTGAAGTCAGGTAGCTTGATGCCTCCAGCTTTGTTCCTTTTGCTTAGGATTGTCTTGGCTATATGGGCTCTTTTTTGGTACCATATGAAATTTAAAGTAGCTTTTTCTGTAATTCTGTGAAGAAAGTAGCTAGATGGGAATAGCATTGAATCTATAAATTGCTTTGGGCAGTATGGCCGTTTTCATGATATTGATTCTTCCTATCCATGAACATGGAATATTTTTCCATTTCTTTGTGTCCTCTTTTATTTATTTGAGCCGTGGTTTACAGTTCTCTTTGAAGAGGTCCTTCATGTCCCTTGTAAGTTGTATTCCTAGGTATTTTATTCTCTTTTATAGCAATTGTGAATGGGAGTTCACTCATGATTTGGCTCTCTATTATTGGTGTATAGGACCACTTGTGATTTTTGCACATTGATTTTGTATCCTGAGATTTTACTGAAGTTGCTTATGAGCTGAAGGAGATTTTGGGCTGAGACCGTAGGGTTTTCTAAATATACAATCATGTCATCTGCAAACAGAGACAATTTGACTTTCTCTCTTGCTATTTGAATACCCTTTCTTTCTCTTTCCTGATTGCCCTAGCCAGAACTTCCATTCAGGACATAGGCATGGGCAAAGATTTCATGACTACAACACCAAAAGCAATTGCAACAAAAGCCACAATTGACAAATGGGATCTAATTAAACTAAAGAGCTTCTGCACAGCAAAAAAAAAAAACTATCATCAGAGTGAACAGGCAACATACAGAGTGGGAGAAAATTTTTGCAATCTATCCACCTGACAATGGCCTAATATCTAGAATCTACAAGGAACTTAGACAAATTTACAAGCATAAAACAACCCCATCAAAAAGTGGGCAAAGGATATGAACAGACACTTCTCAAAAGAAGACATTTATGTGGCCAACAAACATATGAAAAAAAGGTCATCATCACTGGTCATTAGAGAAATGCAAATCAAAACCACAATGAGATACCATCTCACGCCAGTAAGAATGGCAATCATTAAAAAGTCAGGAAACAACAGATGCTGGAGAGAATG
The DNA here is from genome assembly GCF_047675955.1 of Chlorocebus sabaeus. Taxonomy (NCBI): domain Eukaryota; kingdom Metazoa; phylum Chordata; class Mammalia; order Primates; family Cercopithecidae; genus Chlorocebus; species Chlorocebus sabaeus. Next base: position 41,000,040 of record NC_132925.1, read on the forward strand.
TGGAGAAATAGAAACACTTTTACACTGTCAGTGGGAGTGTAAATTAGTTCAACCATTGTGGAAACAGTGTGGTGATTCCTCAAGAATCTGGAACCAGAAATACCATTTGACCCAGCAATCCCATTTTGGGGTATGTACCCAAAGGATTATAAATCATTCTACTATAAAGACACATGCACACGTATGTTCACTGAAGCACTATTTACAATAGCAAAGACTTGGAACCAACACAAATGGCCATCAATGATAGACTGAATAAAGAAATGTGGCACATATATACCATGGAATACTATGCAGACATAAAAAAGAATGAGTTCATGTACTTTGCAGGGAAATGGATGAAGCTAGAAACCATCATTCTCAGCAAACTAACACAGGAACAGAAAACCAAACACCACACGTTCTCACTCATAAGTGGGAGTTGAACAATGAAAACACATGGACACAGGGAGGGGAACATCACACACCGGGGTCTGTCAGGGGATGGAGGGAAAGGGGAGGGAGAGTATTAGGACAAATACCTAATGCATGCAGGGGTTAAAAACTAGAAGACAGATTGATAGGTACAGCAAACTACCATGGCACATGTATACCTATGTAACAAACCTGCACATTCTGCACATGTATCCCAGAACTTAAAGTAAAACTTTTTTTAAATGCTTCTGTTCTATCTTTTTAAACTCCAAGCACTTAAAGTACTTTCATTGTATATTTAAGTTATGCAACAAAACGTTTAATACTATAATGACAAAATACATGGTAGAGCTATGGAATCAATTTTCAGCTATGTTACACAGCCAAAATATTTTTAAAGAGAATCTTATGCTTAATAAATATCTTTTGGAATTTTTGGCTAACTACTAAAATTATGACTAAATCTTAAAAGAACAAGGACTTAACTATATTCATGTGGTTTAGAAAATAAAGGAATTGTTGCTTATCTTCATTTGTTAATCCACACACTTGTATTCTTTCATATTAAGAGTTAATTATTATATTTATTCTGCCTTCCTCCTCTTGGCACAGACCATGTAAATGGACACTGCACAAGTCCAACTTCTCAGAGTTGCAGTTCTGGAAAACGTCTTTCTAGTGCTGATGTTTCAAAAGTAAATCGCTGGGGTCCTGGAAGACCACCATTTCGAAAAGCCCAGTCAGCAGCCTGCATGGAGATTTCTTTACCGGTTACAACAGAAGGTATGTTAAACACATTAAATTTTTTCAGTACAGTTAAAATTTGGTTTACTATGGTAATGGGAACAGAGATACAGGATGGAGATCACATGTGAAAGATATTTAAAAACTACTAGTCAGTGAATACCTGAGAGCCTGATGGGGCTGTGGCCATAACTCCAACTCCATTCCTTGCTCCACGTCCTTCCTCACCTGGAAAACCAAAATGTCTCTGCTTATAGGTAACTACCCGCTCCTCTGTACAAAGGGAGAACTATGCCTTAATCTGTTCCCTATCCTTCCCGTAATAATTAAGAGTTTATTTCAATCCCAGTGGTAAGCTTTTTGGTGTCTCTATCTGTAGATATTTAATGTATTGCAACCTTAATTTCCTCAATTGTCAAATGAATGTGACCAAGAACAAAGGCAAGATATTAAATTCTAAAGTTTGCAATCTTCATCTTCATATATTTTTAAAAGGAAGGTCTATTTGTTTATTTATGGAATGAGTGTGGGGCGGTGGGGGAGGGGAGTAAATTACAAGAGCCAGAGACCAGACAATTTTAACAGAGGGACAAAAAGGGAATTTTGTAACTTTGCTGCAACTGTCCTATTGATAAGGAACTTTAGAAAGAGAGATAGGAAAAAAAAATTTTAGGAAAATTTGCTATAGTAATTCTATGCTGTGAAGTAAGTCTCTATTTACTACTCTTTGAAAACTTTTGAAAACTTTTGATAGTGATCTATATTGGTCCTCAAATTTAAAAAAATTATATTTAAGCTTTTGTTTTTTTAAATATTATGCTATACTAAATCTGATCCCTTAGATATGCAGATAATGATGTTATTTCTCTAACAGGTGTCTATGAGTATCAACTTTGTATGGTGATGAACCATGAATGGAAAAGATTTGGAGCCATATAATAGCTAGCATGTTATAAAAGAAGCACTATGTAAGGATTATAAAAGAAGTAGCCCCCATTTAATTTTTATTTTTTTAAGAGAGAGAATCTCATTCTGTTGCTGAGGTTAGATTACAGTGGCACAATCATAGCGCACTGCAGCCTCTAACTCCTGGACTTAAGCGACACTCCTGCCTCAGCCTCCCAAGCAGCTGGAGGTGCAGGTGCACACCACCACATCCATCTTATTTTTCAGTTTTTGTAGAGACGGTGTCTCACTAAGTTGCCCAAGGTAGTCTTGAACTCCTGGCCTCAATCACTGGGGTTACAGACAGCCATGAGCCACCACACACAGCCAGAAGTAGCACTCTGAATCACTGTAATGAGAGGTGGGAATTTTGAATTTTAGATACTTCTACCTCTAATTTGTCCTGGATTCTGGGAAAATTACTAAACTCTAAGTCTGTCTCCAAATCTGTAAAATATATCACCTCCAAACTCCCTCTCATCTCTAAATTTTATGACAAACAATTATTTTTATAAATTTGCTAAGAGATAAAAAGGAGAAATTAGAAATACTATATTCTGTTTCCTAGAAAAAAAATAGTTGAGGAACCTATATTTAGCCTCTTTCTATAAAAACAATTATGAGTTACATGTCTACCTATCAAGAGGGAAAAGAGAGTGAAGGCCGTAGAAAGAAAAATATGAAGAACTTGTACTCTGTAGAGATTGTAAGAGCAGGACAACCTTGATAACATTTCACTGAGCTGTATATGTTTATGCTTATTGGAGTGTGCACATGTACAAGTGTTGATGAGAGGAGAACTTGAAACCATCCTGTTTTGTTTTTTTTTTCCAAGTGAGCTGAAGCACTCTCAGAAAGATTACCACTATCAACAGGATGGCATATATTCTATACTCTTTGTTTAGCCTTAGGCAAAGTTAGGACTGGATTTGAATTAAAAGTAACAGCCTGAAACCAGTTCAGGGAGATAAAATTTGCATTTTGGCCTTGGTAGAAATGTTAATTTTTACAATTGTAATTACCCCAGATATAGAAGATGTTTGCCACAGAAGATTTGTGATCCAGATAAGCCCTTTCATGCCAATCGCCACAATTTTGTCTTTGGAATTGACAAGAAACTGTTAGGGACACTTCCAACAATTTAGAGGTAGGAGGGAAGCACAATTTCAGTGATACAGAAATTCTTATAACCGTTACTATTTAGACTAAATATTTTTTCTAGGTAAAAGAATTTCAACTAACTTGTGAGTTAACATAGAGAAAGAAAAATGGTGAGCCAGAACTCAGGAGCCTCCAATTCTAGTCCTAGGTCTGCCTAAGCTTATGAATTATACTTCTAAACTTCAGTTTCTCCATCTTCAAAATAAGCTGGTGAACTGGATAAGCTCCCTCCCAGGTCAATTAACAAACAATGTAATTTTACTTCCTCCTTGTAATTTCGGTTTTTATATATTAAATCCCTGATGTCATTGTGAAAATATGTTAACAATTTGTGTGGGGTTTTTTATGTATTTCCATAGAAAACCGAGAAAATTCCTATAATCGTTCCAGAAGCTCTAGTATCTCCAGTATTGACAAAGATTCTAAAGAAGCAATTACAGCACTATACTTCATGGAATCCTTTGCACGGAAAAATGACTCTACCATCTCTCCTTGTCTGTTTGTTGGAACCAGTCTGGGAATGGTGTTAATCATCTCCTTAAACCTACCATTAGCAGATGAACAAAGGTTTACAGAGCCAGTCATGGTATTGCCAAGTGGTAAGAGTTTGTATTCATTCATTCCTTCACTGTTACTTTTTCAAATTTAGATATAAGGTATTATAAACATAAATTTGTATTGGAGCAAAGGTTATAAGTATTCTGCACAATGGGAACTATTAAGAATTTTATACATCATATACCATCCCAACATGTGTCATATCGTAGCTTTCCTTTGGGGTAAAAGAGTACAAGCATTTCTTTGGTAGTAAAATGTGGAAGTGCCAACCTGAACAATGACATTGTAAATAAGTTCCTGAAAAGCACTGAGGAAAACCTAAATGCAAAACTTAAATTTATTTTTAACAAATTGAAGCATTTACCCAAAGTTCCATGCCAGATTAGAGCATGAGTGTTTTTACATCATCCTTGAAGAACTCAGAATAATTAAGCTAGAAGCTACCTGACCTAAGGTAGATTTCTAAAGACTTTTATAACCTTCTCATCTTGTTTCAAAAGCGTGCCACACAATTTCTTTCCTATACATGCTAGTGCCTAGAGAATTTGACGAATGTTATAAGTGTTGTTGTCAAGCGTATGTTGTATTCTCTTCCTCCTTGAAATACTTTTTTTTTCTTTTTGAAGAAGAGATGAGTGTGATTCCTCCTGTTATTCCTAATTTGTTCTTATCACTAATTTTATTATTTCCCTATTTCCTATATAAGACATTTTCAGATAGCTTTTAAGTTAAAAATTTTCATTAATCTGTAGGATAAGAGTTTTATTGTAAAAGGATATATATAGAAGGTTACAGTTGTGTTTCCTTTAACTGATGTGCTAAGTTTATATGACAAGATTGTAGGTAGAATAGTCAGTTCTCTATTAATGTGGCAAATTCAGATTTGTGTTTTAAAAGTTAATTGTGACCATTACTTTATTTTAACATATAGTTCACATGAAAAAATATATTTTACTATATTCCTAATTGTGAGGAAATATACACAATTCTTATGACTGGTGAATTAGTTGGAGTCAAATCAATGAGATCATAATGAATTATTAATTATTAATTCAATTCATTCTTTAACTCAATAAAAGATTACATATATTGGACATCTAATATGTACCAGGCATTCCTCACAAGTTTAAAGGTAAAATCAACTTCCACTGTCACACAAGTTTAAAGCTGTAAGTTAAAGACAATTTCCTAATTAGAAATATTCTAACAAATGTGGTTTTCTGTATCACAAACATAGAAATAAGCAATCCCTGGACTAACAAAGCAGGTCTCTCAATGTTATAGGGAAATTCTTTGCCATTCTTAGCACATATACTTAGACCAAAAAATGATGACAAAATACAAAATAAGTATAGATTTAACTTTTGGCATTATTTTGTTAATATTTGAAAACTTTTTCTTTATCTATTTAATAAGATTTAATGGGAAACTATCTTCTCCAAGTCTCTATTCACTATTCTTTCAAGACTTTAGTTAATAATATGTGTCAACATCAATTCATTGGCTGGGCACAGTGACTTATGCCTATAATTCCTGCACTTTGGAAGGCTGAGGGAGGAAGACTATTTGAGGCCAGGAATCTAAGGCCAGCCTGGGCAACATAGTGAGATCCCATCACTACCAAACATTTTTTCTATATATTTTTAAAAAAATTGCTGGGTGCAGTGGCTCACACCTATAATCCCAGCACTTTGAGAGGCCAAGGTAGGAGGATTGCTTGAGCCCAGGAGTTCAAGACCGGTCTGGGCAGCATAATGAGACCCCATCTGTACAAATAATTTTTAAAAATTAGCCAGGTATGGTGGTGTGCACCTGAGCCCAGAAGGATGAGCATGCAGTGAGTCATAATCTCACCACTGCACTCCAGCCTGGGTGACAGAGTAAGACTCCATCTCAATACAAAATAATAAATTAATTAATTAATTAATTCGAATGTGCCACACTTATACAAGATGTTAATAATAAAGGAAATGACAGAAGGGGTATGTGGGAACTCTTTATACTTTCTGTTTAATTTTCTTTAGATCTGAAACTGCTGTTAAAAATACATTCTTATTAATTTGTTGAAAAAAAAAAACTGTATATAAAGGAGAAAACCATTAGTCTGGGTTCCCACATTTGTTCTATAATTAACCGTTACAAGAAGAAAGCCTACTTGGGAGCCATAATTTATGGCAGTAAAAAGAAAGGAGGGAAAAGATAAAGGTGACAGAAAGCTTGTTTAAATTTAAAGTAGAAAATTTTGTGCATCCTCTTTCAGGGCTTATTTATTGACTATCTATCCTAGTCTTCACCCTCCTTGCCATATCTATTTTCTTTCCTATAGCCATGAGTCTCTGCCCAAGCTTATGGGAACTATTATGGGTACTGTTTATGTTATTGTGGTTGCTGCCACAGCTAATGGGAACCATTAAAGAAGGTTTGGATTTAAGGGCATGTAGCACTTTTCCATTGTCAGTGCTGAAGTGAGTGACATGCTCTCTGGCCTTGAATGCATCTTTTTTTCCTGTAAAAACATTAATTTTGTCAGTCGGCCCAGGAAAATCCATGAGTCAAATAGTTTCCTTAGACTTGAAAACAGTCTACTTTGAAATGTATCCACTCATTCAACAAACATTTACCAAGACCATACCACTGAAGTAAGCACTGGGGATACAATGGTCCCTGTTTTCAGAGACTTGTTGGGAAAAACAAAATTAAACACAGAATTACAATAAAGAAAGTATAATAATGGAAATTACACTAAGAGAAATAAAGAATACTGTGGCAGCATGGCAGGGGGATTTGGGGAAGAGCTCCCTAACAAAAATAACATCTGAAGTGGAAGTTGGACAAGTTTGGGAGTAAGTGTACAGTACTGATGTTTAAGAGTAATTCGGGGGCTGGGTGCAGTGGCTTACAATTGTAATCTCAGCATTTTGGAAGACCAAAGTGGGAGGAATGCTTGAGCCCAGGAGTTCAAGACCAGCTGGGCAACACTGGGAGACCCTGTCTCTAGAAAAAAAAATTTTGTTGAAAGAGTAATTCAGTATAACGTGAGTAAAAATCTGCAAGTAAGAGAGGACATGGCATAGCTGGAGCCTGTAGATAGAATGATACTAAATGAGGATGGAAAAGTAGGCAGGGAATGATTATACAGTGCCTTATAAATCATGTCAAGAAGGAAAAGACTACCTAGTGTTTTTATTTCATTTTATTTTTTTCAGTACAAAACTTGTGATGCAAAACACTGGGTTTTGTTTTTTTTTTTTTTTTTCAAGATCTAGTTATTAAATTTTAAATTTTATAATGGTAAAAATCAAAATATAAAGGAAAAAAATGAAAATTCTACCACTAGCAAATTTTGTCCCTTCTCTTTCCCCCTCCCCCTCTTCATTTCCTCCCCTAGGAATTTTACTCTCCACTAGCAACTTGGTGAGAAATTTATTAAAACTCATTTTAAATTTTATTTCTTTCTACTGAACTCTTTATGCTGCCAACTATAAATTATCCTATAATGATCAGTTCTGCCATACAAAGTACCTAGCACTGCTTTGTAATATATATATGTTAATATATGTTATATATATATGTATATATAACATATATATATATATCTCATAATCAAACTCAAGATTTAAATTCATGATTAAAGTCAAGATTCTCCTTGACTTTAATCATGAATTCTCCTTACCCCAGTGGTAGGCTACTTTTTCATTGCTATAAAGGAATACCTGAGATTGGGCAATTTATAAAGAAAAGAGGTTTAATTGGCTCACAGCTCTTCAGGCTGTACAGGAAGCATGGTGCCAACATTTGCTCAGCTTCTGGTGAGGCCTCAGGAAGCTTCCAATGATGGTGGAAGACAAAGAGGGAACAGGCACATTACATGGCAAGAGGAAAAGCAAGAGAGAGAGGAGGGAGGTACCGTATAATTTTAAACAACCAGATCTTATGTGAACTAACAGAGAGAGAACTCAATAATCACCAAGGAGATGGTGCTAAGCCATTCATAAGGGATCCATCCTCATGATCTAACACGTCCTATTAGGCCCTACCTCCAACATTGGATATTACATTTCAACATTAGATTTGGAGGGGACAAACATCCAAACCACATCAACTTCCAAACTAGTTATTTTTAACACTCTTTCATTTCTGTTAGTAGAATATTAACAGAAATATAATTAATAGCCATCATACTACCTAAATCATCTCCATAACTTCAATTTTTTTCTTCTGACCCTTTTACTCACTGCCTTCAAACTGGTCATATGCCAGTATTATTTTTATCATTGAATTTTCACTTTTGGACCTACCTTGTCTACTCTGGAGTTGTCCCAGCCTTACTCCCTAAGTCAAAGTTATTTTCCAACATTCAATTCCTTTAAAGTCCGCTTCTCCATTGAAGAACTAGTAAGTTAATTTATATAAATATGAAAATAGGTTAATATGCTTTCTTATAGATATAATATGAAACTGGTTAATAGACTTTGTCTGGAAATTATTTAATTGAAATTAGAATGATAGTATTTTTAGTCCTAAGTATAAACCTTGATGAAAAACTTTATTAAAGTATTGTTTAGTTAAGATCTTTTGATATAAGATGGGTATATTTCAAATATACTTATGAAATTCACACATTTTATCTCTTATAAACTGCAATAAGAACTAATATAATAATAGCATAGTTAAACATAATCATTACATTTGACTGAACAAGAATAACAAAGGCCTCATACAGAATAATCAACATATATACTCCCCATTTATAGGTTTCAATATTTAGCACCTTTCAGAGTTACCAGTATCTATTATTCTATTTCATATGTACATGTGTACCCATTGTTTAGCTTCAACTTATAAGTGAGAACATGTAGTTTTTTACTTTCTGAGTCATTTTATTTAGGATAACAGCCTCCAGCTGCATTCACATTGCTGCAAAGTGCAATGATTTCATTATTTATTTATTTATTTTATTATACTTTAAGTTCTAGGGTACATGTGTGCCATATGCAGGTTTGATACATAGGTATACACATGACATGTTGGTTTGCTGCACCCATCAACTCATCATTTACATTAGGTATTTCTCCTCATGCTATCCCTCCCCCAGATCCCCAACCCTTGACAGGCCCCAGTGTGTGATGTTCCCCGCCCTGAGTTCAAGTGATCTCATTGTTCAATTCTCACCTATGAGTGAGAACATGCAGTGTTTGGTTTTCTCTCCTTGTGATAATTTGCTGAGAATTATGATTTCCAGCTTCATCCATGTCCCTGCAAAGGACATGAACTCATCCATTTTTATGGCTGCATAGTATTCCATAGTGTATATGTGCCGCATTTTCTTAATCCAGTCTATCACCGATGGACATTTGGGTTGGTTCCAAGTCTTTGCTATTGTGAATAGTGCTGCAATAAGCATACGTGTGCATGCATCTTTATAGTAGCATGATTTATAATCCTTTGAGTATATATCCAGTAATGGGATTGCTGGGTCAAATGGTAATTCTAGTTCTAGGTCCTTGAGGAATCGCCACACTGTCTTCCATAATAGGTGAACTAGTTTACACTCCCACCAACAGTGTAAAAGCGTTCCTATTTCTCCACATCCTCTCCAGCACCTGTTGTTTCCTGACTTTTTGATGATTGCCATTCTAACTGGTGTGAGATGGTATCTTATTATGGTTTTGATTTGCATTTCTCTGATGACCAGTGATGATGAGCATTTTTTCATATGTCTGCTGGCTGCACAGATGGCTTCTTTTGAGAAGTGTCTCTTCATATCCTTTGCCCACTTTTTGATGGGTTTGCTGGGTTTTTTTAGTGTAAATCTTTTTGAGTTCTTTGTAGATTCTGGATATTAGCCCTTTGTCAGATGGGTAGATGGCAAAAATTTTCTCCCATTCTGTAGGTTGCCCGTTCATTCTGAAGGTAGTTTCTTTCGCTGTGCAAAAGCTCTTTAGTTTAATGAGATCCCATTTGTCAATTTTGGCTTTTGTTGCCATTGCTTTTGGTGTTGTAGACATGAAGTCCTTGCCCATGCCTGTGACCTGAATGGTACTGCCTAGGTTTTCTTCTAGGGTTTTTATGGTTTTAAGTCTAACATTTAAATCTTTAATTGATCTTTAATTTTTGTATAAGGTGTAAGGAAGGGATCCAGTTTCAGCTTTCTACATATGGCTAGCCAGTTTTCCCAGCACCATTTATTAAATAGAGAATCCTTTCCCCATTTCTTGTTTTTGTCAGGTTTGTCAAAGATCAGATGGTTATAGATGTGTGGTATTATTTCTGAGGCCTCTGTTCTGCTCCATTGATCTATATCTGTGTTTTGGTACCAGTACCATGATGTTTTGGTTGTTGTAGCCTTGTAGTACAGTTTGAAGTCAGCAGTGTGATGCCTCCAGCTTTGTTCATTTTGCTTGGGATTGTCCTGGCAATATGTGCTCTTTTTTAGTTCAATATATGAGCTCTAAAGTAGTTTTTTCCAATTCTGTGAAGAAAGTCATTGGTAGCTTGATGGGGATGGCACTGAATCTATGAATTGCCTTGGGCAGTATGGCCATATTCATGATATTGATTCTTCCTATCCACAAGCATGGAATATTCTTCCATTTGTTTGTGTCCTCTTTTATTTCCTTGAGCAGAGGTTTGTAGTTCTCTTTAAAGAGGTCCTTCACATCCCTTGTAAGTGAGATTCCTAGGTATTTTATTCTCTTTGTAGCAATTGTGAATGGGAGTTTACTCATGATTTGGCTCTTTGTTTGTCTGTAAATGGTGTATAGGAATACTTGTGAGTTTTGCACATTGATTTTGTGTCCTGAGACTTTGCTGAAGTTGCTTATCAGCTTAAGGAGATTTGGGGCTGAGACGATAGGGTTTTCTAAATATACAATCATGTCATCTACAAACAGGGACAATTTGACTTCCTTTTTAACTAATTGAATACTCTTTCTTTGTGCTGCCTGATTGTCCTGACAAGAACTTCCAACACTATGTTGAATAGGACTGGTGAGAGAGGGCATCCTTATCTTGTGTCGGAAAGGGAATGCTTCCAGTTTTTATCCATTCAGCATGATATTGGCTGTGGGTTTGTCATAAATAGCTCTTATTATTTTGAGATACTGTCCATCAATACCTAGTTTATTGAGAGTTTTAAGCATGAAGGGCTGTTGAATTTTGTCAAAGGCCTTTTCTGCGTCTATTGAGATAATCGTGTGGTTTATGTCATTGGTTCTGTTTATGTGATGGATTACGTTTATTGATTTGTGTATGTTGAACCAGCCTTGCATCCCAGAGATGAAGCCGACTTGATCGTGTTGGATAAGGTTTTCGATGTGCTGCTGGATTTGGTTTGCCAGTATTTTATTGAGGATTTTCACATCCATGTTCATCAGCGATATTGGTCTAAAATTCTCTTTTTTTGTTGTGTCTCTGTCAGCCTTTGGTATCAGGATGATGTGGGCATCATAAAATGAATTTGGGAGGATTCCCTCTTTTTCTATTGATTGGAATAGTTTCAGAAGGAATGGCACCAGCTTCTCTTTGTGCCTCTGGTAGAATACAGCTATGAGTCCATATGGTCCTGGACTTTTTTTGGTTGGTAGGCTATTAATTATTGCCTCAATTTCAGAGTGTTATTGGTCTATTCAGAGATTCAACTTCTTCCTGGCTTAGTCTTGGGAGGGCGTATGTGTCCAGGAATTTATCCATTTATTCTAGATTTTTTAGTTTATTTGTGTAGAGGTGTTTGTAGTATTCTCGGATGGTAGTTTGTATTTCTGTGGGATCCGTGGTGATATCCCTTTTATCGTTTTTTATTGTGTCTATTTGATTCTTCTCTCTTTTCTTCTTTATTAGTTTTGCTAGCAGTCTATCAATTTTGTTGATCTTTTCAAAAAACCAGCTCCTGGATTCACTGATTTTTTGAAGGGTTTTTTGTGTCTCTATCTCTTTCTGTTCTGCTCTATTCTTAGTTATTATTTCTTGCCTTCTGCTAGCTTTTGAATTTGTTTGCTCTTGCTTCTCTAGTTCTTTTAATTGTGATGTTAGGGTGTCGATTTTAGATCTTTCCTGCTTTCTCTTGTGGGCATTTCATGCTATACATTTCCCTCTACACACTGCTTTAAATGTGTCCCAGAGATTCTGGTACATTGTGTCTTTGTTCTCATTGGTTTCAAAGAATATCTTTATTTCTGCCTTCATTTCGTTATTTACCCAGTAGTCATTCAGGAGCAAGTTGTTCAGTTTCCATGTAGTTGTGCGGTTTTGAGTGACTTTCTTAATCTTGAGTTCTAATTTGATTGTACTGTGGTCTGAGAGACAGTTTGTTGTGATTTGTGTTCTTTTACATTTACTGAGGAATGCTTTACTTCCAATTATGTGGTCAATTTTGGAATAAGTTTGATGTGGTGCTGAGAAGAATCTATATTCTGTTGATTTGGGGTGAAAAGTTCTGTAGATGTCTATTAGGTCTCTTGTTGCAGAGATGAGTTCAATTCCTGGATATCTTTTTGACCTTCTGTCTCATTGATCTGTCTAATATTGACAGTGGGTGTTAAAGTCTCCCATTATTATTGTGTGGCAGTTTAAGTCTCTTTGTAAGTCTCTAAGGACTTGTTTTATGAATCTGGGTGCTCCTGTATTGGGTGCATATGTATTTAGGATAGTTAGCTCTTCTTGTTGAGTTGAACCCTTTACCATTATGTAATGGCCTTCTTTGTATCTTTTGATCTTTGTTGGTATAAAGTCTGTTTTATCAGAGACTAGGATTACAATCCCTGCTTTTTTTGCTTTCTATTTGCTTGGTAGATCTTCCTCCTTCCCTTTACTTTGCGCCTATGTGCATCTTTGCATGTGAGATGGGTCTCCTGAATACAGTACACTGATGGGTCTTGACTCTTCATCCAATTTGCCAGTCTGTGTCTTTTAATTGTGGCATTTAGCCCATTTACATTTAAGGTTAATATTTTTATGTGTGAATTTGATCCTGTCATTATGTTAGCTGGTTATTTTACCCATTAATTGATTCAGTTTCTTCATGGCATCAATGGTCTTTACAATTTGGCATGCTTTTGCAGCGGCTGGTACCAGTTGTTTATTTCCATGTGCTTCTTTCAGGAATTTTTGTAAGGCAGGCCTGGTGCTCAGTATTTGCTTGTCTGTAAAGCGTTTTATTTCTCCTTCACTTATGAAGCTTAGTTTGGCTGGATATGAAATTCTGGGTTGAAAATTCTTTTCTTTAGGAATGTTGAATATTGGCCCCCACTCTCTTCTGGCTTGTAGGGTTTCTGCCGATAGATGCCCTGTTAGTCTGATGGGCTTCCCTTTGTGGGTAACTCAACCTTTCTCTCTGATTGCCTTTAACTTTTTTTCCTTCATTTCAACCTCAGTGAATCTGACATTATGTGTCTCAGGGTTGCTCTTCTCGAGGAGTGTCTTTGGAATGTTCTCTGTATTTCCTGAATTTGAATGTTGGAGTGCCTTGCTAAGTTGGGGAAGTTCTCCTGGATAATATCCTGAAGAGTGTTTTCCAACTTTGTTCCATTCTCCCCATCACTTTCAGGTACACCAATCAAACTAGATTTGGTCTTTTCACATAGTCCCATATTTCTTGGAGGCTTTGTTCATTTCTTTTTACTTTTTTTTCTCTATCTTGTTTTCTCACTTTATTTCATTAATTTGATCTTCAGTCATTGATACTCTTTCTTCCACTTGATTGAATCAGCTATTGAAGCTTGTGCATGCATAACCAAGTTCTCATGCCATGGTTTTAGCTCCATCAGGTCATTTAAGGTCTTTGCTACAGTTTATTCTAGTCATTCATCTACTCTTTTTTTCAAGCTGTTTAGCTTCCTTGCAATGGGTTTGAACTTCCTCCTTTTGCTCGGAGAAATTCGTTATTACCAACCTTCTGAAGCTTACTTCTGTCAACTCGTCAGAGTTATTCTCTGTCCAGCTTTGTTCTGTTGCTGGCAATGAGCTGTGATCCTTTGCAAGAGAAGAGGCACTCTGATTTTTAGAATTTTCAGCTTTTCTGCTGTGGTTTCTCCTCATCTTTGCTGTTTTATCTACCTTTGGTCTTTGATGTTGGTGCCTAGAGGTGGGGTTTCAGTGTAGATGACCTTTTCGTTGATGTTGATGCTATTCCTATCTATTTGTTAGTTTTCCTTCTAACAGTCAGGTCCCTCAGCTGCAGGTCTGTTGGAGTTTGCTGAAGTTCCACTCCAGACCGTTTGCATGGGTATCACCAGCGGATGCTGCAGAACAGCAAATATTGCAGAACAGCAAATATTGCTGCCTGATCCTTCCTCTGGAAGCTTCGTCACAGAGGGGCAGCCACCTATATGAGGTGTCTGTCGGCCCCTACTGTGAGGTGTCTCCCAGTTAGGCTACACAGAGGTCAGGGACCCACTTGAGGACGCAGTCTGTCTGTTCTCAGAGCTCAAATGCCATACTGGGAGAACCACTGCTCTCTTCAGAGCTGTCAGACAGGGACGTTTAAGTCTGCAGAAGTTGTCTGCTGCCTTTTGTTCAGCTATGCCCTGCCCACAGATTTGGATTCTAGAGGCAGTAGGCCTTGTTGAGCTGAACTGGGCTCCACCCAGTTTGAGCTTCCCAGCCACATTGTTTACCTACTCAAGCCTCAGCAATGGCGGATGCCCCTCCCCCAGCCAGGCTGCCACCTTGCAGATCAATCTCAGACTGCTGTGCTAGCAGTGAGCAAGGCTCCATGGGCATGGGACCCACCAAGCCAGGCACAGGAGAGAATCACCTTGTTTGCCAGTTGCTATGACCTTGGGAGAAGTGTAGTATTTGGGCAGGAGTGCCCTGTTTTTCCAGGTAGTCTGTCACGGCTTCCCTTGACTAGGAAAGGGAAATCCCTTGACCCTTTGTGCTTCCCAGGTAAGGCGACGCTGCACCCTGCTTCAACTCCCCCTCCATGGGTTGCACCCACTGTCCAACCAGTCCCAATGAAATGAACCAGTTACCTCAGTTGGAAATGCAGAAATCACCTATCTTCTGCGTTGATCACGCTGGGAGCTGCAGACCTGAGCTGTTCCTATTTGGCCATCATGGAACACCCCCCCCCAGTCTTTACATTTTTTATATAGCAATTGAAAGGAATCCTTGGCATTTAGATCTTCCATTCCCCAGCTCCACCATTCTTTTCCAGCCTTATAGTCTTTGACCTTTCACTACATATCCTGGACCCTAGACAAACCAAACTCCTTGTCATTCACTTAATAAGCCCAGTGTGTTGTCATTCACTTAATAAGCCTAGTGTGTAGTCACTTAATAAGCCCAGTGTGTGTGTATATATATATATCATATTTTTAATCCAGTTGCCCACTGATGGACACTTAGGTTGATCCCATGACTTTGCTATTATAAATAGTGCTGCAATAAACATACACGTGCTTGTGTCTTTTTGATATAATTATTTCTTTTCTTTTGTGTAAATACCAGGTAGTGGAATCACTTGATCAAAAGGTAGTTCTATTGTTAGTTCTTTTTTTTTTTTTTTTGAGACAGAGTCTCGCTCTGTTGCCTGGGCTGGAGTGCAGTGGCCGGATCTCAGCTCACTGCAAGCTCCACCTCCCGGGTTTATGCCATTCTCCTGCCTCAGCCTCCCGAGTAGCTGGGACTACAGGCGCCTGCTACCTCGCCCAGCTAGTTTTTTGTATTTTTTAGTAGAGACGGGGTTTCACCATGTTAGCCAGGATGGACTCAATCTCCTGACCTCATGATCTGCCCATCTCGGAGACATCTACATATTGCTTTCCATAGAAGTTGTACTAATTTAATTCCCAGCAATCCTGTATAAGTGTTCCCTTTTCTCTGCATCTTTGCCAATATCTATTTTATTTTTTATTAATAGTCATTCTGATTGGTGTAAGATGGTATCTTATATGGTTTTAATTTTCATTTCTCTGATGATTAATGATGTTGAGCATTTTTTTTTCGTTTCTTGGCCATTTGTATGTATTCTTTTGAAAAATGCCTGTTCATGTATTTTGCTCACTTTTTAATGGGGTTATTTGTGTTTTCCTTTTTGAATTGCTTGAGTTCCTTGTAGATTCCTGGTATTACCCCTTGTCAGATGCATTGTTGGCAAATATTTTTCCCATTCCTCAAGTTGTTTATTCACTCTGTTGTTTATTTCTTTTTCTGTACATAAGCTTTTCAGTTTAATTAAGTCCTATTTGTCTATTTTCAGTTTTGCTGCATTTGCTTTTGAGGTCTCAGTCACGAATTCTTCCCCTAAGCCAATGTCCACACAAGAGTTTTTGCTAGGTTTCCTTCTAACATTTTGATAGTTTCAGGTCTTACATTTAAGTCTGTAATTCACCTTGAGTTACTTTTTGTATATGTTGAGAGATATGGGTCCAGTTTTATTCTTCTGCATATGGCTTCACAATTTTTGCAGAACCATTTATTAAATAAGATGTTCTTTTCCCGGTGGGTGCTTTTGTTGACTTTCTCAAAGATCAGTTAGTTATAGGTATATAGTTTTGTTTCTAGGTCTTCTATTCTATTCCATTTATCTATGTATGTTTATAACAGTACTCTGCTGTTTTGATTATTATAGTCTTGTAGTATAATTTGAAGTCAAGCAATGTGATACCACCAGCTTCATTCTTTTTGCTTAGGATTTCTTTGGCTATTCAGACTGTTTTGGTTCCATATGAATTTTAGTAATATTTTTTCTAATTCTGTGAAGAATGCTGTTGGTAAATTGATAGGAATGGTGTTGAATCTGTAGATTGTTTTGGGCAGTATGGTCGTTTTAATGACATTGATTCTTCCAATCTATGAGTATGGGATGTTTTTTCATTTGTTTTTGTCATCTATGATTTATTTCATAAGTGTTTTTTAAATTTTCCATGTAGAGATCTTTCACCTCCTTGATTAATGTATTCCTAGGTATTTTTAAATAGCTATTATAAATGGGATTGAGTTCTTCTTTTGGTTCTCAGCTTGACAATTATTAGTGTATAAAAGTGGTACTGATTTTTATACATTGATTTTTATATACTGAAACTTTGCTGAGGTCATTTACCAAATCTAGGAGTCTTTTGAAGGAGTCTTTAGGGTTTTCTAGTTATAAGATCATATAATCAGTGAACAGCAATAATTTGACTTTTTTTCCAATTTGAATGCCTTTTTTTTTTTTTTTCTTTTGCCTGATTGCTCTGGTTAGGACTTCCAGTACCATGTTGCATCGGAATGGTGAAAGTATACATCCTTGCCTTGTTCCAGTTTTTAGGGGGAATGCTTTCAACATTTCCCTGTTTAGTATGATGTTGGCTATGGGTTTGTCATATATGACTTTTATTATTTTGAAGCATATTCTATGTCTCGTTTGTTGAGGGTTTTTTTTTTTTTTGATGGAGTCTCACTCTGTCGTCCAGGCTGGAGTGCAGTGGCGCGATCTCAGCTCACTGGAAGCTCCGCCTCCTGGGTCCAGGTCATTCTCCTGCCTCAGCCTCCCAAGAAGCTGGGACTACAGGTGCCCACAACCATGCCTAATTTTTTGTTTGTTTTTTGTCTTGTTTTGTTTCTGTTTTGAGATGGAGACTCACTCTGTTGCCCAGGCTAGAGTGCAGTGGCGCAATCTCGGCTCACTGCAACCTCTGCCTCCTGGGTTCACGCCATTCTCTTGCCTCAGCCTCCCAAGTAGCTGGGACTACAGGCGCCTGCCACCACGCCCAGCTAATTTTTTTGTATTTTTAGTAGAGACAGTGTTTCACCATGTTAGCCAGGATGGTCTCGATCTCCTGACCTCGTGATTTGCCGCCTCGGCCTCCCAAAGTGCTGGGATCACAGGTGTGAGCCACTGCGCCTAGCCAGTTTTTTGTATTTTTTAGTAGAGACAGGGTTTCACCATGTTAGCAGGATGGTCTCGATCTCCTGACCTTGTGATCCACCTGCCTCGGCCTCCCAAAGTGCTAGGATTACAGGCTGTTGAGGGTTTTAAAGGATTTTTAGATTTTTAAAATTCACTGAAAAAAAATGAAATTCCCTTCAGGCACTATCAAAAACGAAACTTCACTTACCCTTCTGTCATTTGTTATTGGCATGAATTCAGACTTTTGCCAGAATAGGGCCCCTTCTTATATAGACAGATGAAAAAAATCTGTTATCATTCTTTGTGAACATTCAATGAACTAGATATAGAGTTCTTTTCTTAATAGAACAGAAATAGTAAGTAACCCTTTAGATGTGTGACTGGCAAACATTGAAAGACGGTCAATTATGCACATCCTTACTTGGGCTGTAGTTTTGAGGTATTTGCAATTTTACATCTTTTTTCAGGCTAAACCAAACCCAAAACAAAACCAAACTCTTATATTTCATATAAGAAAAGTCTGAAACAGAAGAAATAATCTTGGACTGTGGAAATATAAATTCAAAATGAAAATTTTTTCAAACAAATAGGAAATGAAAAATTATGACTTTTAATTAAGACTGAGTTTTCCAAAAGCAGTCTTACAGATGAGTATGATATATACATTAAATTGTTTCTGCTAAACCTTTAGTCATTAATAAAATATTCTTGCATTTTCTCCATACGTATAGTCAGGAAAAGTCTAAAGAAAAAAGTATCAGAATTATTTACTTTGCAGTTTGTTCTTATTTCTTGGGAGGCCAAAGCAAAGCAAAACAAAAACAAAAATATATAATTATTAGGTTCAGAAAGCCATGGGTTTAGATTACAGCTCTGCCCATTTCGCTTTGGTGACTTGGAACAGTTACTTAACTTCTGTGAGCTGCAGCATCATAAAAAATCCAAGACAGCTTCACCTAAGTTTTTGTTGGGAGGACTTCATGAGATAATTTATGTAAAACATTAGCACATAAAGCATACTCAACAAGTGTTAGTCCTACTTCACTTCTTTTTCTAAAATTTTATTCTGGTATGAACATTTAACATGAGATCTACCCTTGTGACAGACTTTTATGTATATAATACAGTATTATTAGTGACCAGGTACAATGTTGTATAGCAAATCTCTAAAACTCATTCAGCTTTCATGACTGAAATTTTCCACTATGTTATTAGCAACTCCCCACTTTCCCCTCGCAGCACCTGGTAATTATCATCTTATTCTTTGATTCTATGAGTTTGACTATTTTAGATGCCTTATATAAGTGAAATCATGCAGTAATTGTGTTTCTGCTATTGGCTTGTCTCACTTAATGTCCTCAAATTTCATCTATGTTGTTGCATACTGCATAATTTTCTTTTCTTTTAAGGCTGAATAATCCACTGTATGTATAAACCAATTTTTTTTACCCATCCATTTGTTGACAGACATTTAGGTTATTCCCACATCTTTGCTATTGTGAGTAATGTTGCAATGAACATAGGAGTATGTATCTCTTCAACATCGTGATCCTGGGATACATATCCAGAAGTGGGTTGCTGGATCATATGATAGTCCTACTTTTCAATTTTTGAGGAACTTCCATACTTTTTTCCATAGCAGTTGCACCATTTTGCATTCCCGGCAACAGCATACAAGGGTTGCAGTTTCTCCACATCCTGCCAACACTTGTTTTTGTGTTTGTTTGTTGATAATGGCACTCTTAACAGATATGAGGTCATGGTTTTGATTGGTATTACCCTAATGATTAGTGACAGTGAGGATCATTACATATGCTTGTTGGCCATTTGCATATCTTCTTTGGAGAAATGTTTATTCAAGTCCTTAGCCCAGTTTTTAACAAAAATAAGTGTTAATTTTTTGAAAACTAAATTTAATTAAAATTAAACAAAATCGATAAACTCTTAGCTAGACTAAGAAAAAAAGAGAGAAGACTAAAATAAAATCAGAAATGAAAATGGAGATATTACAACTGATACCACAGAAATAGAAAGGATCATAAGAGACTATTATGAACAATTATATGCCAACAAACTGGATACCCTAGAATAAATTTATACGTTCCTAGAAACATACAACTTACGAAGGCTGAATCATGAAGAAATAGAAAGTCTGAACAGAACCACAACTACTAGGGAAATTCAATCAGTAATCAGAAACCTCCTGACTAGGAAAAGCCCATTTCTCTTTTTTAAGGAATATTTTCACTTTAATTATTTTTGTTGTCCTGACAACAAATTCTTATTAATGATACGGAAATTTGAAGTGCATTAAATCATTGAAATTACAAACCTAGAGATTTATCTATTCTATTACCTATCACTTTTATTTGCATCAAAATCACTTGAAGGATTCATTACAACACAGATTACTGGGCCCCACCCCCAAAGTTTCTGATTCGTTAGGTCTGAGGTAGGGTCCAAGAATTTACATTTTTAACAAGTTCCCAGATATGCTGAGTCTTCAAATGAAACCTTAGTTGCCCCTTTTGTCTACTGATGCACAGGGTTCTGCTCCCAGAAGGCCCTCTGCTCTTAAAAAGTCTTAAAATTCTTAACAATTTTATCTTTTGATGTATGCTGTGTAAGTGAAGACCAATGAGACAATAGAGCATGCACCAGGGGCTTGAAGTGTCTGCTTATGCACAGTCTACCTCCCACCTACCTCTCACCTAGGCGATGACTTAGTTTGTGGAGAGAGAGGCATTCCACTTTCACTTTCCACTTCTGTTGGGGCCTGGAGTGTACACAGAGGTGGTCAGGGTCAGGCATATGCCTGGTGACATTTTGGGGTATGGAGGCAGCCATCCTTATCCTGAGTTGGTGGCACTTCGTGACTCTAGCATGTGGTCAGCCAACCAGAGGCCATGTCTTAGATTGAGCCTCTTAATCAGTCCTGTTCAGGTAGCTAGCACTTCCTAGCAAACAGTTTTAAAGACTTTCTGGGCCGGGTGCGGTGGCTCAAGCCTGTAATCCCAGCACTTTGGGAGGCCGAGATGGGCGGATCACGAGGTCAGGAGATCGAGACCATCCTGGCTAACACAGTGAAACCCCGTCTCTACTAAAAAATACAAAAAACTAGCTGGGCACGGTGGCGGGCGCCTGTAGTCCCAGCTACTCGGGAGGCTGAGGCAGGAGAATGGCGTAAGCCCGGGAGGCGGAGCTTGCAGTGAGCCGAGATCTGGCCACTGCACTCCAGCCTGGGCGACAGAGCGAGACTCTGCCTCAAAAAAAAAAAAAAAAAAAAAAAGACTTTCTGGGAGTCACCCATCTTCTATGGTTTGAGGTGGCAGGATGGGATCTTATTGCTGTCAAGAGGAGAAACTTGGCAGACATCAGACTCAAATGTGCTTAAATAACTGAAGTCATGTAGTGAGACCCTCAGATACCTGTGAAAATCTGCAGTCATCTTCCAAGTATTCTCAAGCTCAAAGAGGTATCCCCATACCTAAGAATGTGCTCCCTCAGGTCTGGTCTGGACTTGAAGTACCCTGTCTTCCTCCTTCCAACCTTCCTGAGACTGACTGGTTTGTCTCTTCTGGCCAACTCCATGTGGATAATTATTTCATAGCTCTGAAGACTATTGTGTTTTTGCTACAGTTCAAAATAGAGGTTAAATGTTCTTATAAAGAATATTACAAAGATGAATAATAATAAATCATGTTAATAATTTAAAATTTTAACTTTCCTTTACATAGAAAATAAATAGCAAATATAAAAACACTAAAGAGATAGAACACAGAAGAAAGAAAAAAGCTTTATAATTTACTACCTTCAATGGTACCTCTTCTCCCAATTTTTGAACAAAAAGGCCCCCATAATTTGTGGACCTAGTGCATTTTCATTTTGCGCTACGCCCACAAATTGTGTAGCTGATCTGAGTATATAATACAAAATAGGAGTTTTAAAATCCATAACTAAGAGTGAACTGGAGTAGTCAGGAAGTTAATAAGTGTTTATTGAGCACATGACATGTCCAGATATTATAATAAGCACTGAAGATAAAGTAATGATGAAGTCATACGAAGTTTCTGTCCTTAAAGAGCTGACATTCTAGATAGGAACTGAGAAGTTCCATGGAAGTTGAGAGACAATAAGTTTAAACAATGTATATAAGGGAAAAGGAAAGAAAATATCTCAGACTCCTTAAGACTCCAACTTTAATATAATTCTTCAGCCTCACTGGAACCTTAATCTATTGATCTTTCCATTTTCATTGTCATTCACCCCCTTCATGTTCTCACTTTCTAATTTAAATTTCACAGCCAAGCTCTATAATGCCTTTCTTTCATGCATTTTCAACTCTCTTGCCTCCTTTGTGCTTTGTTTGCTTTGTCATGCTTATTCAGCTTGATCTCAAACCTGGTTAAATTCAACTCTACCTATCCTATTTCTAGGCCCATGTAGCTGAGTATGGCTAGAGAAAAATATATAACCACACTAAATTGTCTCATTTTATCATAAACCATCACTAACTTCAAGTGGGCTCTTATGCTGCTAGGTAATCATACTATATTTTCCTACTCCTTGCCCCTGCACTCCTGGACAACAATTGCATATTTTCTTGTTTATCCTTTTGGTTGTTTGCATGTGTGTGTGTGTGTGTGTATGTGTGTGTTTTGTTTTGTTTTGGTATAGATGCGGTCTCACTCTGTCACCCAGGCTGGGGTGCAGTGGTGCAATCATAGCTCACTGTCGCCCTGAACTACTAGGCTCAAGCGATCCTCCTGTCTCAGTCATCTGAGTAGTTGGGACTACAGGCATGCCATCATGCCTGGCTAACAATTACGTATTTTCTCTAGTCTCTTCAAATCTCCAAAACTTACTTTTCTATCTTCAATCTCAGTAATCACCAAGTGTCCTCTTTTATTGAGAAAATTGAAACAATCAGATAAAAATTTCAACAGCTATCATCACATCTACCAACCTATCTACTTGTATCTCCATGGCCTGCATATTCTCTCTTGTTACAATTACTAAACTAAGCTTCTAACTAGGTGATTCATTTAACAGAATCATTCTATCTCCTGGCATATCCTAAAGGGAATCAAGGTTGGAAGCAGGGAGAGCAGTGAAGAGGTTAATATAAGTCTGGATGAAAAATGGATAGAGGCTTGCTTGAACTGGGTGGTAGTTATTCACTCTACTCCACTTATACTCTAGACTCTCCTTATATACTAGACTCTACCTGCATTCACTTACTTAAGAAAGTCAATCCAGCAACTTTTCCTTTGTTTCCTTTAGAATAAATGTTTTTCTTTCTACTGAATTGTTATATAAATATATTGTTATATCTTCCATTAAAAAAGAGAAACAATAGATTCTAGGCGGTTTTAGTCATGGGCAATATAGTAGTGAATAAAACAGACAAAAGTCCTTGCCTTCATAAAACTTACTTTCTATGGTAGAGATAGATAATATGTATGATAAACAAGTAATTATATGGAATAGTAGATACTAATAAGTACTAAGGAAAAAAATAGAGCAGAAAAGGAGATAGGAATTCTTGGTCATTTCTCAGGCAACATCTTATTTGACATATCAGCAACGTATTACACAGGCTACCATTCCTACCTTAAAACACTTCAAATTCTAGAGTGCTATTTTCACCTGATTTTCTTCCTACTTTTTGGCTCTTCCTTCTCAATCTCCTTTGCTTGTTCCTCCTCCATTTCAGTAGACTTAAACCACAATGCCCCAAGACTGATTCTTTGAAACTTTTCTCTTTATATTGAAGCACTAGATGAATTCAGCCAGCTTCATGCCCATAAATGTCATTTATAATCTGATGGATCATACATTTATATTTATAGTCTGGACCTCTCCCCAAATTCCTAACATATATGCAGTTATTTGATATCCATTTGGATGTTTAGTAAGTATCTCAAACTTAACATGTTCAAACCTGAGCTCTTGGTATGCCTCTCATTCCTCCCACACTTTTCTACATCTATTAATGACAATTCCATTCTTCCAGTTTCTCAGGTCAAAAACATTAGAATCATCCTTGACCCCCATATTTCTTTCATATCCTAAATCCAATTTGTTAACAAATCCTGCTGGCACAACCTTTACAATATACTCGGATTCTGATATTGCTCACTATCTCTACTATTACCACACAGTTCAACCAAGCCTCTATCCATTTTTTACCCAGACTATTATACCAACCTCTTCACTACTCTCCCTGCTTCCAGCCTTGGCTCCCTTTAGGATATGTCCAGGAGGTAGGGTGATTCTGTTACATGAAAGTTAGATTACATCACTTCCATTCTCAAAATCCTTCCATCTCATGCTAAGTAAAAGTCTAGGTCTTTACCATGTCCTAAAAGAACCAACATGATCTGGCTCTACTTTATCTCTCTGATGTTACCTCCTATGAATCTTCTTGGCATTCTAGAAAGTCAAGATCTATAAAGAATCTGAGATTTTATTCTACTTGTAAGCTAATAAAGTTAGGTTGCCAGTTTCGATGCTGATAGAAGACGTGAAACTCCCAGCTCAGAGACAAAGGATAATTTATTATTCATAACAGTCATAGAATATAAGTATTTTGTGCTGGTTTCCTGAACCCTAATTCCCACAGGGTGATGAAAAGAAGCCTTCCCTTCTTTATTAGTTTGTTCAGGTTGCCATAATGAAATACCACAGACTCAATGGCTTAAACAACAGCAATTTATTTTCTCACAGTTCTGAAGACTGAAACTCTAAGTTCAAGGTGCCAGCAGGGTAGATGTCTAGTGAGGTCTCTTCCTTTGGGTTGCAGATGGCTGTCTTCTTGTTGTATGCTCACATGGCCTTTCCTTTGTGTACACATAGGGAGGGGGAGAGAGAGAGAGAGAGCATGTACTCTGGTATCTCTTTTTAAAAGGACACTAATTCTATCAGATTAGAGCCATACCCTTATGATCTCATTTAATCTCAATTATTTCCTTAAAGGCTGCATCTTCAAATAGATCCATAGTGGGGGCTGGGGCTTTAACATATGATTTTTCTTATAAGAGGTTGGCAGGGGATGCAAACATTCAGTCTATAACACTATTTAAAATTTATCTACCTTTTTTCAAGAATTCCTATATTCTTTTCTGCTTTTTTTCTTAGTACTTATTACTATGTAATATCCCATATGATTACTTATCAGACATACTATCTATCTCTACCACAGAAAGTAAGTTTTATGAAGGCAGAGACTTTTGTCTGTTTTATTTACTACTATATTGCCTTTAACTAAAATAGAGCCTAGAGCACATAGAATGTCCTTGATACTATATGTATTGATTGAATGAAGGTTGTAGTGGGCAAGGCTGGTTATTTGGGAAAGCTGGAGTAAAGTACACTCCTAGCCAGTGAGATCTTCTTTAAGAGGAAAGTCCTAATTAATTAATTGTGTGGTCAGTTACTTATGGTAGATTTAATTAAGATCTTATTATTGAAGCCTGTAAGTTTAAGCATACATTGTAAGTGTATTTCTGAAGTAGTAGCTGCTTACAATTTAGATTTACTTGAGTTTTTTCCAGTTAGAAAAGATTAAAGGAAGAATCCTGAAAGATTAATAACACATTGTTTGGAAAACTTAACCCTGTATAAACCTAATGAACAGAATATAATCAAAGCATTTATGACTAAAAATTAAGAAACAAAGCAGCTGTTTTGGCAAGGGCAGCTTATTGAGAAATTCATTTTGATGCTAACAGATTGTATGCAATGAGTATAAGTAAAACGGCTTTCGAAATGTGGATTTCTTGTCTTTTTAACCTACTGTCAGCCATCTCTAAATCAAGGATGCAAAGATATACTTAGAAAAGTCTTTCTATGGCAGGTAGTTATGAAAATGTGGTTTTACTGAATAGCAGGATCAATCCTAGGTTAATTTTAATTAAATAATTCTTAATAGCTTTTGGCATTTTTCCTTCATGGGAGACTGGGAGAGATGTTCTTTTATCCCTTAACCCTTAAACTGCAGCACCTAAACCTCTACTCCCCTAGCCTCTGCAGTTGCCCGCATGTACATTTATAGATTTCTTAAAGTGGATTTAAAAACACAACTAAGATATTAGATCATCCCAATATACTCTTTTCAATTTTATAAATTTTAAGGACTTTGTAAGTGCTTTCTAAAAGAATATATTTTTATCTGTCACCCTTCCCTTTTCAAGTCTCTGTCACATGTACACCCTTGAGGCATATCAGTCTAAGCTGACATACTTACTCTCTCTGCATGATGTAAAAGGACAAAGGAAAGAAAGGGCTAATAGGGTACTGCTTAGGGAAGACTCTGGAAATATCCAAAGATCACTAGAGCCCAAACTACCTCCTAAGCTTATAGTATGTTGTCCTCCAAGACTGATGAAAATCACCTATAGGCAATAATCTGGCATACATTGTCAATCTTGGAGAATCCAGGTGAGTAAAACCCCTTTCTGTGTAAAGATGCAAAAGCCTGCCTAAGAGCTGAAAGTAATTGTTTTGTCTTTTTCATACAATTAAAATTGCCATCATGAATTCTAGATATTGAAATTTCTTCTTAAGTGTTTGATTTTGAAGAAAAATCAAGCATTTTCTAGCAAATTGGTTTATGAAATAAGAAAACAGTATAAGATGGTGTGATTATTTTTTCAGTTGAAGTTATTTCAATAAATAAAATATGTACATTTTTAAAATTTTCTTTTTTATAAAAAGACTTTAAGGGGGACTATATAGTATAATGAAAGAATCCTGGGGTAGGAATCAGAAAAATCTAAGTTCTAAACTAGGCTCTGACCTAACTTGCTATGTGACTTGGCCCAGCTTTCATAATCTTTCTGGGTCTGTTTTTTCTTCTTTTTTAATATAATGAGAGAGTTGGCCAGTTGATGTCTTAAACTCCTTTTAGACCTAACATTCTATGAATCCAACTTATTATAACAGATGAACTCACAAATCTACAAATTCATATACATTAGGGAATATTATGACTCTATAGGTATAAATTATCACACTGTAAAACTTTAATTCCCCATAGACGCTTTAGAATGAATTTGACATGTCAGTGATGTCCAATTATTTTTATAGGTACATTCCTCTCATTGAAAGGAGCTGTGCTAACATTCTCCTGTATGGACCGAATGGGTGGATTAATGCAACCACCATATGAAGTTTGGAGGGATCCAAACAACATAGATGAAAATGAAAAATCTTGGAGAAGGAAAGTGGTAATGAACTCATCTTCTGCATCCCAAGAAATAGGAGATCATCAGTATACAATAATCTGCTCAGAAAAACAAGCCAAAGTCTTCTCACTGCCTTCTCAGACTTGCCTTTATGTTCATAACATCACGGAGACATCTTTTATACTGCAAGCAAATGTGGTGGTCATGTGTAACAGTGCCTGCTTGGCATGCTTTTGTGCTAATGGACATATCATGATAATGAGGTACTTGCCTTCTTATAAATTATCTGGTAATCACAACACCAGCAAGGTACAATTCTAAAAAATATATGTGTTATGTGCAAGATGTTATCAAGAAGCAACCTGAGATCATTGTTTCATTATGTTTCTGGATGTTTTATTGTTCAACAATTTGTTGAGAGTTTGGGGTTTTTCTGTTTTGTTTTTGTTTTTCTTTTTTGCTAAAAATGCTTGGCATTGTGAGTGAAATATATTTTTAATTGCTATCAAGGAATCTAAGAAAAGAATGATTTTTCAATCATTCAACAAATGTTTATTGAGCATATCTCTCAGATGCTATGCTAAGCACTGGAAATAAAAGATGAATAAGCTAAGTGGAAAAGATATTAACTTTTACTTTTCCTGTGTTTCATACTTCACCCAAGAAATTTACATACAGAATTTCATTTGATCCTTAGAACTTCTCTAGGACATAGGAAAATAAAGTATTATTTGCATCCTCCATTTTACATGTGTTAATAAATTAAAGTTACACAATTTGCCTGAGGTTGCAAGTCTAGGAAAAGTGAGGCCAGTCTGATAACTAAAAGTTATCAGACACTTTTATAATAAAATATTGGCCAAGAGATTTCATTCTACTGTAGTGAAATGAAAATTTATGAGACACAAAAATAATTATCATAAAATGAACTCATAAACATATACTATATAGAAGTCATTGTCATTCTTTTTAATATCTCACTTATTTCCAAAAATCATTGAGACAAGCATTGTGCTAGGCTTGTGAAGGATATAAAAATTAGTAAAACATGGTCCTAACCCTTAAGAAACTCACTGTCTAACTGGGGAGATAAGATAGATACACAGACATTATAACAAAAAGAAAATGTAAATTCCAACAGAGGAAATATGGGATTGAATTTTCTAGCTACAAACTAGGTTCCCAGAGTTCAAAGTCACAGCATAGTTGAACATGTATTATAAAAAAAGAGTTGTTGGAGGACAGTAACATGGAGAGATAGTTTGAAGCAAATTGTTGAAGACTTTGAATGTTGAGTTTGAGATTAATCAATTAATAGGAAATGGGGTTTTAAGCAGGTAATTAACCTTCTCTAGCCATGTGTTAGGACATACATAGGGAGAAGTTGAGATAGGCTTTTGAACTGAAGTGGTCTCTATATTGAAGGCAAGGAGGAAACAGGTGTAAGGCAAACTTATTGAATGCAAAGCTGATTTGTTGTGAACAGTAATGGAGGTTATTAAATCTCGAGGTTAGAAGAGAGTTTAAAGGTTAAAAAATTTTTTGAACTTAGATAACGGTTATGTTATTAGCATATAGGAAAGTCAGAAGGATTTGAAAAAGCTGATAAAGAGAAATTTAATAATAAATTGAGAATAAATATTTGAAATGTGAGGTGTTATAAGCCATCCAGCAGAGATTTGGCAATAAATTTAAGATTTGCACTCTTAGAAAAATATATGTGGAAGATCCAGCTTTGGAAGTCATATATATAAATGCATCAGTAAAAGTTATGTCAGCAAATGAGATAATAAAAAAAGATAGCATGAAAAGAAACAAGAAATTGATTGAGCTAAGGATAGAAACTTGGGGGTATTCTACGTTTACGTAGTGAAAGAAAGAAGATGATGCAGCAAAGGAGATTGAGAAGAAGTCATTAGAAAGACAGGAAAGGACCAGAGTTGTATAACTTCATTAAATAAAAAGAGAAGAATATTAAAACAAAAGAGGTGGTCAAGAGGTAGTAAAATATAGCAGAGAGGTCAAAGAATTTGGGTACAAGAAAAAAACAGTAGATCTCACAACTGGTGGGATATTAATGATCTTTGAGAAAGCAAATCTTAGCAGCATGGTGGAAACAAAAGCTAATTTTCAAGGAGACAAGAATAGAGGCAGTGGTGTAGATCAGAGTTTGGCAAATTAATATCCAAAACAAAATCTACCTCCATTCCCCTATCTGATTTTATACAGCCTGCAAGCATTAAGAATGGTTTTTACATACTTAATGGTTGAAAAAACTCAAAGAGAAGAAGAATATTTCATGATATGTGAAAATTATACTAATTTTAAATGTCAGTGCCCATAAATAAAAGTTTTGGAACACAGCCACACCCATGTTTCTGTATATTGACTATGGCTGCTTTTGCACTACAGGGCACAGTTGAGTAGTTGCAACAGAGACTATATGGCCTAGAGAGCCTAAAATATTTACTATCATAAATATTTATGGGCCCTTTTTCCCTGGTATTGATTATTCGTTCAGGAAATTTTGTGGTTAAAAGAGAGATGAGTCAGGAAAGTCATTTAAGAATGAAACTAGCTTTTGAGAGTTTTTTTTTTTTAATATGGAAAATATGAGCAGATTTGTAAGCCAAGGGAAAGTAGTGAAGGAGAAAATTTTGAATAGAAATAATCATTTTATGATCTGTTCATTCTCTCATATATTTCTGATTCTTTTCAATCTAGTTCCCCCTTTCTCAAACTGTTTTTAGAAATTTCTGATAAGGTCATTTCAATCTTGTTTGAAAATGATTTAACTCCCAGACATGCCTCAGATTTTGGGGGGAAAAAAAAGGTCTATTTGTGTATGTGTGTAAGTGGGTGTATCTCTCACACACATACATTGAGTCATTGATAAATGGTATCTGTTTTCCTCTGTCCTTTATAAAAGCTGCTTGACATGATAATGGTTACTTTGATATTGTGTCATAGTAGAAATTCTTCATGTGTTCCTGAAGATCCTCAAAACTCACTGAAAAGGAAATAATTTTGATATGATTTTAATAATACATATACATGAAGTGTAGCTAGGAAACAATGGTGTGTACTCTGCTGTATGGTTTAAAGAAATGAATCCTACAAATTAGCATGCAACTGGACTTACTCATTTTCCCATACTGAGTATATTCCTAGGATCTTTTAGATCTAGGATCTTTTAGGATCTGCTAGGCCCTAGCAGAAGGTAACTCTCCTGAGCCCAGTCTTCTCAAGTCCTAGTTTTCTGACAGATGTCAGGTAGCTAGCCAATGGTTACTTAGATCCTAAGTACCCAGACCCAGAAAAGCAAGTTTGAGAGTAGAGAGGAGAAACAGAACAAGCTTATTTTTGTACGACTTCTCAAACTTGGCTGTAAGAGACACTTTTTATGAGACCTACCTTGTTACCTGACGCTATTTCTTTATTAAAGTATCCTGCATAGAAGAAAGTCTTTTTTCTTCTGTTATAAGAGCAATTGTTTCCTAGAAGTTAGCAACTGACTTGCTCTTTCTCTTTTCCTACGTGAAGTGACTACACCTCTTTAAATTCTTTTCTTGGCTTACTTATTATTATACAATATGGACAATGTAGCACGTCAGAAAAGTCGGTTGGAACCTCTTCCTCAACTTCACCCTTTAATTTGACTGAATCTATCAGGGAAATCTGTTTAACTGGGATTGGTTTGGACTCATATCTTAAGGAGCTTAGTTACCAGAAGTGCTATAACAGATCATCTTTTAATATATTCTTAAGATATTAGGTAATTCGTTCATCAATGAAGCTTTTGAATCCAGTGTGTCATTTACATTTACAGCACATCTCAATTCAGACAAGCCATGTATCAACTGCTCAATAGCTACATGTGGTTACTGGCTACCATATTGGAAAGCACAGTGCTTATTCCAATAGCACAGATTTCAGGTCCCATTTTACATAGTAAATTTCCAGGTCTCAAAGTAGAGTTACAAACCACTTTGATAAAGGAAATCAGTAGTTTTTTCAAGGTGCTGGTTTTACGATCTGGGATAATTTAAAATCATCGTGCACACTTAGAATCAGTACAACGGTTTCAAAATTTATTTAATTACAAGTTTACCTTTTCCCTTTTGGCATTAAAGTTCAGATTAAAAGGCAGTGAGACTGGTTTTCGTCAGTGGTTTATAAAACTGGGTCGAAAAACAGTATCCAAAAGGACATTCTGATGAATATTTTAGCAAAATTATCAGCTACATTAGGATAAGCATATACCCATGGGGTAAGACATTTCAGATGTGTGGTATTCATTTGGATGTGCAAATTCTGATCTATTTATAACTTATTCTCATTCCCTTACAGTCTTGGCCATATCTACTTATTAGTCATGCCTCCAGTGCAGTTGCCCTAAGTTATGAGTAATTTTCATTTCCTGTGTATAGAGTGAGTAAGGAATGGGGAGCAAAGTCACTTCATTTCCAGGCACAGTGAACTGGACCCACACCACATCACTGTCAGTTTTGCCTTAAAGAAAGACAATCGACCAAGTATGCAGTCAGACACTTTCTAGCTGTGGTGTTTCTGACATAACCAAATGCTGTAAGTCATTGTAGGAACATGTGAAGTGCTACAAAAAGTGCCCCGGAAATTGCTGGCCACTGCATTTAATCCATCAAGAACATTTGCTAAGCATCTATGTGAAACTGTGCCTGTGATTTTTTTTTTTTTTCATGTATATGATTTTATGTGAAAGTCTAGATTATTGGATCTTAAGACCCATGTCCAGGAACAGGAGTCAGCATAAGGATGCTGAACTCTCCTTCTGGCTGTGCCTGTGACTCAAGAGTCCTGTCTTACTGTGACTTAAAGTTTGATGGAGAGAAAGCTGTAGGATCTTTAATTTCTGCCAGGAAACCAGGGTCTTTCTGTTCCTAACCTGAGAATGGGCACCCAGTGTTCTGAGAACACTTTCTGGGCTAACATGGTCCTCACACAGAGCTGAGAAAGAAAGTGCTCCCCCTCCTGGGAAGCACATGTAGAAGTTAAGAGCCTGAATCTCTTCTAAACCAGTAATTGACCTCTAAGCACCCACCATACTACTGCTACATTCAGGGCAGAAGACACTACTCTTCGTAATCCAGCCACCACCAAAATGGGAACAAAAGGAAGGAAGGAAGGTTAAGCCATTGGATAATACTGAATCTGTTTCCCTAAGTGACTTAATCTTAGAGCAAGCATAACATCCAGGTTAATTTTTGTAAGATATCTCCTTTTATTATCACCCTCATCATAGTTCCTGATTATCTCTTAAAGTAAGTGGTTTATTGACATTAGTATTTCTGATAATAGTTTACAAACTACTATAAACAAATTTATAAACATTACTATTTCTGATGAAAATAAAGTTGCTTCTCCCTCCAAAAAAAAGAAAAGGAAAAGAAAAAAAGAAAGTCTAGTTTATTACCACTGAGCCTTGAAGATAAGAAGAAACAACCAGGCCTGGTATGGTGGCTCATGCCTATAATCCCAGCACTTTAGGAGGCCAAGGCAGGTGGATCACTTGAAGTCAGGAGTTTGAGACCAGCCTGGCCAACATGGCAAAGCCCTGTCTCTACTAAAAATACAAAAATTAGCCAGGTGTGGTGGCGCACGCCTGTAGTTCCAGCTACTCAGGAGGCTGAGGCGTGAGAATCACTTGAACCTGGAAGGCGAGATTGCAGTGAGCTAACTCCACTGCACTCCAGCTTGGGTGATAGAGCAAGACAAATATAAAAATAATAATAAAAAAAAGAAACAACCATAAAATAATAGAATAAAAATTGCTGTTTTTATGTAAAGATCTGCTTCTAATAACCTGCATATGATATATGGATTTACTTTTTTCCATTCAGCCTACCTAGTCTTCGCCCAATGTTGGATGTTAATTATTTGCCACTGACAGACATGAGGATAGCACGAACATTTTGTTTTACCAATGAAGGACAGGCATTATACCTCGTCTCTCCTACAGAAATTCAGCGGTTAACATACAGCCAAGAAATGTGTGATAATCTACAGGTAGGTCAAGAGGTACATTTATGAAAAAGACATTGGACATGGTTGAGAGAATGAGAAAGATGTCTAAAAACTAAAATATTATTAGGTCAGACAATAAACATGCCTTTCCAATAACATGTTTTGAACATATATTCTTCATTTTGAGCCTACCAACTTCTAGTATAGTTCTAGGTATTGCACAGAAATGATAAGAGGGAGACAATGCAAAGATCATTCACATTAATAGCTAATCTTTTTATTTATTTATTTTATTGTTTTTGCCCATGGAGAATCTTATGAAAGATTATAAACTCTCCCCTCAGGGTGGAAAATATGTATGTACATACAAAAACTTTCCATACCATTCAGGGAGTTCAAGAACTCTTGAAGAAACCTTGTGATTAAGGGACACACAAAACAAACATATGTCCTGTGGGTTAGAACTGAGCATTTGCTTTTGATTGTAGCAGTAAGCATAGCCTAGAAACAGAATAGATATGTCTAACCTTGCGTAAGAATGGCCACATTTTTTAAAAGCATCTTGGACATTTAACTAGTTAAACCCCCTCATTTTACAAATAAGAAAACTAAAACATATTTATTATAATATAGGGGTTAAGAACATAAGCTCTGAACTACTCAAGTTGTATTTTGGCTCCTCCATTTGTGTGACTTTGGGCATTTTACTTATCTGTACACTCTATTTTGGAGCATTGTTGTCAGAATTTAGTAAGAATTCATGTAAAGGACTGAGCTCCGTGCCTGGACTCTCCAACGTGCTTTTTAAAAATTTTGTGACTAACCTTACTCAAGGTTAGATAAATCTTTACGGCTATCCTGTTTCTAGTCTATGCATACTGCTACAATCAGAGACGAATGCCCAATTCTAACTCACTGGATATGTATTTATTTTGTGTGTCCCTTAATCAAAAGAAGTTAGAGAAGGATTATGGGCACAACTGACTTCCAAATGGTAAATAGGAGTTATCCAGGTGACTGAATGGTTGGGGATGAAAAAGGTAAGATACTTTAGACAGAAGTCGTGGCATGCAAAAGCCTCAGGGCTAAGGAAACTGCCAAGAAAGTGAAGAATTGGGAAGTGAAAAGAGTGGAGGTGTTGTGCTGGAGAATTAGTCGAGTAGATCTTGCAGCCCCTTGTAAGCTCCCTAAGGAATCTATTATAGCATTTAACCCAAGGGCAGTGGTAAGTCATTAAAAAGTTTTAGCAGATTTGTTTATTAAAATAAATATTCTGGTTATAGTATGGCAGTTGGTTTTCAGGAAGCATGAGGATGGAGAAAAGTTAGCAGATTCAATAGCTATAAAGTGTAATCAGCTGAATTTAGGGTTATTAGATATAGGAGTGAGGGAAAGGAAGGAATTAGTCATTTCTCAGTTTCTGGCTTGGGGAACCAAATAGATGATGGTGCCATTTCCAAAGAGAAGGGCTTCAGGAGGAGGAGCACAAGTCTCAGTAGAGGTAAGGGGAGATGATGAAGTTAAAATCATACTGGAAGTTTGTAGGAAACCAATATTAGGTCACAGATCTCCTGACTCAGTCAGTCTAAGTTCCTTTCTCCACACTGATGGTTCTTAAACTTTGGTCTGCTTTACCAGACCTACAAGGTCTGGTAAAAATATAGATAATGGGAGTACATCTATGTAGATTCTGATTTCATATATGTAGAATGCAGCCTAGATATCTGCATTTCTAACAAGCATTACTCTAGTCATTGTAAAGCTCACCAAATATTGAAAACAATTGTACTTCATTCTATAGAGTAGCTGCCTATTTTGACTCATTTAAATTATCTTTAATCATTTTATAATTTTGTACTCCTACAAAAATAGATCCAACCTTCCACATACCACCAAAGCTTTCCTATTTCATAGGGCAGTCTATGCTTGGTTCAGGGAAGGGTACCAGGATAAAAAAGGGGCTATAGTGACTGAAAAGGGATCAGAAGTCTAGTGGTAATTATTGAGCACAGGTGGAAATTAATCCTAGGGTAGATATACTAGCTTCCCATACTTTGGTGGAGGGAAGAAGAGGACAGATAAAGGAAAATTTTAGAACATTTGTTACTATAGAAGGGGAGGAATAAAAGAAATGCCAGAGGGAGAACTGTGAGCACAGCAAAAATCACCATGAAAATATATGAAAAGCACACTGTTTTTTCATGATGTCTCCTAATATACCACAGTGTTACCTTTTTGTATATTAATTGATTTTTTAATGCTTTTTTCTTTGAATTTGATACAGGACATGCTAGGAGATTTGTTTACTCCCATAGAGACACCAGAAGCTCAAAACAGAGGCTTTCTTAAGGGACTGTTTGGTGGAAGTGGACAAACATTTGACAGAGAAGAGCTCTGTGAGTAAATTCCTGATTGTAAAAATGTATTGCAAAATAGAAGACATGTTTCTGTGTATGTGTATGTGTGTGTGTAACTTAATGTAATATGTGATCTCAAATTCTAGACTACATATTTTTTGCTTCTATCTTAAAGTTTGAATATTTGTTTCCTTCTGTACTAAAAAAATTATTTGTGTTTACCAAACATGAAAAAAAGTGGTCACTTCATATTAGGAAATTGTATAACAAAAATAATATATATAATTCATACAAATAATGAGCAAGCTAATAAATATCTCATTTACAAGTAGATCATACCTGCATGGCAATGTGAAGGTATTCAAAAAAGTCTAGAAAAAAGATTTTTGAACCTGCCTGACTTTAATCACTGCTGGAAAACAGATTCCTTATTCAGAATGTAAGATTTATCAATCCTACAGAATAAATTACTTTAAAAATCTACCAGTGAGACTTTGATAAACAAAATCAAAAAGTATTACTGTTTATCAAAGTCTCACTGGTTGTTTGTTTGTTTATTTATTTATTTGAGACAGAGTCTTGCTCTGTCACCCAGGCTGGAGTGCAGTGGCCTGATCTCGGCTCACTGAAACTTCTGCCTCCGGGCTTCAAGCGATTCTCTAGCCTCAGCCTCCCAAGTAGCTGGGATTACAGGAGCCCACCATGCTGGGCTAATTTTTGCGTTTTTAGTAGAGACAAGGTTTTGCTATGTTGGCTAGGTTAGTCTCGAACTCCTGACCTCAGGTGATCTGCCCACCTCACCCTCCCAAAGTGCTGGGATTACAGGCATGAGCCACAGCGCCCAGCCTCACTGGTAGATTTTTAAATAATAGGAAGATACTAGGGAAAATTTTCAGAGAGAAGGTATGAATATATTTTCCAGAATATCCTACCATCATTTGGTAGTATAGATCAAAATTCTCTTTCTCTGGAACTTTTAACTATGCAAAAACATCTAGGTTCCTTCATACAATAGAATATTATTTGGCCATGAAAAGGAATGAAGTACTGATACATGGTACAACATGGCTAACCTTGAAAACATCTTGCTAAGTGAAAGACGCCAGACAAAAAAAGGCCACATATTGTATGATTCCATTTATATAAAAGGTCTAGAATTCAGAGAGACTGAAAGTAGATTAATGATTGCCAGGGGCTGAGGCAAGGAAGGAACAGGGAGTGACTGCCAATGAGCACGGGGTTTCTTTTTGGAGTAACGTATATGTTCTGCAATGAGATAGTGGTGATGGTCCTACAACTTTGTGAATACACTAAAAACAAGTGAATTGTACACTTTAAATGGATAAATGTTATGTGAATTATATCTCAATAAGGCTCTTATTTTTAAAAAATTAGATTCCATCCACTCTTATTTAAAAAAAAAAATCTAGAATCCATTCCAGTATTACATGCTTGGGAATTCTAACTAAATTTCTGCCAAAATAGCTGCTTTTTTCTTAAAAAAAAATTTTAGAAGACAGAATCTCACTTGATTGCCCAGGCTTTAAACTGGCACAATCATAACTCACTGCAGCCTCAAACTCCTGGGCTCAAGTGATCCTCCTGCCTCAACCGCCTGGGTAGCTAGGACTACAGGCACGTACTTTTATGCTTGGCTAATTTTTGATAGCTGTTTTTCAATTAAAAAATATTTTTCTTTATTGAGCGCTGCTGTGGTGGTATGCACTTGTAGTCCCAGCTACTTGGGAGGCTGAGGTGGGAGGATTTCTTGATGCCACGAATTTGAGTTAAGCCTCGGCAACATAGCAAGACCCTGTCTATAGAAATTTTTTTTCACTTCATTGAAATTGAATAAAACTGAGCTTTGTAGGTGACTGAGAAATTCTTTTAGTCTTTTAGAAATCACATTTTTTTTTTTTTTTCTGAAACAAAGTCTCACTCTGTCACCCAGGCTGGAGTGCAGTGGCATGGTCTCGGCTCACAACATCCACCTCCCTGGTTCAAGAGATTCTCGTGTCTCAGTCTCCCAAGTAGCTGGGACTACAGGCGCGTGTTACCACTCCCAGCTAATTTTGTATTTTTAGTAGAGACAGGGTTTCACCATGTTGGCCAGGATGGTCTGGAATTCCTGACTTCAAGTGATCTGCCTGCTTCAGCCTCCCAAAGTGTTGGGATTATAGGCGTGAGCCACTGTGCCCAGCCACAAATTTTTAACATATGTAACTTATATGGGTAAATGTTATGTTTGTTTTATAAATCAAATTTTTAACATATGTAACCATCATTCATATATTCATATACCCCATTTTTCAGTGTTTACAGAGAGAGAGAGAGATAGAAAGAGAGAGAAAGAGAACCTGAGGCCTAGAAAGGCTTATATATGAAGGTGAACAGAGAAGTCTGAAATAAAAACTTAGGCAGAAATTTAAGCAAACGATCAGGCCTAAGCTTGGAAGAGACATTAATATGGCTTAAATATGAAGTCACATATTTGAATATTCCAATTCAGCATCAAGAAATGCAATTATGCCATATTGTATGGAACACACACACATACAAAAGGCCTATGATAACAATGTATCTCACTGTCTCTTTCTTAGCATTTTTCTTAAGTGCTAACATCTCCAAACACACATATGACTCTCTTTTAAAGAGAATTATGACAGTAAAATGTAATATTAGTTCTTTGTCTTGGTGACAAGCTTGACTGTTTGAATTACTGACAAAATGTTTTAAATTGCTATTGCTTTTATTCTCAGTTGGGGAAGCTTCAGCAGGAAAAGCATCCCGCAGCCTTGCGCAACACATTCCTGGACCAGGTAGTATAGAAGGGATGAAAGGCGCTGCTGGAGGGGTGATGGGAGAGCTGACCCGTGCACGAATCGCACTTGATGAAAGAGGACAGAGGCTAGGAGAGCTGGAAGAGAAAACTGCAGGCATGATGACCAGTGCAGAAGCATTTTCCAAACATGCACATGAGGTAAACTGCCTAAGTAAATACAGACATCTTCATACAGGAGTAACTGTAGGCATTTAGGCTCTGAACAAGAAAGCTTAAACAGAGATCCACATAAGTAATCCTGTATGAGAATCATGGTAGCCTGGATCTCTTCTAAGTATTATAATTCCCCCAATGCTTGGGAGATAAAAGGTTTTTTGTTTGTTTGTTTGTTTTTAAATACTTTAATGTATTGATACTTATTTACCTTAGGGGATAAAGAAAATTATCCATTGGTTCTCATACATCTGGGATCCACATCCTCCATTTTGTCTCAGTCATGAAAAATCATTTTCTATCAGCTGAGTCTTTACAGCTTATTTTTAAAATCTTTCTCATATGCACTTTATTTCACAAAATAAAAGAAGCCATTCAGTTTGATTATAAGTTTTGAGATTAGATTTGCATGATTAGCTCAAAATGGCCTTGCTTTAAATAGCACTTTTAAAGTATTTTAGCATCTTATGGTGGCTATTTTTTCTTTGCAGTTAATGCTGAAATACAAGGATAAGAAGTGGTACCAATTCTAACTTCTAAAGAAGCTGTGACTGCTTTGAGAAACCATATTCAGGGAAACCAAATTTATTCCCAGCATCACTATTCAACTGCTAGAAGCCAGTTTCTTCTACAAAATGTTCCATTTACAGTCAATCTGAAATTATCATAAAGGAGATGTATCAGAGACACTGCACAACCCAAAGGCTGGAGCCCTGGTTAAAATCCCAAGAAATGGCTGAATTTGCCTTTTCCCATGTGGAATGGAGCTATCATCTTGGCATGTCATTCGATAAGGATTTATATTTAGGAACTACAGGGAGTCCTCTTGATTTCAAAATTCCTGTACAAACAAAAGCATTAATGCACTTAATGAAAACAAATCTTTGCATGATAAATTAACATCTTAAGAGGAAAAGAAAAAAAAAAGCATGTTGTGATAGAAGAAAAAAAAAGATTCATGGTAAACTATTTCTATCAATTGGGCCAAACTCAACAATTTTAAAAATCTGCATTTGAAGATGTCAGTGCATTTCAAATATATTTGCCATACCCAACTGAAAAGGAAAACAAAACAAAACAAGAATCCAGAGTTTTCTCCTCATCATTTTACTAGAACATTATTGAATTCTTATGGCAAGAGTCTGATTAATGTTCTCTCTCCATGTTTTACATCATTCACAGTTCTGTCATAATCAAATATTACCAGTATAGTAAATTATTCCCAACACAATTATTTTCATTTCTATCACCTTCAGAATGGGTTGCTGTTTTTAGCACAAACCATGCAGGGTTGGGTCACCTCAAAGCATTTTCTTCAGCCTGGCTTGTACTCTATAGGGGAGTTGGTAGTAGGTTTGGGGAATCTATAGGAATAATAGTTAGCTATGAGAACTGACTTCACAAAAAGGGAAATTTCACACACCCCAATTTCAGTTTCTAAAGTGATATATTTTAAAAGTTTCATTTGTATCCTTGTCTGCCAGTTACACAGTATATTACTGTTCAAACCCAGTAGGGTCTGCAATCGAAAGGTGCTCTTGCAGCCTGACATTCACAAACCAAACCAGATAACCAAACTGGTCATTCTCTTTAGTGTGATTCAGTAAAACCTCAGTTAATGTTTTGGGAAAGGGATTCTGATTTATGACATTTCTGATTTACAAGGGCTTTCATTAGAAAATACCTTTCAGTTTGATACTTACCACTGGAAATCTTTATAAAATATAGTGATGTGTTTGCTGTCTTGGCCTCAGTCATCATTATAGACAACAGAAATACATAAAGAGTTTAATGATACAAAATCAATGTTTTTGTCACTAGGTCAAATAATATAAGCCACCAGATTATGTCAATAGATGCCAAACACCTGTCCCTTATTAAAAACTCTTTTAAAAGAATATCCTTAACATGATACAAGGTATCTATCGTAACTCACCAGAAAAGTACCAGAATCAAAACCAAATAGACACTACCATTTCACATGATTCTGGAAGTCAAAAGTTAGTTATAGGAATGTATATATACATATTCCAGGACCCATCCTGTAATATGTTGTTTATTCAAGAAAATTTTTAATTATGGTTTTGGCTTATTGCATTTTTGTTAATCAAGGTCTTACTGGATTTACATTTGTGTTAAGACTTCACAATTTTCCTGAATTTCAGGTTATTTTATTAGCCAAAAAAACGGTATTTTTATTTCCTTTATAGTCTAATTTTTTGCCAGAAGTTGTACTTTCTAGCAAATGTTTCTAGTAGTACAATGTTCTCAGTAATTTTGAGAAAACAAAGAAGAGTGAAAGAGTTAAGATAATGTACACTAGGACAGCATTTCTCAGAGTCCTTGAATCCTCTTGTTAAAAAAGCCTCTCTGTGAATCTCCCAGACTCCTGTGAACAGCCTTATGGTAACAGAATCCAGCTTGGAAACACAGATATTACATGACTGTATAATGTATAGAATTATAAAATTATATGGTAAAAATATTAAAGAAACTTAAGATTAGGATCTAGAAAACACTAGTGGCCAAATTGCAATGTATTATTTGTACCACCAGTTTCAAAGACTTAGTTTTCTGATTTTCAGAACAAATACTTTATCATTTCTGTATTTTAAAAAAAACCTAAAAGAGTAAAATATTAGTTTATTTTAGAAATAATGAAATTCGTCCAAAGTAACAGTACCTTTCATGAGTATCTCTGAAGCCCTCAATAAGATTTAACTTGTTTTAACTTGATCTACATCGAGATTTCTCAATAGCGGCACTATTAGCTGAAAGTCTTTATTGTGGGGAACTGTCCTGTGTATTGCAGGATGTTAGCAACATCCCTGGCCTCTGTCTACTAGATGCCAGTAGGAACCTCCTAGTAATGACAATCGAAATGTCATGGCCAAAATTGCTCCCAGTTTATAGCCACTATTCTACATCATATAAAGAGGTAGATTGTGTGAATATGTAATATATGTTGTATAAAACTGTACAATAAGTATACAATGTCTTAGCAAGATAAATTATTATACCCAAAATTACATGTGTGGTTCATATGCAATAAAATACAATTTTGAAGAAAGTATATAGGAATCAGTGAAAAATAACAACTACAGAATATTTTAAGGCCCACAGAGAAAATATCAAAAAGGACATTATAGTATTTCACTGTAGAAGTGCTTAAAACTTTGGTCTCACGGAATACATCAAAAGTTTATAATTAGCACACCAATTGGAAGTAAACAGGTGCTTCTAAAATGCTTGAAAAGGCTCTTTGAAGTAGTTTAAACGTGTCTTTCCAAATTGTTTTTATAAGCCCTTCCCTAACGTAAGGGTACTTCATCTCACAAACTCCTGGTTAGTGGAATCCAAATTAATGAGGTTTTACTGTATCAAAATTATTTTTATAATTCAAAGAGACAGCAATAAGAAGAATCTAATGTGGATGTGATTTTTCTCTTTGAACATTTCTGTTCTGTTGCACTGACCTTAGCACGTGCACACTCACACACACACATCGCCACCACTACCATCATTATCTTATCCTCACCTTTGGAAAATGAGTACTGTTGATCCATGTAATCCTTTGCATAGTCTCATCTTTCCTATCTTTCTTCTATTCTGGAACATAAGAAAAATACTCCTAGGAACGTGGACAATGATACAGAAAGTGACTCTGAGCCTTAGTTACCACCAAAATTACACTTTATCTGCTAAAGCAATATCAGAGGATAAGGCTTGCAAACCACAGTCCCAACAAGTTGACCTCGTCTCCCTATGACTTCCTCAAAAGGTAAGGCCTTTTTAGTGTTACAGCAGAAAATGGGCCTTTTAATTTATTCATCTATGAGAAGCTAGAAGTACTTCTCTGATAATAACGTGAGCAATAATCCCTACCTTGAAATCATCCATTAATCTTGGAGTTTGGAGGGAGGGATGATTGATTCCTCATTGGTTTTAATCGCCTACAAAAGCAGACTTTGCTTCTTACACTTCACTGAGCCCCAGACTTTAGGGCCCCAATCACTGTCAAGATCATTGTCCGACTGGAACTTTGGAAGGATAGTGACAGAACTGAATGAGATGTTTTCCAGTGATTCAGTCACAAAGATAAGTCTTTCAAATCTTTTGAAAGTGATTCTCAAATTAATAAATCAAAATCCAACTATTTTCCCTCAAAGTTTTTAGGGATCTGAAAGGAAAAAGTTTACTGTTGGAGTCCCTTTTTATGTGACCAATGTACCAGTTTTAAAGGTACCATCTATACTTTATCTACATGAAGGGATCACCATGACTTTGAGAGAAAAAAGAATCAGATTAGGCCTAAGATTGGTTGAAGATTAAAATAGACTCTTACGTTCAAGCAGAAGGGAAAAATGAAGCCAATCTAGAAAAGTAAGCTAAAAATCCTCTCCTTGGCTTAGGATCATTGGGACAAACTGGGAGTATATCTGTGTGATTACACCCTGCTGCTATGAGAAAAAAGAACTGTAACCTGACCATGTTGGCTCACACAGGGCAATGCCAAAAGAAGTCAAAACGTATCAGGTCTTGGTCTCTGTGTCAGGAGAAATGTGGTAGCTTTCACTGCTTCTTCACCTCTGTCCTGTCACGCAACTCCATTTTTGGCTGGGTACTATTTCACATGCACACTGTCC
This sequence comes from Chlorocebus sabaeus, assembly GCF_047675955.1. Taxonomy (NCBI): domain Eukaryota; kingdom Metazoa; phylum Chordata; class Mammalia; order Primates; family Cercopithecidae; genus Chlorocebus; species Chlorocebus sabaeus. The sequence goes on from NC_132925.1 coordinate 41,042,882, forward strand.
TGGGTGCCAGAAATACTTGTGGTGTACCTGGTTTGAGCAGTACCTCTAATATGCACCATTCCAGGGAACACAGTTGTTAACATAACAAGTTTAGTGTGTGTATTTGCAGACAACATAGCCCTGAAAGCATGAAATGTAGAATAGGTAAGGTCTGTCTCAGAAAAGGAGGAGGAAGTACCAATTTGGTGCAAGAAGATTGTGGTGAGGAAGGACATGGGAGCCACAGTGAAGTGAAAGAGGCTTTAAGGAATCAGATGCACAGATGCTTTCATTTCCATATTTATCTAGAGGAGTGATCCTCAACCTTGGCTCTACATAAGAATCACCTCAGGAAATTTTAAAATTCCCAAATATATTAAAATCATTTGGAGTGGGAACCAGATACCAATATTTGTGAAAGCTCCAAGGTGGTTCTAATGTCCAGTCAAAGGTGATTATCACTGCTTTATGGCCAACTAAGGAAAACTTGTTTGTTTGCCTTGGCTGGTGCTCCAGCCCCAGTTCTGAGTGGTCAGGGAAGGCAAAATGTAAGATATTGTAATGGTATTTATTCTGGATGTCTCACAGAACAAAAGTATTTGGGAATTTCTGACCAGGCAATGCCCCATTAACTCTTAATAACCGTCTTTGTGATATTCTCCTATGTGATTTGTCCATCAATTATTCCAATTAAAAGGTCTAAGTTTTTTTTTTTCAACTGTCTTATACATGTGACATCACAAGATACCAGAAGTAGCACAGTACATACAACAGCATATAAAGCTAAGTGGGAAACTAATTCTTCATATTTAGACAGTGGAAATTCTCAAAACAATCATTTGCTAAATTAGGTCCAAATTTATTATTCATTCTTCTTCTGGAGGAGACATGGGTACCAGGTACCTGTTCTGTTGTAGGTATATTTCACTGGACTTGGTCTTAGCATAAAGGAAGAACAAATCTTCCTTTTTGATTGTTATCTCAATCAAAAGCTCCCAGGGCCACTTGGATTTATTTTCTTAGTCTTTGGACATATGTTTAAAGGAAAAGAATACCTGTAACTTCTTATATGACATCCAGTGCCCTGAAAGAGTGCTTATACCTTCAAAAAAGGAAAATCCAGCCTATCAAAGGCAGTAACGCATACTGAGAAGAAACTCAGAGTTATCGCCCTCATACTGCTTTCCCTCTGCTGTTGGCCCACCCTTCTTGACTGCAAAGCCAGAAAATAAACTAGGTGGTGGTTTTGGACAATTGTACACAGGATCAGAATCTCTAATAACCTATAATTTTTAGTACTTAATTATGTGATGTTTTATTCTAGGAAATAAGAAACAGATGACATCATTGATGTATCTTTCTTTCATCTTCAGAATTTTTGCATCTTTTCAGAAAATGACAAATTACTATTTTTCTGTTGCACTCAGCAATTGTGACTATACTTAACAAAATTCTTGTAGTCTGTAGAGATATCAATAAAATTGTATATGTTTGTACATAGATGCTCTCTTATGTCATGATGTCATACACTAATGATTTTTGCCAAGATTACATATGGACAGAGGTAAGACCCATTTATAACACTATGAACTATGGTTTTGCAAAGTGTAATTGTTTTCAAAAGGCAGGGAGGGGGTGGGAGAGCAATGTACAGCAAATCTATCAAATACAACTTCCCAAAACTCACACGTTTTGCTAGAATTTATTAACCCAATAGCCATTCAAAATCTCCATCAATTTGAGGAAATGTGTTACTTTTTGTTGGAAGAATTTAAAGACAACTTTTGACGATGTTGATTGAAGTTCACCTTCAGTGAAGTACAAGTAAAAATAATTTGTTAATAATGCATCAAATGAAACCAAGGTGGATAAGATGTACCTACAAACTCAACATGCAGACCTTACTTCCTCACTTCTTTTCAGCTCAGGCTTTGTCCCCATCCAGGCAGAAAAATTAAGCTACTATGGGCTTATTCCAGCTCTTAGTAGTTATGATAAACATTCATTAACTCAAGACCTCCAACAGTTCTCTGGAGAGTGTGCTCTCCTGCACCTCTGGCTTTCATAAGCATAGTTAATTCCTCTCCAGGCACTTTCCCCATATTTATCTATACTCTGGCTGTAAACAACTGACTTTATTCTTCCAAATCTTGTCTAATTTAATCTCAGGAAAATTTCCCCACCACAATTTTTCTCCTAATTTTAGTTCCATATAAAAATGGAAAAAAACAGCCAACCAACTCTAGGCTAAAAAACTTGTTGATTAAAAATACAAATATGCATACTGACACTTTAAAATACAAAGTCCTTTTCAGAATTTTTCTCTCTCAGAATTTCTTCAAAGGGATCCATTTACCTTATTTTTGAATTACAATAACTCAAGCTTCAGATACTTGCATTCAATATCTGAAATACTGATTCAGCTTCCTTTCTTCCTCCTTCCCTTCCTTCCTGTTTCTTCCTCACCCCCTCCCTCCCTCTGTTCCCTGCTGCCCTTTCCTCTCCTCCCTTCCTTCCTCCTTTCTTTCCTTTCATTCATTCACTCCAAAAGTCAGCCACACTCAAAAAGGTTGGTGACGGCATCACCATACAAAGACTGCATTGGAGTAGGGTGAAAAGGAAACAGCCCACAGAAGACAGCACTGGAGTGAAGTGGCAGGGTCAACCCTTCAGTGGTCAGTGATGGTGTGTGATGTTGGCATTGGACCAGGGCAGAAGGCAGCCCAGTGGGGTCAGGAGGTTGGCTACATACAGGGCATTGAACAATTAACAAGAATACTGATACTATGGGAGCCAGGTTTCTCACTGATGGAGAACAAAGAAAGGAAAAATTAAAAAGGAAAGCTAGAATAAACCCTAGAGTATTAGATTAGAATTGGAAGTATCAGTGTAAATTTTTACCTATATATAAAGTGTGTATATAATGTATACAAATATAGATGGGTATCGCTACATACTTTACATACATATGTGATAATAAAGATGTGTGTGTGCACATGTGCCTGCATAGTACATATATATTTCCTAATTCTGTACACCAAGAAGACAGGGAGCAAGCCCCTCACCCCCTGGAGCAATGAGCACAACTAGTGCCTGGATATTGATTTCCAATTACTATTCTCTGCTAAAAGGAACTGGAGTTCTCTGAAGAAATGTCTGATTTTAAGGTTAGAACATTTTTGTGTCAGAAAATAAAGTATTCAAAGAATAGGGACATGTCAAAAGGACACAGCAGCTACCTTAAAGGCTACACAGGACAAATCAGGTATAATTTAAGCATTAAGGCCAGGTGCAGTGGCTCATGCCTATAATCCCAGCACTTTGGGAGGCCAAGCGGGGAGGATTGCTTGAGACCAAAAATTGGAGACCAGCCTGGGTAACATAGCAAGACCCTGTCTTTACCCAAAATGATAATAATAATAATAATAACAACAACAACAACAAAAAGAAAAGAAAAAGGAAAAAGCATAACATGTCATAACAGAAACTTAGTAAGTACCCACTAGTCCACATTGATATAAATAAAAGGGGAAAGCGAAAACTCTTCCTTACAATAGAATATCAACAAATAAATAAATGTAGATGGAATTTTAAAATTACCATTTGGCAACCATTATCGTAATGACTTGGTCAACAAATACCAATGCATGCTAAAACTAGTGAGGTAAAGTGGGACAGAGGAAGAGGATATTTCCACAGTCAAAGTATCTTCACAAAAAACATTTGCTAATCATAATGAAAAATATAACTAGAGAAACATGGCAGACACCACCTTAATCAAGTTATCAAAGTTACCATCACCAGCAAGAGAACAAATCATCATGTGCAACCTGACAGGAATATTCCTGCCAAAAATGCAGGATCAAGGTCTAATCATGAGGCAATAAACAAAACCAAACTGAATGACATTCTATACAATATCTGCCCTCTATTAACCATTTTCAGTGTCCTAAAAGTCAGGAAAAGATGTGTTCCGGATTTAAGGAGACTAGACGGTCATGACAACTAGGTGCAACTCTTGGTCTTGGATTTGACCCTTTTGCTATAAATGACATAACTGGAGAAATTAACAAAACCTGAGTGGTGATTTCTGACTTGATTGGGATTCTTGGTACTATTCTTCAAACTTTCACCTAGGTTTTAAATTATTCCAAAATAAAATTACAAAAATAAAATATTTCCAATCTTGCTGTATTACCTGTACTTCAATGGCATTGTCTTCTACCTTTCATAGCAAATGGACAGTTGCTTTGCAGCTTAAACAATGGTCTCGTGAGCTGGTTTGGGAATCCAACCATTATTTAAACATTTTTTTGAAATGTGTTTTAATTGCACAAATAATACATAAATGCATACTGTAATAATCATATGATAAATTTAGACATGATCAAGTGAGTATTTCCTTTGGTTACCTCCTACTCATGGAAATTAACAAGTTATAGTTTGCTGTGTTTCCTTCTAAATATTTTTCTATGCTGCAACGTGCTTATTCATGTCTCTACTATGTCTCAGATCGTTCTATGTCAGTACCTATAATTCATTCTTTTTAACTCACTTATATTATCCCAAGGTGTCAATAAACCATAACTTGTTACCACTCTTTTACTAGTATTTAGATATTTTCCAGTCTCTTGATATTACAAACACGACTGCAGTGAACATTTGCACATGTGTTTTCCGTACGTGCAAGTGCTTAAGATGTTAATGTCAAGCGGAATTGCTGAATTAAACGGCATGCTCGTTCAAACAATTTAAATAGATGTTGACTAAATTATTCTTCTACCAGTGTATAAAAATCAGTTTCCTTTCATCTTCACCTATTTTCAAATATTTTTATTTTTTCACACTGTGAAAGATGAAAATGGCATCTTATTGTTTTAATTGGAATTTTTCTGATATGAAAAGGTTTATTCCTCAGTGAGGCTTTCTGCAGAGAGCAAGCCAACTTGAGAAAACAAGGAAGAGACTGGGTTTTTATTGTGGTCAGAAGGTGGGCCAGGGATTGCAGCATGGGGTTTGCATGGTTTGAAAATCCCACTGGCACCAAAGAAGGGAGCATCAGATTTCCTCTCAGCTTACTCAGATGTGGACAGAAGAGGAAGTGGGAGAATAGAGGCTCAAAACTTGTCAGCAAACATCAAAAGATGGAGTCAGACTCCACTACAGATCATTTGTCTATTGTTGATTTTTTTAAATGTAGCTTAGCTTCTATGACTGATTTTTCCTTGCCTTGGAGTCTTCCTAGGAATTGTGAGGTCTCTCCCTCCTCCTCCCTGCAAGATTGGCTTCTGGGTTTAGGGGAAGGCTTACATTAACCCATGATAAAGGAGGAGGTGTGCTGGTCCTTGTCTTCCTCCCTGGATCCTCTGGGACTCTGTAACACTGGCTGGTCTGTTGTGACCCTTGAGCACCTTCCACTGATACGTGCTGAAGTACAACTGGTGAATGTGTGGTTTGCTCTCACTCGGGGTTAGCACCATATGGTCCTCACTCGCTAACTCAGCCTTACTTAGGCTATGGATCTGTTCTGAATTTGCTGTTGTGCCATGGCCCCTGGGTTAGACGGTTCAGTGTCTTTCACAGTTTAACCTTATTGATGTCACTTTTTCATACTGAAAATTTTTCTTTATAATATAGTCAAGTTTTATCTTTTACCTTTATGATTTTAGAACTTTGTTTTAAAGAAGGCTTTTATTTCTATAAAGTCATAAACATTCTCACATTTTTAAATTTACTTTCATAGCCTTCTTTTAAATATTTAGGCTTTTAATCCATCTGGAGTATTTTGTGAGCATTTGACATAGAGATCCAACCTGACATATTTTACCAATGGATGCTCTTATCACTACGTCGCTGTTTATGAACAGTCTATCTTTCACTACTAATTTGAAATGACATTTTAATCATTTTTCATATGTGTATAAGTCTGTTTCTTAAACTATTATTTTTTTTTTTTGAGATGGAGTCTTGCTCTGTCACCCAGGCTGGAGTGCAGTGGCGTGATCTCAGCTCATTACAAGCTCCACCTCCCGGGTTCACGCCATTCTCCTGCCTCAGCCTCCCGAGTAGCTGGGACTACAGGAGCCCGCCACCACGCCTGGCTAATTTTTTGTATTTTTAGTAGAGACGGGGTTTCACTGTGTTAGCCAGGATGGTCTCGATCTCCTGACCTCATGATCCACCCGCCTCGGCGTCCCAAAGTGCTGGGATTACAGGTGTGAACCACCACGCCCAGTCTAGTCTGTTTTAATACTCTTACTTGTCTATTTCTATCCCCTTATCAAGCTATTATATCTTTGTGATACATCCTAATATCTGATACAAATCTTTGTTATTTCTCAAGTTTGATAGGACTGTATATTTTTTTCTTCAGGTGAGTTTTAAGATATTATCTATCTAAAAAATATAAAATCCTGATGAGACTTTGATGGAATTAAAGTTATAGATTAAAAATTAATGAAGTTTTTTGTTGGCATTACTTCCTTTGGGACACCTTTATCCTTTTGTCACAACCATTTCCCTAATTTCTGTTAATTGTGCCTTCACTGTTTCTCAGGTTGCTTATCTACCATATCTCAAACAGCAGCAGTGTCAGCATTCCCAGGAAGGTAGTTATTCTGTAATTCCATTTATGTTCCATTTGAATTTCACTTCCAGTATTATCATTTTTTACTTCTCTGATTCACTTTCCTCTTTATTAGCCAACTTCCACTTTTGATTATCCATTTTTGTAGAAGGTGGATTTACCATTGGGAGACAAGCAATCAATACAACTACACTTTGCCATCTGTAAGTAAAGTGAATGACAGATGTGAAATGACCAATCATAGACAGCTTTTGGAAGAAGTGATGTAACTGGTCCTCATCATGATGCATGTATGAATTTCCTATTACTGCTACCAATTCCACAAACTTACTAGCTCAAAACAACTCAAATTATTATCTTGCAGTTCTAAAGGGCAGAAGTCCAAAATGGTCTTAACTGGGCCAGAGTCAATGTGTTGGCAGGGATACATCCCTTCAAAAGGTTCTAGAAGAGAATCCACTTCCTTACCTTTTCCAATTTTTTGAGGGTTCCTGCATTCCTTGGCTCATGGACCATTCTTCCAACTTTAAAGTCAGCAGTGTAGCATCTTGAAATCTTTCTCTGTTTCTGTTGTTGTATCTTCCCTGACTCTGATTGTCTGCTTCCCTTTTATAAAGACCCTGGTGATTACAATGGAACCATTCAGATAATCCAGGATAATCCCCCACCTCAAGATCTCTAACTTAATCACATCTACAAGGTCCCTTTTGCCATGTAATATAACAGTTCACAGATTTTAGGAATTAGATGGGATGAGAGGCATTATTCTGCCTAACACAATGTGTATTTCTTATTTACACAGTGGCTGTGGTTTGAAGAACTATCAGTGAATTTTGAATTTCATGCAGTTACTCACAGTTAATATCCACTGGTAACTGAAATTTGAACTGTGTTGCAGGGAAGACTCGTGTTATTAAGTAAATCATAGTAACTGGGATTTCTGCATACCTGATTCATGCAAAATGGGGATGGCCTGTTTTAGGTCCAGCTGACAGGTCAAATGGAATGAGAAAATGCATGTGACTACACAGACTAGGCCATGGCTGCAGAGAATGAGGCAGAAGGGACTTTTGTTTGACCTCATGTTTGAAGAACACTCACAGGTAAACAGATTGAGCTTTCTCTTGTCCAAAATCTTTCAAGCCTACCAGAATACTGACAGCACTTCAGCTTTTAAGAAACATAGTACTGTGGGGCGCACCGAAGATGGCCGAATAGGAAGAGCTCCAGTCTCCAGCTCTCAGTGTGAGCGACACAGAAGACAGGTGATTTCTGCATTTTCAACTGAGGTACTGGGATCATCTCACTGGGGCATGTCGGACAGTTGGCCCTGGTCCACGGATGCAGCCCAACCAGAAAGAGCTGAAGCAGGGAGAGGTATTGCCTCACCTGGGAAGTGCAAGGGGGAAGGGAATTCCTTTTCCTAGCCAAAGGTAATTGAGACACACAACACCTGCAAAATCAGGTAACTCCCACCCTAATATTGCGCTTTACCAAGGGTCTTAGCAAACGGCACACGGGGAGATTATATCGCACACCTGGCCCAGAGGGTCCCACGCCCAGGGAGCCACCCTCATTGCTAGCACAGCAGTCTGAGATCTAATTGTAAGGCAGCAGCAAGGCTGGGGGAGGGGCGCCCACCATTGCTGAGGCTTAAGTAGGTAAACAAAGCCACCTGGAAGCTCAAATTGGGTGGAGCCCACCACAGTTCAAGGAGGCCTGCCTGCCTCTGTAGACTCCTCCTCTGGGGACAGGGCATAGCTAAATAAAAAGCAGCAGAAAACTCGGCAGAGGTAAATGCCCCTGTCTGACAGCTTTGAAGAGAGCAGTGGATCTCCCAGCATGGAGGTTGAGATCTGAGAACGGAGAGACTGCCAGCTCAAGTGAGTCCCTGACCCCTGGGAGACATCCCCCACTAGGTGCAGACCGACACCTCAACCTCACACGGCAGAGTACACCCCTGAGACGAAGCTTCCAGAGCAAGAATCAGACAGCAACACTCACTGTTCAGCAATATTCTATCTTCTTCAGCCTCCGCTGCTGATACCCAGGCAAACAGGGTCTGGAGTGGACCTCAAGCAAACTCCAACAGACCTACAGCTGAGGGTCCTGACTGTTAGAAGGAAAATTAACAAACAGAAAGGACACCCATACCAAAACCCCATCAGTACGTCACCATCATCAAAGACCAAAGGCAGATAAAACCACAAAGACAGGGAAAAAGCAGTGCAGAAAAGCTGGAAATTCAAAAAATCAGAGTGCATCTCCCGCAACTCATCACCAGCAACAGAACAAACCTGGACGGAGAATGACTTTCATGAGTTGAGAGAAGGCTTCAGTTGATAAAACTTCTCAGAGCTAAAGGAGGAACTACGTAACCAGCGCAAAGAAACTAAAAACCTTGAAAAAAGATTGGATGAATGGATACCTAGAATAATCAATGCGGAGAACACCTTAAAAGAACTAATAGAGATGAAAACCATAACACGAGAACTACGTGACAAATGCACAAGCTTCAGTAACCGACTTGATCAACTGGAAGAAAGAGTATCAGCGATTGAAGATCAAATGAATGAAATGAAGCAAGAAGAGAAGTGTAGAGAAAAATGAGTGAAAAGAAATGAACGAAGCCTCCAAGAAATATGGGATTATGTGAAAAGACCAAATCTACGTCTGATTGGGGTGCCTGAAAGTGACGGGGAAAATGGAACCAAGTTGGAAAACACTCTGCAGGTATCATCCAGGAGAACTTCCCCAACCTAGTAAGGCAAGCCAACATTCAAATTCAGGAAACACAGAGAACGCAACAAAGATACTCCTCGAGAAGAGCAACTCCAAGACACATAATTGTCAGACTCACCAAAGTTGAAAGGAAGGAAAAAATCTTAAGGGCAGCTAGACAGAAAGGTCGGGTTACACACAAAGGGAAGCCCACCAGACTAACAGCAGATCTCTCAGCAGAGACTCTACAAGCCAGAAGAGAGTGGCAGCCAATATTCAACATACTTAAAGAAAAGAATTTTCAACCCAGCATTTCATAACCAGTCAAACTAAGTTTCATAAGTGAAGGAGAAATAAAATCCTTTACAGACAAGCAAATGCTTAGAGATTTTGTCACCATCAGGCCTGCCCTACAAGAGATCCTGAAGAAAGCACTACACATAGAAAGGAACAACAGGTACCAGTCATTGCAAAAACATGTCAAAATGTAATGTCCATTGACGCTAGGAAGAAACTGCATCAACTAGCAAGCAAAATAACCAGCTAATATCATAATGACAGGATCAAGTTCACATATAACAATATTAACCTTAAATGTAAATGGACTAAAGGGTCCAATTAAAAGACACAGACTGGCAAACTGGATGAAGAGTCAAGACTCATCAGTTTGCTGTATTCAGGAGACCCATCTCACATGCAGACACACACACAGGCTCAAAATAAAGGGATGGAGGAAGATCTACCAAGCAAATGGAGAACAAAAAAAAGCAGAGGTTGCAATTCTAGTCTCTGATAAAACAGACTTGAAACCATCAAAGATCAAAAGAGACAAAGAAGGCCATTACATAATGGTAAAGGGTTCAACTCAACAGGAAGAGCTAACTATCCTAAATACATATGCACCCAATACAGGAGCACCCAGATTCATAAAGCAAGTCCTTAGAGACTTACAAAGAGACTTAGACGCCCATACAATAATAATGGGAGACTTTAACACCCCACTGTCAACATTAGATCAACGAGACAGAAAGTTAACAAGGATATCCAGGAATTGAACTGAACTCTGTACCAAGCAGACCTGATAGACATCTACAGAACTCTCCACCCCAAATCAACAGAATATACATTCTTCTCAGCACCACATCGCACTTATTCCAAAATTGACCACATAGTTGGAAGTAAAGCACTCCTCAGCAAATGTACAAGAACAGAAATTATAACAAACTGTCTCTCAGACCACAGTGCAATCAAACTAGAACTCAGGACTAAGAAACTCAATCAAAACCGCTCAACTACATGGAAACTGAACAACCTGCTCCTGAATGACTACTGGGTACATCACGAAATGAAGGCAGAAATAAAGATGTTCTTTGAAACCAATGAGAACAAAGATACAACATACCAGAATCTCTGGGACACATTTAAAGCAGTGTGTAGAGGGAAATTTAGAGCACTAAATGCCCACAAGAGAAAGCAGGAAAGATCTAAAATTGACACCCTAACATCACAATTAAAAGAACTAGAGAAGCAAGAGCAAACTAATTCAAAAGCAAGCAGAAGGATAACTAAGATCAGAGCAGAACTGAAGGAGATAGACACATAAAAAACCCTCCAAAAAATCAATGAATCCAGGAGTTAGTTTTTTGAAAAGATCAACAAAATTGATAGACCACTAGCAAGACTAATAAAGAAGGAAAGAGAGAAGAATCAAATAGACACAATAAAAAATGATAAAGGGGATATCAGCACTCACCCCACATAAATACAAACTACTATCAGAGAATACTATAAACACCTCTATACAAATAAAGTAGAAAACCTCGAAGAAATGGATAATTTCCTGGACACTTACACTCTCCCAAGACTAAACCAGGAAGAAGTTGAATCCCTGAATAGACTAATAGTAGGCTCTGAAATTGAGGTAATAATGAATAGCCTACCAACCAAAAAAAGTCCAGGACCAGATGGATTCACAGCCGAATTCTACCAGAGGTACAAGGAGGAGTTGGTGCCATTCCTTCTCAAACCATTCCAATCAAAAGAAAAAGAGGGAATCCTCCCTAACTCATTTTACAAGGCCAACATCATCCTGATACCAAAGCCTGACAGAGACACAACAAAAAAAAGAGAATTTTAGAGCAATACTCCTGGTGAACATTGATGCAAAAATACTCAATAAAATACTGGCAAACCGAATCCACCGGCACATCAAAAAGCTTATCCACCATGATCAAGTGGGCTTCATCCCTGGGATGCAAGGCTGGTTCAACATATGCAAATCAATAAACGTAATCCAGCATATAAACAGAACCAAAGACAAAAACCATATGGTTATCTTATAGATGCAGAAAAGGCCTTTGACAAAATTCAACAGCCCTTCATGCTAAAAACTCTCAATAAATTTGGTATTGATGGAACGTATCTCAAAATAATAAGAGCTATTTATGACAAACCCACAGCCAATATCATACTGAATGGGCAAAAACTGGAAGCATTCCCTTTGAAAACTAACACAAGACAAGGATGCCCTCTCTCACCACTCCTATTCAACACAGTGTTGGAAGTTCTGGCTAGGGCAATCAGGCAAGAGAAAGAAATCAAGGATATTCAGTCAGGAAAAGAGAAGTCAAATTGTCCCTGTTTGCAGATGACATGATTGTATATTTAGAAAACCCCATTGTCTCAGCCCAAAATCTCCTTAAGCTGATAAGCAACTTCAGCAAAGTCTCAGGATACAAAATCAATGTGCAAAAATCACAAGCATTCTTATACACCAGTAACAGACAGAGAGCCAAATCATGAATGAACTCCCATTCACAATAGCTTCAAAGAGAATAAAATACCTAGGAATCCAACTTACAAGGGATGTAAAGGACCTCTTCAAGGAGAACTACAAACCACTACTCAGTGAAATAAAAGAGGACACAAACAAATGGAAAAACATACCATGCTCCTGGATAGGAAGAATCAATATTGTGAAAATGGCCATACTGCCCAAGATAATTTATAGATTCAATGCTGTCCCCATTAAGCTACCAATGACTTTCTTCACAGAATTGGAAAAAACTGCTTTAAAGTTCATATGGAACCAAAAAAGACTCCACATTGCCAAGACAATCCTAAGCCAAAAGAACAAAGCTGGAGGCATCACGCTACCTGACTTCAAACTATACTACAAGGCTACAGTAACCAAAACAGCATGGTACTGGTACCAAAATAGAGATATAGACCAATGGAACAGAACAGAGCTCTCACAAATAATACCACACATCTACAACCATCTGATCTTTGACAAACCTGACAAAAACAAGAAATGGGGAAAGGATTCCTTATTTAATAAATGGTGCTGGGAAAATTGGCTAGTCATAAGTAGAAAGCTGAAATTGGATCCTTTCCTTACTCCTTATACGAAAATTAATTCAAGATGGATTAGAGACTTAAATGTTAGACCTAAAACCATAAAAGCCCTAGAAGGAAACCTAGGTAATACCATTCAGGACATAGGCATGGGCAAAGACTTCATGTCTAAAACACCAAAAGCAATGGCAACAAAAGCCAAAATTGACAAATGGGATCTCATTAAACTAAAGAGCTTCTGCACAGCAAAATAAACTACCATCAGAGTGAACAGGCAACCTACAGAATGGGAGAAAATTTTTGCAATCTACTCATCTGACAAAGGGCTAATATCCAGAACCTACAAAGAACTCAAACAAATTTACAAGAAAAAAACAAACAACCCCTCAAAAAGTGGACAAAGGATATGAACAGACACTTCTCTAAAGAAGACATTCATACAGCCAACAGACACATGAAAACATGCTCATCATCACTCGCCATCAGAGAAATGCATATCAAAACCACAATGAGATACCATCTCACACAAGTTAGAATGGCAATCATTAAAAAATCAGGAAACAATGGGTGCTGGAGAGGATGTGGAGAAATAGGAATACTTTTACACTGTTGGTGGGACTCTAAACTAGTTCAACCATTGTGGAAAACAGTGTGGCGACTCCTCAAGGATCTAGAACTAGAAATACCATTTGACCCAGTCATCCAATTACAGGGGATATACCCAAAGGATTTTAAGTCATGCTGCTATAAAGACACTTGCACACATATGTTTATTGTGGCACTATTCACAATAGCAAAGACTTGGAATCAACCCAAATGTCCATCAGTGACAGACTGGATTAAGAAAATGTGGCACATATACACCACAGAATACTATGCAGCCATAAAAAAGGATGAGTTCCTGTCCTTTGTAGGGACATGGATGCAGCTGGAAACCATCATTCTCAGCAAACTATCGCAAGAACAGAAAACCAAACACAGAATATTCTCACTCATAGGTGGGAATTGAACAATGAGATCACTTAGACACAGGAAGGGGAACATCACACACCGGGTCCTATTGTGGGGAGGGGGGAGGAGGGAGGGATAGCATTAGGAGATATACCTAATGTAAATGATGAGTTAATAGGTGTAGCACACCAACATGGCACATGTATCCAATATGTAACAAACCTGCACGTTGTGCACATGTACCCTAGAACTTAAAGTATAATAATAATAAAAAAAGAAACATAGTACAGGTAAATATGGCAAAAGAAATAATGATTTATCTTCCCTCTTACTGCTGTCATCTCTGCCTTTCTCACCCCCCCCCCACAAAAAACTATGTCTCTTATGCATTAATAGTCAACTACTGATAATGCATTACACTTTCTAAAGCAACTATCTTTTTTTCATTATTCTGATTAATAAACATAAAAGAGCTCTTCTGGTGGCTGATTAAGAATATAATTAGTGCTTTCTATGAACAAGCTATGGAGTAACTAAATAAGGGACATGGGTTTCTGACACTTTTAGACCAACTACAATTTTTAACAAAACAATTGTTGATATAAAGTTTCTCATAAATTCACTTTATTTCAACAGCAAAAGATCAGCTCCACCCCTCTGATTGGGATCACAAAGTACAGTCTTTTCAGCATGGGTTTTCTCACGATGCCACAAATAGAAAGAGGCACTAAGGGATTGATAAGGGGGTATTTTCTGTCTCTGGCAGTATTATATTTACTTGCAATAAAAACATCTGATCTTACAGAACAGGATACCTCTTGAAGAGGTATAGTTTATTTTATAATACGTAAGTATTCCAAATACATTCATTGTATGAATGAGGGAAGGAAAAGCAATAAGAAACATTTCACGAATATTCATTCCTAGACTAACTATACCAAGTCTTACCACTTTATAGAATTCATAATTTATTAGCCAATACTATTTTAAAATACTATTTCGGTACTCTAAAATTGATATTAGAGGAAAAAAGTCACACACAATGCCTACCACCACCAGGGTGAAACCAAATCTTTATCTGCCTATGGCTCCTGTTGGGGTCGATAGAGGCAGCAGCTTCATTTTCTTCATGGTTTACCCAGACAGAGGTGGAGCCAAAGTGCTAAGTGCATATTTCAAGCATCTGTTCTGAATATGTTTAAAGCCACAGTAAATTACAAAAGGCAAATTCATAGATGCTCTTTGAAAGTGAATGTAACTATTATACTTGGTATTTTACTTCCCCCACTCTCCCAGAAGATGCTATAAAGACAGATCCTAATATACAGTTTGAAACTCTCACTATAAAATCACTAGGCTAAGTCTATCAAGACTTGAAAGTTTGTTTTCCTGAGGAAGGTGAAAGGGTAATCTCTGTTCTTTCCAGGTGACTGTATCTGCACAGGCTTCCCTGAGAGGACTTCATCAGCAGCACAGTTACACATCAAAGTCCTT
Organism: Chlorocebus sabaeus; assembly: GCF_047675955.1. Lineage (NCBI taxonomy): Eukaryota > Metazoa > Chordata > Mammalia > Primates > Cercopithecidae > Chlorocebus > Chlorocebus sabaeus. The sequence continues at coordinate 41,057,970 of NC_132925.1, forward strand.
CAGCTCTCCCCAGCTGGCACCTATTTTCACTTTCACTTTCAATTTCACAGACAGTTTTACAGCACTTTCCATTTCATTCTTGACAATCTGAGCTACCTAAGGGGAAAAAAAAATGAGGTTAACAAACTCTCTGCTCAGTCAAAGAATGTTTCCCAAGTCACCCCCTGAGAAGGTTATAAACCAGACTGGAGCTCTTCACCCAATGGTGCTTAAAATGCTAAATCAGAAAAAATAAAAATAAAAATAAATACATAAAAAGACATCTCGAATCTTCTTCACTGATGAGCAGGAGTTTCTGAAAGTTTTTCCTAGAATGCTTGGAGCTTGGAAACCCTCAGGGAAAGACTCCAAATTTTTGTTTAATTCCTCCAAGACAAAAACATCTCTGCATTGGCAATTTCTTCACTTATTAAGAACTAGTACAAAATGGAACACTCTTAGCAACTTTTCTACCTGTAAGGACTCAACATTTATACAGCCATCCTGGGGCTACGGTAGAGTTCCAAAATCCTCATGCATAGGAAAAAAAGCTGTCAGCCTGACAATACAGTGTCTTGGCTTCTTATAGAATGGACACAAGCATTGCAAAAATACCTGAACAACATCTTCTTCTGCCACTTCATACAGGAGTTCATCATGGAGTTGAAGGATGAAAAAGCCTCCTCTGACTGGGCAGAACATCCCTTGCAGTTTTCTCTTTCGTAACAATCCTGCTTCATGAAAAAGGAGCAAAACTGATCAGCATGTCGCTGAGTCATAGGAGAATGTTTTTAGAGATCCTGACTAACTCTGAGGAATGTTAATGAAAAGATTAGAACACACAAGATTAAGAACTATCAGGAAAATAACTACTTGCTGGTTGCTACCTATCCTAACTATCCAGTGTAAACTCACCAACTTCCTCCCAGAAAGAAGGAGTCTCCCGAAGAAGTCAGTAAATGGGGTGTGAGGAACTCTGCTCCAAGCTCTAATCCAACTTATTTCTCACAAATAACTAACATTTTCTCTTTCCATGGAGTCCCCCTACCACCACCTGAGTAATAGCACCAGGAAGGTATGGGGCCTGATTCCTGCCCCAGGAAAGCAAACTAATACTGTTATGCAGTGTTTCTTAAGAGGGACACCCCCTCATGTCTTTGTATGGCCAGAAGTGTCATCATGATAGAACTGATGCTTCCCCAGTTGAACCGTACACACTCTAAACAAGTAATTCTAAACCTAGGCTCCCAAAGTGGACTTCAGAGACTACATAAACCCCTTGCGGTTATATATGAGTCTACGTCTGTACGTTTTTCTGTGGAGATAATCCATACCTTCCAGTGGCCATAACTTCAAAACATATACTAGACTTAGTTACTATTTCCCCATTAGCTGGACCTAGTGGTACAGATTATACCCTTCTGCCCAAAAAGATAAAGCTCCACATGAACACCTTTACTGGAACTGCCTTTACTTGTTTGCTTAAACCTCACAGCAGACATCTTCCTTTCTGTTGTCCAAATTCCCTACTTATCTTCCAGGTCCAGCATGAGTACCTTCTCCCTCAGTATCTGGTGCTTCCCTCAGAGATAGAGTTCTTCAACTGTCACTATCTGCAGTGCCAGTTTGCTCAGAGGTGGCTCTCACACAGTAAGCAAACAAAAGCACCTGAGGCTGGAGCAAGCTGCTACCACACTAGGACTGCAAAGACTGTACCTCTGTTCACCAGTTCGGCTGAAATCTGATCTGCCCCATGAAGCCACACTTGGCTCACACCATTGACTGTCTGGATGCTCTAGCTTTCTGATGACCATGGCTTAGACCTCTTGATTTCCCTTGGCTACCTGGCTTCTGATGCAGAATGCCACGATGCTCTTGTTGCCATGTGGTCTGTTTCCTCATGCTCACCTTCCTTTCATCCCACTGACCTAGCACCACTTTAAGCTGGCATGACACCATGAAGCCATCCTTAGTGACAGAGTCATATCACCTTCCACTGACTCTTAAAGTCATTATTGTCTGTATCCTCATTTTGACATTTATCACTCTGCTGTGTGGAATTAATAAAAATACTTTAGTCAGGTATCATACCTTCCTCTCCTTTCTTAAATAGACCTTAAATTTAAACACAGATTGATAACGTTTACTTCTAAATCTCCAAAGCACACAGCACAGTATTACTCCCCAAATAAGTTTAATTATATTCTCCCTCTATTAAATATAAATGTGTATGTGTGTGTATATACACACATAGTCCCACACTCAAAATGAACGAGGGATCTCAGATATTTTGGGGGGGGACTGATGACAAAATTAATAATCCTCACTTAATGAGAAAATAAACTTCTATATCTATATATTTTCATACATAAGTGAACACGTTATAACTGACTGTATTATTCTCTATAACCTGTATGTATGTCTGTTCTAGAAATAGCATATCTTATCCTCAATAACTGAGCACGACCTTTCTGCCCCATCTCTAGCAGCTTTTTCTTCCTCTGTATGCACCAAACCTTAATTTCTTCCCAGGAAAATTTAAAACATGCCTCCTGGCTGGGCATGATGGCTCACGCCTATAATCCCAACACTTTGGGAGGCCAAGGCAGGCAGATCACTTGAGGTCAGGAGTTCTAGAGCAGCCTGGACAACGTGGTGAAACCCCTTCTCTACTAAAAAAAAAAAAAAAAAAAAAAAAATTTTAATTAGCCAGGCATGATGGCATACTCCTGTAATCCCAGCTACTCGGGAAGCCGAGGCAGGAAAATCCCTTGAACCTGGAAGGCAGAGGTTGCAGTGAGCTGAGATAGTGCCACTGCACTCCAGCCTGGGTGACACAGTGAAACTCTGTCTCAAAAAAAAAAAAAAAATTGTCTGCTGTCATGGTTTGACAATCTCAGTGACAGTGAAATAGTATTTAAAGCAGATCTATGGACATGTGACAGAAGAAAAAAAGAAAATTTCACTGTACTTGTTAGTACAAGAAATAATTTATCCAAGCAATAAAGCGAAAACTCAGGGAAAATATTCTGAAAATAAGAACAAGAAAACAATGTCAGCAAAGTAACATATGTGATAAAGAGATCAAAAGTATATTCTAAGACCAGAGAACACTGAAGGTCATAAATAGGAAAATCAACATGTTCTTAAAATATGGTCTGAAGACCACAGAGGATCCCAAAATCTGCAGTCAAAATTACTTTCATAGTAACACTATGAAGCTATTTGCCTTTTTCAGTTTCATTTTCTTATAAGAGCACAGCTCACAGGTGAGTTTGTTATTACTTTAAATGCTTATGTTTTAAAATTCCATTTTAATTTATAATATGGTAAATATATAGACATAACCCACAAAAACAAGAGCTCTTTGAAATCCTTAATAATTTCTAATAGTCTAAAGACATTGTGAGACCAAAACATTTGAGAACTGTTGAGAAATAAAATAAAAAACACTTCCCATTTACATTTCCGATACAATTATTCTCGCCATGTCACAGCATAGGACTCATCTATGAACAAACCTGTTCGGTCACTTTGGAGCATACCCTCTCGATGGCCATGGGATTTGAAAGTTGAGTGGAAGGTCTCTAACTGCTTCTGAATGTTAACTGTGGCTATTTTGACAATATCAGCTGCCGATCCTTGGACTGTTGTGTTGATAGCTTGACGCTCAGCCTATAAAAAACAATTAACAGGTGCTCCACCAGATATACCAACATGGTTTCATACCTTCCTTCAGTGTCCACAGATCAGTGCTCACATTAGCAGCCAGACTGGAAAGCTGAACTGAGATGTGACCCAGAACACCAACTATCAGGATGCATCCTAAGAATAACAACTATCATGATCCACGTCTCTAGATTCTGGGGTTTCCACATTAGGGCAGACAAAAATATAAGAAGGTCAGATTGCTTCAGCTTAGGTATCTTGACTACTTAGTTAGGATCCAAAAACCACTTTGCACATAGAATGTATTTAGCTCGTCAGTGTTCTGGCTGTTCTAGGCATCATTCTAAAAGATCTACTACTCAAAATAATCTTAATCCTAAATAAGTAGAATATCATTCTTTGGGATGCGGGTTGGAATGTTCTAAGCACACCCTCTATACCAATGGCTTCTTGGTCTTATAGAGTTTGAGCCCAGCAGGTATGGAGCCCTCTGATGTGAATCAGAGCTTTTCATGGGCTGCTGAGGCAAATCCTTAGCGGTTAGTGAAAATGCACATCCTAGATCCCTGGGTATTCAGTTATAACTTCCTTGAAATGACTGCTGCCAAGTGTTTCCTGGCAGGGAACCATGCCCACTAAAATTAATCATCTTGGAAGAGTAGAGGAGGCAGTTTAGGTTAATATCCGAGTGTAATCTATATATGAATATCATTCCCAATGCCCCAAAATATCTCAGAAAATGAAAAAGGTCTACTCCAGGGAGTGGGGTGGGGGGGTGTAACACGAGAGGTATTCTCTAGTCCTCTGTCACCCGAGCTGTACCCAACTTGTAGTATATGAAATGCCTGTAATCTCAGCTACTCAAGAGGCTAAGGCAAGAGGATCAGTTGAGGCCAGGAGTTTGAAACCAGCCTGGGCAACACAGTGAGACCCTGTCTTTAAGAAAAACAGGTCTCTCCGCAACTAAAATTACTAATGAGAAGGAGAAAAGGCCACACACAATGTGGGAGAGAAATATTTTCTACACATGTAACCAGTAACAGGTTCCTAAAAATTGATAAGAAAAAATGCAGAAAACTCAACAGAAAATTTAAAAAGAAAACCAGAATAGGTATTTACCCATGAAAAAATAACTAAATGGCTAATAACACATTTATAAGGTTGCTCATTTGTAAGGTTACCTCACTAGCAGCCAAGGAAACACAAATTAAAACTACAGGACACTACTTTATACCCACCAGAATAGCTAAAATTATATTAGCTTAACAGCAAGTGTCGACAAGAATGTAGAGCAGTGAGGACTCACATACTCTTATGATGGGAGGACAAACTGCTGTAATCTCCACAGAAAACAATTTGGCTTTATCTACTGAGTTGAAAATACGCAGCAATCCTACCACTGTGTCTTTACCAAACATAAATGCACCAAGAACCTTGTACAATCATGTTCAAAAACACAATAGTTTAGCTTCAAACTGAAAACCCAAGTTCTTATCAAGAGAAAAACAGATAAATTATGGTATATTCATATAACAGTATACAGCTGTTCCTACATGAAACAACAAGAATGACTTACCCACATAATTTTGAAAGAAGCTAGATACAAAAATATACATATATGACGTATACGGAGCTCAAAAAAATACAAAACAAAACTACAGTGTTAGAAGTTATAACAGTGGCTCTTTCTGGGAAGGCGATGGGTGGTGATTAGGAGGATGCATGGGGGCGCTTCTGGGGCACTGCCAATATTCTATTTCTTGCCCTGAGTGGTAGTTACACAGGTGTAGCTCTGTGATAATTTAGTGAAATCTACATTCTCTATGTGTGAGAATGTACTTTTCAGTACAACAAAAGTTTGAACAAAAGCAAAAACCAAAACAAACAAAAACCAAAAAACAACCTGGCTATGTTTACTCTATTCCTAATTCAGAGGGCTGGAATTTTTTTCCTCAGCAGCAACATGATGAATCAGAACTTTAACATTGAAGTATTTGGCATGAAAAAGCCTTATTACTCTCTCACATCTTCAGGTGCAATAATATTTTCACAAACATATGATTCATTTACATTAATAACTATATATTCCATGTTTTATCATGTAAATTCCAGAAAACATAATCAATTCCTATTAGATCAAGTCCAAATTTCTCAGCTTGCCATTAAAAGCCTTCTGTCATTTAGAAGAAGCCTTTTAGTCTCCTAGCTAGCTTCCAGCTGGCTCCATCTATCCAGGAGAAAATTATCTACCCCTACGTGACAACTCAAACTCTCCATTCCTACCAGTTTGGCTTCTAGCCAGTCCTCACTCAGTTATCCTTTCTCATTCCCAACAGCCTAAACTTTAGCCTTCAAGAATCTGTTTAAGTCTTTCCTTCTCCCTGAAACCTAAATAATTAAGTATATCAATGATGTTTTCATATATATTTTTTTTGTTTGCATTATCTCTTCCAAGACTTAAAACTTAGGTTTCCTAGTCCATCAACTAAAGTTACTAGTTCACTTAGAGATACAGTAAAAGCCTGATAAATATCTGATATTTGCATGTGGATATATGAGAGGCTACAGAGTAAAGAAGTAACAAAAAGCCAACTATTCTTCTACAGTCCCTAAAAGCATTAATGCTCGGAAGGTTTTGAGCTCGACAGAAGTTTAGCTGGGTATTTTCACTACATGCAATGTCTAATGAGCACTAAAACACAAAGTTATGGGTGAAGGGCAAAAAACATCTAGTTAAAATAGGAAGATTTGAATTATACTAGAAGCTTAAATACTCAGGTACACAGAATACTTTGATGAATCCCAATGAATTCAGAAATTGAGCAAATATCAATAAATCTTTTAAACGCTGTTAAAAATAACCTTATTCACTATTTGGGATATCCTAATAATCTCTTGACGAGATAGTGGTTTTTTTTGTTTTTTTCTTTTGTTTTTAACATAGGGTCTCATTCTGCCACCTAGACTGGAATACAGTGGTTCAATCATGGCTCACTGCAGCCTCCAATTCCTGGGCTCAAGCAATCTTCCCACCTCAGCCTCCCAAGTAGCTAAGACTACAGGCATGCACTACCTCAGTCAGCTATTTTTTTTTTTTTTTTTTTTTGGAGATATGGGGGTCTCACTATGTTGCTCAAGTTGGTCTCAAACTCCTGGGCTCAAGCAATCCTCCTGCCTCAGCCTTCCAAAGTGCTGGGGCTACAGGCATGATCCACCGTGCCTGGCCAGATAGTGCTTTTAAAATAAGCAAACAAGTAGAATGAACCAAAAATTAATCAAAATTTAGTGACTGGCTAAACTCTGAGGAATGTTAGCAATTTGGTATATGATAAATTAATATATGATATAGGAAACAAAGAATAATTAGCAAATGTAAAAGTTAAGTTTATTTACAACTTATTACCTAAGCTAACAAATAATTGGTTTACTGCAACAGAACATTTAAAGTATTATTAAGTAAAGACACGTTTACATTAATCCCCCAGACTCTGTTCAGCAAATACTGGCATGTGCCATCAATTCAGAAGTCCTTAATGAAACCAATGGTTGACTTTGTCTACACAGAAGATACAATTAATATGCCAGTAATCCCTCAAATGGACATTTGTAGTATTTACTCTGCTGAAAAAGTACATGTCATTGAAATGTTAAGTTAAAATTCCTAAAAAATTTCAACATACGTGAGCTTTATGATAAGGGTTGTTGTCTTTGATTCCTGGTAAATATCTACGCCTTCCCAAAATGGTCTGAACAAACCCATCTCTTTTACAATTTTTCACTGTCTCTCTCATGAATTGATTAATCCCTACAAAGAAAATACAGAAATAATTAATTAGAACCGAAGTATATCCTTCACTTTATTCACTGGTTTAAATATAGCAAAATATACCAAAACCCCACCATGATTCTTAACATTAATATCATATCATCAAACCAGGCATACAAACTTTCACCTTTTCTAGACTCAAAAAGTTAGAAATAAAAGAGACTTTAGAAATGAAATACTCTAACTCTTTGGGTTTTTTTGTTTTTGAGACAGGATCTTGCTCACCCTGTCACCCAGGCGGGAGTGCAGTGGTACCATCACAGTTCAGTGCAGCCTGGATCTCCCCAGGCTCAGGTGATCCTCCCACCGCAGCCTCCTGCGTAGGTGGGACTACAGGCACCACATCACCATGCCAGGATAACTTTTGTATTTTTTGTAGAGATGAAGTTTTGTAATGTGGCCCAGGCTGGTCTCAAACATCTGAGCTCAAGTGATCTGCTCACCTCAGCCTCCCAAAGTGCTAGGATTATAGGTGTGAGGCACTGTACGTGGCCTTTGTTTTTTGAGTAACAACAACAAAAACAAAACATAAAACTAAAAATTCCAGAACAGGGCAGATATCTAAGTGTTTTTACTCCAGGATCTTAAGATTATTCCCCATCACTTTTCACAAGTTTCTGTTGATTGTGTGAATCCCCTTTTACTCTCTCATCTGATTCCTAGGTTTAAAACATTTCAATAGCTCCTTGTTACCATCTACACTATGATCCAAAGTAGGACCTTGCTGAAATTAATGCATGAGTTATGATAGATATCTCACTAGGAATAAACATGACCCACTTCTTAAAATTAAAAAAGACTATGTGTAGTGTAGTTTTCAAACGTATTCGTATTTCCTAGACCAGCATTTATCCTTTGCAATCTGGGTCGGTCATTATGTCTTAAGCATCTCCAGGATGAATCCTTTGCTATTGGCAATATGTGGTCAATAGCATGGGAATTTCCAAAAGCCATCGGACCCTCATCTTTTTCTGTTTAAGAATTACTGTGATATTTTCGGGTGAAGAGGAAAGAAAATGGTGAGATTTAGGAAGCTGCACCTCTACAAAATCTCTTACCGAACTCCGATGAGACCTCCAAATACTCAAAGAGCTACTTTAAAAAACAATCAGTGCGGAGGTATAATTTACACGCAACAAAACGCACTCACTTTAAACAGTTTGAGGCATTTTAACAAATGTACACACCCCTGCAGCTACTACTACAAGATACGAAACATGTTCATCTCCCTTTACGGTCAGGCCCCATGATCACCCTCAGAAACTCACTCATCTGCTTTATGACACTCTTAAGAGTTTTATGTTCATGAATATCATATAAATTGAATGACACTGTATATGCTCATTTGTGTTTGCCTTCTTTTGCTAAGAAAAACATTTTTAAGAATCATCAATATTATACTATCAATAATTACTATTCTTGATCTATACTATTCCGTTGTGGATGTATAACAAAATTTGTTTATACATTTTGCTGTTGATAGACATGTGGCCTGTTCTCAGTATCTGGCCATTGTGAATAAAGCTGCTATAATATTAATGTACGAGCCTTCCTTTGGACATGCTTTCATTTTTCTTGCGCAAATACCTGATAGTAGAATTGCAGGGTTATATAGTTAAATGGATGTTTAACTTTATTCAGAAGAGCCATACTGTTCTCCAAAGTAGTTTTACCATTTTACAATTAAATGAACAATGTAAAAGATGGTGTTTTTAATATTGGCCATTCTAGTGTTTTTGTAATGGCATCTCTTTGTTTTTTGGCATCTCAATTTGCTTTTGCTTGATGACAAATAATGACAATGTTTAATATGGTCATTCATATTTTTGGAAAGTGTCTCCTCATATCTTTTGACCTTTAATTTATCATATTGTTGAACTTCTGAGCATTGAACGGTAAAAGTTCCTTCTGGATATACATCCTATGTTCGATAGAAGTACTGCAAATATTTCTTCCCAGTCTGTACCTTGCTTTTACATTTTTCATAATTTTTTTATTTTTGTGAGTACATAGTAGGTGTACATATTTATGGGGTACATGAGATATTATGATGCAGGCATGAAATGCATAATAATCACATCAGGGAAAATGGGGTACCCATCACCTCAAGCCATTTATCATTTGTGTTGCAAACATTCCAAGTATACTCTTTTAGTCATTTTTAAATGTACAATTTATTATTATTAACTATAGTCACCCTGTTGTGCTAGCAAATACTAGTTCTTAGTCATTCTAACTACCTCTTTGTACCTATTAACAATGCCCCCCACCCCCAATACCCTTCCCAGCTTCTGGTAACCATTATTCTACTCTATCTCCACAAGCTCAATTGCTTTAATTTTTTGCTGAGTGACAAATAACTGAGAACATGTGAAGTTTGTCTTTCTGTGCCTGGCTTATTTCACTTAACATAATGACCTTCAGTTCCATTCATGTTGTTGCAAATGACAAGATCTCATTCTTTTCTATGACTGAATGGTACTCCATTGTGTATATGTACATTTTCTTTATCCATTCATCTGCTGATGGACACTGAGCATGCTTCCAAATCCTGGCTATTGTGAATAGTGCTGCAATAAACATGGGAGTGCATGCAGATGTCTCTTCAGTATACAGACTTCCTTTCTTTTGGGTATGTACCTAGCAGTGTGATTGCTGGATCATATGATAGCTCTATTTTTAGTTCAGTTTTTTGTTTGTTTTTGTTTTGAGATGGAGTCTCACTCTGTTGCTCAGGCTGGAATGCAGTGGCGTGACCTCAGTTCACTGCAACCTCTGCCTCCCGTGTTCAAGCGATTCTCCTGCCTCAGCCTCCCGAGTGGTTGGGATACAGGCGCCCACTACCATGCCTGGCTAATTTTTGTGTATTTCGTAGAGACGGGTTTCACCATATTGGCCAGGCTGGTCTCGAACTCCTGACCTTGTGATTCGCCTGCCTCAGCCTCCCAGAGTGCTGGAATTACAGGCATGAGCCACCGCACCCAGTCTATTTTTAGTTTTTTGAGAATCCTCCAAACTGTTCTCCACAGTAGTTGTAGTAATTTACATTCCCAGCAAAAGTGAATGGCAGTTCCTTTTTCTCTACCTCTTCGCCTGCATTTGTTATCACTTGTCTTTTGGATAAAAGTCATTTTAACTGGTGTGAGATGATATCACATTCTAGTTCTAATTTGCATTTCTCTGATGATCAGTGATGTGCACCTTTTCATAAACCTTTTTGCCATTTGTATGTCTTTATTTGAGAAACATCTATTCAGAGATTTTGCCCATTTTAAAATCAGATCTTTTTTTCTACAGAGTTGAACTCCTTATATATTCTGCTTATTAATCCCTTGTCAAATGGGTATCTGCAAATATTTTCTCCCATTCTGTGGGCTGTGTCTTCACTTTGTTGGCTGTTTCCTTTGCTATGCAGTTTTTTTTTTAACCTGATGTGATCTCATTTGTCTATTTTTGCTGTGGTTGCCTGTGCTTGTGAGTATTGCTTAAGAAATCTTTGCCCAGACTGATGTACTGGAGAGTTTCCCCCATGTTTTCTTGTAGTAGTTTCACAATTTGAGGTCTTAAAGTTTTTAATCCATTTTGATTTTTTGTATATAGTGAGAGATAGGGGTCCAGTTTCATTCTTCTGCATATCCAGTTGTCCCAACACCATTTATTGAAGAGACTGTCTTTTCCCCAATGTATGTTCTTGGTACCTTTATTGAAAATGAGTTCACTGTAGATGTGTGGGTTTCTTTCTGGGTTCTCTATTTTGTTCCATTGGTCTTTGTGTCTGTTTTATACCAGTACTTATCCCAGTACCATGTCGTTTTGGTTACTGTATGTCTGTAGTATAATTTGAAGTCAGGTAATGTGATTTCTCCAGTTTTGTTCTTTTTGTACAGGATAGCTTTGGCTATTCTAGGTCTTTCGTGGTTCCATATAAATTGTAGTACTTTTTTTTTTTCTATTTCTGTGATGAGTGAAGAATGTCATTGGTATTTTGATAGGGAATGTATTAAATCTGTTGATTGATTTGGGGAGTATGAATATTTTAACAATATTGGTTCTTCTAATCCATGAACATGCAATATTTTTTCACATTTTTGTGTCCTCTTCAATTTCTAGCATCAGTGTTTTATAGTTTTTCTCACATAGATCTTTCACTTCTTTGGCTAATTCCTAAGGGTTTAATTTTATTTGTAGCTATTATAAATGAGATTACTTTCCTGATTTCTTTTTCAGATTGTTTGCTCCTGGCATATAGAAATGCTACTGATGTTTGTATGTTGATCTTGTATCCTGCAACTTTACTAAAGAATTTGTTTATCAGTTCTAATAGTTTTTTGATGGAGTCTTTAGGTTTTTCCAAATATAAGATTGTATCTTCTACAAACAACGAGAATTTGACCTCTTCCTTTCTGAAGTGGATGTCCTTTATTTCTTTCTCTTATCTGATTGCTCGAGCTAGGACTTCCAGTACTATGTTGAATAACAGTGATGGGGAGAGATAGGGGTCCAGTTTCATTCTTCTGCATATCCAGTTGTCCCAACACCATTTATTGAAGAGACTGTCTTTCCCCAGTGTACGTTCTTGATACCTTCATTGAAAATGAATTCACCGTAGATGTGTGGGTTTCTTTCTGGGTTGTCTATTCTGTTCCATTGGTCTTTGAGTCTGTTTTATACCAGTACCATGTCGTTTTGGTTATTATATGTCTATAGTATAATTTGAAGTCAGGTAGTGTGATTTGAAATAACAGTGATGAAAGCAAAAGGGGGCATCCTTGTCGTGTTCCAGGTCTTAGAGAAAAGGCTTTCACTTTTTCCCCATTCAGTGTGACACTAGCTGTGGGTCTGTCATACATGGTTTTTATTATGTAGAGGTATGTTTCTTGTATACCCAGTTTTTTTAGGGTTTTCACGATGAAGGAATATTGAATTTTATCAAATGCCTTTTTGGCATCAGTTGAAATGATCATATTGTTTTTATCCTTCATTCTGTTGATATGATGTATCATAATGATAGATTTGCATATGTTGAACCATCCTTGCATCCCAGGGATAAATCCCACTTGGTCATGATGAAGGATCTTTCTAATATATTGTTGAATTCCATTTGCTACTATTTTGTTGAGGATGTTTGCATCAATTTTCATCAGAAACATTGGCCAGTAGGTAGGTTTTGTTTGTTTGTTTTCATGTGTCTTTGTCTGGTTGTTATTAGGGTAATACTGGCCTCATATAATGAGTTTGGAAGTGTTCTCTCCTTCTCTATTTTCCAGAACAGTTTCAGTAGGATTGGTATTAGTTATTTAAATTTTTGGTAGAATTCAGCAGGGAAGTCATTGAGCCCTAGGCTCTTCTTTGTGGAAGACTTTTTATTATGGCTTTGATCTCATTATTTGTTCTTAGACTGTTCAGGTTTTAGATTTCTTCATGGTCCAATCTTGGCAGGTTGTATGTGTCTAGGAATTTACCCATTTCTTCTAGATTTTCCAAATTATTGGCATATAGCTGCTCATCTTAGCCACTAATGATCCTTTGAATTTCTGGAGTATTCATTGTGCCGTCTCCTTTTTCATTTCTGATTTTATTTATTCGGATCTTCTCCTTTTTCTTAGTCTGGCTAAAGGTGTGTCAATTTTATCTTTTCAAAAAACTAACTTATTTTCAGGCCAGGTGCAGTGGCTCACACCTGTAATCCCAGCACTTTGGGAGGCCAAGATGGGCAGATCATTTGAGGTCAGGAGTTCATGACCTGCCTGGCCAATGTGGCAAAACGCTGTCTCTACTAAAAATACAAAACCTAGATAGGCATAGTGGTGTAATCTAGACAGGCATTACACCTGTAATCCCAGCTACTTGGGAGGCTGAGACAGGAAAATTGCTTGAACCCAGGAGGTAGATGTTGCAGTGAGCCAAGATCATGCCACTGCCCACCAGCCTGGATGACAGAGCAAGACTCCATCTCAAAAACAAAACAAAACAAAACAAACAAAAAAAGAAAAACAAACAAAAAATAACCAACTTTTCATTTTGTTATTCTTTTGTATTCTTTGTTTCAATTTCATTCTTTATTTCTGCTCTGATCTTTACTATTTCTTTTCCTCTACTAATTTTGGATTTGCCTCGCTCTTACTTTTCTAGTTCTTTAAGATGCATTTTAGGTTATTTATTTGAAGTTTTTCTTCTTTTTTTTTTTTTTAATGTAGGCACTTATAGCTATAAACTTCCTTCTTAGCACTGCTTTTGCTGTATCCCATAGGTATTGGTATGTTGTATTTCCATTATCATTTGTTTCAAGAAATTTAAAAATTTCCTTCTTAATTTTTTAATTGACTCACTGGTCACTCAAGAGCATATTGTTTAATTTCCATGCTTGTATAGTTTCCAAAATTCCTTGTGATTTCTAGTTTTATTCAATTGTGGTCAGACTAGATACTTGATATTAGTTTTTTGAATATTTTAAAACTTGTTTTGTGATCTAATATATAGTTTATCCTAGAGAATAATCCATGTGCTGAGAAGAAGAATGTATATTCTGTGGCTGTTAAATGAAATGTTCTGTAAATATCTATTAGGTCCATTTGGTCTCTATAATGCAGATTTAGTATAATTTCTTTGTTGATTTTCTGTCTGGAATATCTGTCCACTGTCCAAAGAGGGGTGTTGAAGTCTCCAGTTATTATTGGGATCTCTCTCTCTCTTTAGCTCTAATGATACTTGCTTTATATGTCCAGGTGCTCCAATATTGGGTGCATATTACAATTCTTATATTCTCTTAATTAACTCCTTTTACATTATATAGTGACCTTCTTTGTCTCTTTTCACAGTTTTTGTCTTGAAATCTATTTTGTCTGATACAAGTATAGCTACTCTTGATCTTTTTTGGTTTCCATTGGCATGGAATCTCCTTTCCGTCCCTTTATTTTCAATCTATATCTTTAGAGGTGAAGGGTGTTTCTTGTAGGCAACAGATCATTGGGTCTTGTTTTTCTTTTTTTGAAAAATCTATCCAGCCGCTCTGTGTCTTTTTACTGGAAAGTTTAGTCCATTTACATGCAATGTTATTATTGACAGTTAAGGACAATACCATTTTATTGTTTTCTGGTTGTTCTGTGTTTTTTGTTTTTTGTTTCCTCCTTCTTTCTTTCATTCCTGTCTTCCTTTTAATACAGGTGATTTTTTTCTGGTGGTATAATTTAATTTCTTGCTTTTTAGTTTTTGTGTATCTGTTGTATGTTTTTTTAATTTGGGGTTACCATGAGACTTGCAAATAATGTATTATAAGTCTTTTTTTTTTTCTTTGAGAAACAGTCTCACCCTGTCTCCCAGGCTGGAGTGCAATGGCGTAGTCTCGGCTCATTGCAACCTCCGCCTCCCAGGTTCAAGTGATTCTTGTGCCTGTCTCCCAAGTAGCTAGGATTACAGGCACCCACCATCATGTCCAGCTAATTTTTGCATTTTTTGTACAGACGGGGTTTCACCATGTTGGCCAGGCTGGTCTTGAACTCCTGACCTCGGGTGATCTGCCTGCCTCTGTCTCCCAAAGTGCTGGGATTACAGGTGTGACCCACCGCACCCAGCCCACTTTTTAACTTTTTGTTGTTTCTATTTATATCTTATTATACTGCCAATGTCTTGAAAGGCTTTTACAGTTATTTTTGATTAGTATTTTTGTCTTTCTATTTAAGATAATAGTAGTTTATATATCACAATTACAATGTTATAATAGTCTGTGTTTCTCTGCATACTTACTATTACCAGTGAGTTCTGTACCTTCAGATGATTTCTTATTGCTCATTAACATCCTTTTCTTTCTAACTGTAGAACTCTTTTTGGCATTTCTTGTAGGACAACTCTGGTGTTGATAAAATCCCTCAGTTTTCATTTGTCTGAGAAAGTCTTTATTTCTCTTTCATGTTTGAAGGATATTAATATTTTTGCCAGATATATCATTCCAGGGTAAAAGCTGTGTCCTTTGGCACTTCAAATATGTCATGCCACTCTCTCCTGACCTGTAAGGTTTCCACTAAAAAGTCTCCTGCCAGACATATTGAAGCTCCATTGTATATTATTTGATTATTTTCTCTTGCTGTTTTCAGGATCCTTTCTGTATCCTTGACCTTTGGGAGTTTGATTATTAAATGTCTTGAGGCAGTCTTCTTTGGGTTAAATCTGTTCTACAACTTTCTTTTACTTGAATATGGATATCTTTCCCTAGGTTTGGAAAGTTCTTTATTATCCCTTTGAATACACTGTCTACTCCTATCTCTTTCTCTACCTCCTCTTCAAGGGCAATAACTCTTAGATTTTCCCTTTTGAGGCTATTTTCTGATGTTGCAGGTGTGCTTCATCCTTTTTTATACTTTTTGTCTCCTCTGTGAATTTCCAAATAGCCTGTCTTCAAACTCAGTAATTCTTCTGCTTGAATAATTCGGCTATTAAAAGACTCTGATACTCTTCAATATATCAATTGCATCTTCCTACTCCAGAATTTCCGCTTGATTCTTTTCATTTTTTATTTTATTTTATTTTTCGAGATGGATTTTCATGCTTGACTCTCAGGCTGGAGTGCAATGGCGCAATCTCGGCTCACTGCAACCTCCGCCTCCCAGGTTTAAGCGATTCTCCTGTCTCAGCCTCCCAAGTAGCTGGGATTTACAGGTGCATGCCACCATGCCCAGGTAATTCTTGTATTTTTAGTAGACATGGGGTTTCACCATGTTGGCCAGGATGGTCTCGATCTCTTGACCTTGTGATCTGCCCACCTCGGCCTCCCAAAGTGCTGGGATTACAGACGTGAGCCACAATGCCCAGTATTGCATTGTTTGCTTCAGTACCAATGGGGGTAAAGGACAGGGTTGATTTAAAAAGAGCATAAAAGAAGTTTTTGGGATGATAGAGTAATGATTCTATATCTTGGTTGTGGTGTAAATTTTATGACCATATGCATTTGTCAAAATTCACAGAACTATATACATTTTTCAGGGTGAATCTTATTATTATATGTAAATTATACTACAACAAACAGGCAAAAAAGATCATTTAAGACAATACTCAAACTACTCCATAACAGCAATTGTTCTCAGAATTCCCCATATATTTAATTAGCAATTATCAGAGTTCCTAGTATATATACTTAATAGTTAACTGTTTCGAACTACGGCTATCTAAACCAAAGCACCAGTCAACTCCTAGATTTTATGGGTTGTTCACAATGACACAGTAGATTTACATCAACTGCATTTTACTATTCTGTCCCTACTTTAATGAAAAATATGAAATAAGATTATCACATTCTTAGTGATTATAAGGTTAATATTTTTTACCCTTAACAATGCCTGATGAAAATGTCTGACTAATAGATATTTCAAAAGAAAATTTCATTATACAAATTTTTAAAAATATAATATGGTAAGATGGTTGAAAAGAATACTATCTAGAAGATAAATTACCTGTGTATCTGGATTTGAAGGAGTCAATATAGCAAGCAGCATCATTTTCTTTAATGCCCATCTGCTCTCCCAAAGATTTAGCTCCCATTCCATAAATGATCCCATAGCAAATCTGAAAGGGAGTCATCCAACAAATAAAGGTTATAAGCACATAAAATGCAAATAAAAGGGTTCATTAGGATTGGAATTTCGGCAAACTTTTTATTTCACAGTGAGTCAAAAAATGATTAGATTGCTTTTGGTGGGTTAGATCCACAGAGGCTGATATCCAGCAAACATCTTTTCTGCCTTTCAGCATTACTTTTTGAGAGAGAGAGAGGAGGGCAGGAGGGAGTATCAATGAATAGGTATGTGTGATCTAAGGAAAAATTTATTTTTGACTATTTGTCATTTATCCAGCAGTCTTTATAGCAACTTTTTACTCCTCACAGAACTTCATTAACTTCCACTTCAAGTGCTGAGGAGTCAGGGAAGAGAAATATTACAAACATCCCTCTTCTTGCCCTTGAAGAAGACTTGAAGAGTAGAAAGAGTAGGCTTCGTGACTTTATGACGAAGACGTAACTGGTAAAAAATAACCTCTTCACCTCGCAGCCACCTAAAATGCTACAACTGCAGAATTCGTTTCACTTAAATACAAACAAAAACACCTAAGAAAAGTTTGGGAGTAGTGAAGGGAAATGATCTAAATAGGCCATTAAAGAAAGTCTGATTTAATCATAAGGACTGCCAGGGTTCAAAGCCTAGCTCTATCATTCACAAAATGTATAATCTTGCACAAGTCACTTAACCAATTTGAACCTTAATTTCTTCATCTATAAAATGAAGACAGTAATATCTGTATCATGGGATTGTTAGGTTTAAAGGATTGCTAGGTTTTACTTGTAACTGTTTAGGAAACTGACATAAAGCAAGCTCTGTATACATATCATTAAATAAAATCTAAAAAGATAACTCGCATGATTATCAGAATTCCGAAAAAAACTTTCAACATAAGCTAGCTAAAGTCTACCCCCATCCCCACGTTTTTTAATATATTGAGAGAGGGCTTTTTCCTTTCCTTTTTTTCTTTTTCACGTTTTGTTTTGTTGTTACTACTGTTGTTTTTTTAACTCATGTTACTTAGTGCTGTCTGAGATCTCAGCAAGGCTCAGGGATTAGGTGGTTCGGTGCATGGTGATACAAACAAAAACTGGTATAGCATAAACACTCTTAAATCATGTGAGAATCTATTAAATAGAAGCAGCTGTCTCCGGCGGGGAAGTGTGTTGGATAGGAAGTCAGGGTGCCCAAGTTCTGGCATTCTGAATTTATTCTGACTCTACCACTTATAGCTACATGACCTTAAGCAAATTACTTTCTGTGCTTCAGTTTCCTCCTCTATAAAATGGTGATGGTAATAATAATAGCTATCTCATGGGTTATGAGAATTAAATATGGGAATATTACCTATTTTACCTAGGGTTTGATTCTTGCTAAATGCAGGATGCCTCTGGGGATTAAACAGACAGAGAGGACAGAGCTGGCTTTTTAAATAGTGGAAGAAACAAGTGTTGGTGCTAAACAGGTGGTTAGAGAAAGTGTTCCAAGCTTGATGAGCCAGTCAAGAAGTACAGCTGTGAGGCTGGGTGCCCTGGCTCATGCCTGCGATCCCAGCACTTTGGGAGGCCAAGGTGGGAGGATCACTTGAAGCCACGAGTTCAAGACCAGCCTGGGCAACAAATTGAGATCCCACCTCTCCATAAAACATAAATAAATAAACAAACAAACAAACAAACAAACCCTACAGCTCTGAGGAACTAGAAGTGTAAATGTGAAACAAAAACACAAAAACAGCAGGATCTCAGAGTACGGTGATGTGCATTTACGTCAGCTAGCAATCCTACTGTCTTGAAATGGCATCAGATTTCCCACGAGTCATGTGGTAAGAAAGTATCAGTGTTAACCTAGGCCAAGAAATGGCATAAATGTGGTCTTTGACTTACTCTTTGCCTAATAAGTGGATTAACTAACCAATAACTTCAAGAGCTAAAAAGCTATCAGGTACTAACTATAATCTACAGGTCAGTAATATTTTTCAACAAACATTTAGAGACCACCTTCTATACAAAGCACTATGGCTTGATGCTATAAAAAAACACAAACATGAAAATATGGAACTTTACCTCAGAACACTTACAGACTAGAAAGATTTTTTTTTTTTTTTTTTTTTTTGAGATGGAGTCTCGCTCTGTCGCCCAGGCTGGAGTGCAGTGGTGCTATCTCAGCTCACTGCAAGCTCTGTCTCCTGGGTTCAGGCCATTCTCCTGCCTCAGCCCCCTGAGTAGCTGGGACTACAGGCGCCGGCCACCAAGCCCAGCTAAGTTTTTGTATTTTTAGTAGAGACGGGGTTTCACCGTGTTAGCCAGAATGGTCTCGATCTCCTGACCTCGTGATCTGCCTGCCTTGGCCTCCCAAGTGCTGGGATTACAGGCGTGAGCCACTGCACCCGGCTTAGAAACATGTTTTTTAAGTATACGCATGAGCACACATGCGGGTGCACACTAACACACACACTCTTACCACCACTGCCACAATGACATCTACTGAGTACCAGGCACTGTGACCAGCCATACAATGGCTTTAAATGCATATGGTTTTCCTGACACGAGGTAGCCTCAGATCTCAGTCTTTTTGGTTCTTTCTACTGCCACCACAAAAGAAAATATAATGAATACCATGAGATAAGCTCAGATGAAATGTGCTTTGAAAGATCCAAAGTTGGAGAAACTGTTTCTTAGTTGCAAATAATTGAGACCATTTTAAAATTTTTTTGAGTCACTAAATTCTTCTCCTTTATATTAAGCATGTTCACTAAAATCACCTGTTTTGCCTGCTGCCTCAGATCATCCCCAACAGACTCTGGCTCAATCATCTTCCATTCTGCTGCAATGCTCCTGAAAACATCAGCTCCAGTGTTTAACACTTGAATGAGACGACGATCATGGGATAAATGAGCCAAGATCCTCAGTTCAAGCTGGGAGTAGTCAGCAGCCAGTATTAAACCACCTGAAGTAGAAGTGATTTCAGAAAAGCTAGGACCAAGTTCTGTATCACACAATCCAAGTTTTATATCATATAATTGAGTAGGATGACAAAAATTTAGTTCTAACTTAGAACTTTGAAATCAC
The DNA here is from genome assembly GCF_047675955.1 of Chlorocebus sabaeus. Taxonomy (NCBI): domain Eukaryota; kingdom Metazoa; phylum Chordata; class Mammalia; order Primates; family Cercopithecidae; genus Chlorocebus; species Chlorocebus sabaeus. The sequence continues at coordinate 41,078,057 of NC_132925.1, forward strand.
ATGCCAAAAGTTAAAACCTTCCTCTTAACATGATGGAATTCAGCTCTGTATCTTAGGTCATTTTTTTCCATGTAGCTTTCAAGTACATATAATATGGGTAAAGCCACCCGGACATCTGCCCACTGTGGAGTGTGTTCCTCAGTGTTCCTACAGCACCTGGCACATAATCCAAAATGGTGCTTTCATGCCTCTCTTATTTTGCTCTGAGTACTTATGAATAGGAAGCTTAATTTTCCTTTTCATTCTACAGAAAACCTTGCACAGTTGCTGGTAGATAACAGGCCCTTAACAAACGATTGTTGAATGAATTAATTAATGAAAAAACTGGTGTACAATGTGTGCAAATGTTAAGTGGGCTGGAGAGAAATGTGTGCCCTGATTTGACAATAACAAAGTCGTTCAGTGAAAAAAATCAAGTGGCCAACAGGTGAGCAAGTTATTAAAAGGATTAAAATAATTTACCTATAGATTAGAAATGGGCGGATTAGATATGCATGACAAAACAAAAACAAAGTTAAAAAATAAAAGCAGGGTCAAAGAAAAACTAGAAAAAAATTTGCAACTGATATCACAAAGGACTCATTGCCATTTCACAAGAAGAGTTGTTACTTGTGGAGGAAAAGACAAACTATAAATAAGAAGTTCAGACATACTAAAAACAAAAGAACCTTCAACATATCAAAGAATGCTCAACTTCATAAGAGAAATGAAAAATCTATGGCAAGAAACAATTTTTCTTCACCTATATTGCAAAAATTACAAAAGTCAGACAATACTCTGTGACAAGGCTAAGGAGAAAAACACTCGTACATCGTTACTGAGAAGTAAAATGGTAATCTCCTCCCCATTAGTTGGCAATTTAACAATATCTATTGAAATTAAACAGGTTTTTACTTCATGACTCAGCAAACAAGCCCACAGATTGCTGCACAGACTGGCTGCACATAGTTTAAACTGGTTTTTGTTTAAATGTCCTTATTGATAAGCAGAAGTCTCTAGTGTAGAAACATTACGGCCGGGCACAGTGGCTCATGCCTGTAATCCCAGCACTTTAGGAAGCCAAAGCAGGCAGATCACAAGGTCAGGAGATCGAGACCATCCTAGTCAACATGGTGAAACTCTGTCTCTACTAAAAATACAAAAATTAGCTGGGCATGGTGGCACATGCCTATAATCCCAGCTACTTGAGAGGCTAAGGCTGGAGAATTGCTTGAACCAGGGAGTTGGAGGTTACAATGAGCTGAGATCCTGCCACTGCATTCCAGCATGGTGACAGAGTGAGATTCCGTCTCAAAAAAAAAAAAAAAAACAAACAAAAAAAGAAACATTACATGAAAAAAGCAAGGTACACAATAGTATATACAGAATGCTAATTTTGTGTAAAAATAGGGAAAGAAAAGATTATATACCCATATTTGCTTATATCTGCATAAGATTATATACCCATATTTGCTTATATCTGACAGAAATACTGTCAAAATACATAAAAAACCTCATACATGTAGTAATCTGTAAGAGCTGGGAAGGATAGTGTAGATGACAGGGAAGGAAGAAAATACCATCAAAAAACATAAAAAACCTCATACATGTAATAATCTATAAGAGTTGGGAAGGATAGTGTAGATGACAGGGAAGGAAGCAAAGCTTCCCAATACACATCTTTTACATCATGTTGATTTCTGAACTATGTTAATAACCTATTCAAAAACAGAGATAAACACTAATTTAAAATAGAGGTTGAGCATCCCTAATCCAAAATTCCAAAATCCAATATGCTTCAAAATCCAAAACTTTTGAGCACCAACAAGATGCTCAAACGCCACGCTCACTGGGGCATTTCAGATTGTGGATTTTTGAATTAGAGATGTTCAATTGGTAAATATAGTGCAAATAAAAAAAAAAAAAAGGTCTAAATCTAAAACACTTCTAGTTCCAAGCATTTCACATAAGGGATACTCAACCTGTAAATGACCACAACTTTGGTGGACTTCCTACCACAGACAACTATAAAATTGGACAAATTATAAGAAGAAAAGTTCTCAGATGTTAGACAACAAGCCATGCAGAACTATAATCACTGAGAAGGGTAGAAAATGAGGTGAGCCACACAAAGGTCTTAGGGATCTGAATGGAGGCATTTTCCAGAATCTGTAGCAGGGAAAGGGAGCTGAAACACAGCACTCTATCTCTCTCAACTAAGGAAACAGAGTCTAGAGTTTGGGGCTTTGAGGCAGCTGGAATTTGGAGAGAAAAAAGGTGTGCATAAAAGGAGCACCAGAAATATGCACAGGAATCTCCTTGGATTTTTGATCAAATATTAAGTTGTGCAGGGAGAAAGTGCAGGGCACCAGGCAAAGAACAAACACTGAAGAAATAAATATTACTAAAGGAAGAACAAATACTGCATAGCTTTCAGCTGAACAACTACTTCAACAACATATTCTTGAATGCTAAAAAATGACCAAGCTGTAACAAGACTGAGAACAAATCTTGTTTAAACAACTTTAGCACCAAGCAGACTCCAGAAAGGCCATACCTTATGAACAGGAATAACCTAGCCCTAGAGTGCAGGCTACTCTAAACATTTGTTAGCAAACCTTTAAAGGCCTCAAAATGACCAAGCTGATGTGAAAGTAAATTGTCTGACAAAAGAAAACTTTATATTCTATTAGTGAAGACTACAAAATCCAAAGATTCAACAAGGTGGCAACCATAACGTCCGCATACTAGCAGCAATGCTTCAGTATTTGTTAATTTAGTGTTCACTGTGGCTTTGTAGAATGCAACTACTATGAATAACAAGAATCAATCACATTTTACAAAAAGCGAAAGATCTTCAAATAACCCACCTGATGTGATTTAGCTATGTCTCCATCCAAATCTCACCTTGAATTGTAACAAAACTCACATGTCAAGAGTCGAGGTGAAGATAATTGAATCATGGGGCTGGTTTCTCCCATACTGTTCTCATGGTAGTGAGTAAGTCTCACAAGATCTGATGGTTTTATAAACAGGAGTTCCCCTGTATAAGCTCTTGCCTGCCACCATGTAAGATGTCAAGATGTCCCTTTGCTTTTCCTTCATCTTCCGCCATGATTGTGAGGCCTCTCCAGCCATGGGGAACTGTGAGTCCATCAAACCTCCTTCCTTTGTAAATTACCCAGTCTCAGGTAGGTCTTTATTAGCAGCGTGACAACGGACTAATACACCACCAAACAATTACCCATAGATTCTATAGGTAACCTAACAGTATTGTAGATCAATCAAATTGCAAGTGTTTCTTTTTTGGCTTTGGATAAATTGTTCCATAACAGAGAAACTGCTTAATTAATATTCTGAATAGGCTTTGTCTCAGTGGACTTCCGAATTTTATTAGCTTACAAAATCAAACCAGTGACACAGATATTTTGGAATCTTTCACATTTGTCAAAGAAGAATTTTAAATAGATATGAAAAAATTGGTTTTTATCATACTGACAATGCTCTAGCTTTGTCATTAAAAACCTCTATTTTTTTAGAATTTTAAACAGGAGAATGATGTTTCCCTATTTCTTCATTCTACTATATATATAAAAAAGATTTATGTTCAGTTTTCTAAATCAGACCATCAAAAGTGTTACAATACAGTTAAAATTATTTTATATATGTGTACAAATGCTGACATCACCAGCTTAAGGAACTGTTGAAAATTTCTGTCAATAAATTTAACAATCTTGTGTACTCTGTCAAAGCTCATTCATGAAAGAGTCCTACAAAGATTTACTGTACTCCAATTCAATATTTTCTTGAAACAAAAGAACATTTGCCAAGTATTCAGTAATCAAAGACAAAAAGAACAATGTGATTTATGTTTTTTGACTGATATCACACAGCATATATTTGAGGCTCCAAGAAAGTGAAAAATGTACTTCTGATCTAGCTAGACAGGTAAGAGAATTTATTTGGAAATGAAAACTTTTCATAAAACCAATTAATAATGGGCGGGGTGTGGTGGCTCATACCTGTAATCCCAATAATTTGGGAAGCCAAGGCTGGAGGATCACTTGAGCCCAGGAGTTCCAGACCAGCCTGAGTAACATAGTAGGACCCCCATCTCTACCAATAACAACAACAATAATAATAATGATAATTTTATGCATTTTTCAAGAATAAATCAACATGCAGTATAGTTTAATTATAATCAACATGTTATATAAATTGAAAATATTAAAAATTTTTTAAAATGCTCTGATGTTGATGAATTTAGAGTCGCTTTTTTATTTAATAGTCCTTTGAATTTGACATACTATAGGTACACATCCCTAATCTGAAAATTCAAAATCCAAACTGTTCCAAAATCTAAAACTTTCTGAGCACTGACATGATGCCACAAGTGGAAAGTTCTACAACTGACCTGTTGTAACAGGTCAAAGTTATAACTTTGTTTCATGAACAAAATTTAAAATATTGTATAAATTACCTTTAGGCTATGCCTATAAGATGTATATGAAATATAAATCTCATGTTATGACTTGGATCCCATCCCCAAGATATCACATTATGTATATGCAAATATTCCAAAATCTGAAACACTTGGTCTCAAGGATTTGAGATAAGGGATACTCAACTTGTAATAATGAGTAACATAAGAGTAAATTTACTTAACTTGTATAGACATTGTTTTGTAATGGGTGTTTCTGCTTCAAAGTCAAATTAATACTTCTAAAAAATAGATGAACCAGCTTTGTCAATGCAGATGCAATTTTTAAAAAAAATGAGTCTCTGGTACTCAATTCAGTTACTGGAATTTTTTTTTTCTGTTTTTTTTTGTGTGTTTTTTTTTTTTTTTTTTTTTTTTTTAAAGATAGGGTCTTGCTCTTTCGCCTAGGCTGGAGTGCAGTGGCATGATCATGGCTCACTGCAGCCGCATCCTTCTGGGCTCAAGTTATATGATATTCCCACCTCAGCCTCCTGAGTAGCTGGGACTACAGGTGCGCACCACCATGCCTAGATAATTTTTTGACTTTCTGTAAAGATGGGGTCTCCCTTTGTTGCCCACGCTGGATGTGAAGTCCTGGACTCAAGCAATCTTCCTGCTTCGGCCTCCAAAAGTGCTGGCATTACAGTTGTGCGCCACCACGCCTTGTGAGAAATACTTTCAAGTATGTTTGAAACAACTTGGGCATGTGATCTACTTTTTCAAAATATAAGTTTTATAAAATCAAGCATACCTTGCTAATTGGACTTTATTATGCCTCACAGACATTGCAGTGTTTTGTTTTGTTTTTTTAAAGAAATTAAAGGTTTTTAGCAGCTCTGAGTGGAGCAAGTGTATCAGCACCATTTTTCCAACAGCATGTGTTCCCTGTGGCACATTTATTAATAGTAATGCCCACATTATTTCAAACCCTCCCATTATTATCTGTTATGGTGATCTTTGATATTACTGTTATTACAACCCATGAACCACACTCATGTAAGAGTGAACTTCATTGATCAATTTTGTGTGTGTTCTAACTACTCCACTGACCGGCTGTTCGCCTACCTTTCTCCCCTCTCTCTCTCAGAACTCCCTATTCCCTGAGATACAATATTAAAATTAGGCTAATTAATCACCCTACAATGGCAATGGCCTCTATGTGTTCAAGTGAAAGGGAAAGTCACATCTCTCGTGTTAAACCAAAAAGCTAGAATTGATTAAGCTTAGTGAGGAAGGCATGTCAAAAGCTGAGATAGATTGAAAGCTAGGCCTCTTGTGTCACACAGTTAGCCAAGTTGTAAATGCAAAGGAAAAGTTCTTGAAGGAAATTAAAAGTGTTACTCCACTGCACATACAATTGATAAGAAGGCAAAACAGGCTTATTGCTAATACGGAGAAAATTTGAGTGGTCTGGACAATAAAAATCAAACCAGCCACAACATTCTCTTAAGCCAAAGTCTAATCCAGAGCAAGGAGACTCTGATGTACTATTCAGCATGTCAATTGCATTTTCCTACTCCAGAATTTCTATGAAGGCTGAGAGGGGTGAGGAAGCTGCAGGAAAAAAAAAAAAAAAAAAAAAAACTGATTCATGAGTTTTAAGAAAACTCTGTGGCACTCCAGCCTGGGCGAGAGTGAGACTCCATCTCAAAAAAAAAAAAAAAAGAAAGAAAGAAATTACCATACACCTTGGCTGGGCGAGGTGGCTCACGCCTGTAATCCCAGCACTTTGGGAGGCCGAGGCGGGTGGATCACCTGAGGTCAGGAGTTCAAGACCAGCATGACCAACATGGAGAAAGCCCGTCTCCACTAAAAATACAAAATTAGTCAGGTGTGGTGGCCCATGCTTGTAATCCCAGCTACTAGGGAGGCTAACGCAGGAGAATTGCTTGAACCTGGGAGGCGGAGGTTGTGGTGAGCCAAGATCGCACCATTGCACTCCAGCCTGGGTAACAAGAGCAAAATTCTGTCTCAAAAAAAAAAAAAAAAGAAATTACAATACACCACACAGACCTTCTGGGGACTCCCTTGGATAACTTTGATAGAATTTTGTATGCTGATAGTTTAGATATAAGTAAAACTAAAAATTGCCAAGCAGGGCATGTCATCACAGGTCTGAATTCACCATTGGCAAAAAGTTTCTGATGGAATTTAAATAAATTCAGATGGTTAATTGTGCTCACTAGGACTTGCCAGTTGGTGAAAGATTAAAGAACAAATATGTATACTAACAGTCGGGATGATCTGCAAGTTACATCATCACTTCCGAATGTCTTGACAACAAAAGGTTTACTACGACTAGAGTAATGAGGAGAGGTCAGGCAGAATGAGAATAGCTTTGGGGCCACCCCATGCAATAGGAAGCAGCAGTGCAGAAAAAGAGAGAAAAAACATAAAAGCAAACAAGTTAGAAGGAGAGAAAAACTGTGCCCTTACAGGTCAAGGGAGAAGAGAAATTGAAGAAGGAGTTGATTAACAGTGACAAATGCTGTAAACAAGTTAAAGAGGATGAAGACTGACAAAATCAACTGGACTTTGCAAAGAAGTTTATGACGTTAGAAAACATGGTTTCAGCAGACTGTTGCTGCTGAGCACACACCATAAAAGTTTTCCACAGAGCAGATCATGGAGACGATGACGGCTATAAACCTGGCACGACAAAGGAGAAAGGCAGGCTCCACTGTAGACAGAAAGATGGAGGGACCAATGCATGCTCTAAATCTCACTCATATTTCAGGCTTTATCCATGCTTTGAAAAACATTCTCACAGCAATGAGAAGCTTCAAAGCTATCAGCCACCTTACCTGGGAAAGGCACAAAGGCATGTCGCATGCTGATTGAAAATGGCATTCCTCTGTCTGCAGCTCTCTCCTCCATCTGTGCCTGGCGTCCAGGGTTCAGGCTGCAACCTTTCTTACTTTTTCCTCTGTGGTGCAAACAACATCATCAGTTAGACATGAAGCAGTCTCAAATATATGAAAAAGGTCTGATTTTCAGTAACATCAGTATTTCCATCTAAGAAACTTAACAAAAACCTTATCTGAGGGCTGGATGTGGTAGCTCACACCTGTAATACCAACACTTTGGGAAGCCAAGGCGAGCAGATTGCTTGAGCCCAGGAGTTCAGGTCTAGTCAGGGCAACAAAGTGAGACCCTTGTCTCTACAAAAATTAACTAGGCATGGTGGCACACGCCTGTGGTCCCAGCTACTCAGGGGGCTGAAGTGGGAGGATTGCTCGAGCCCAGGAGGTAGAGGTTGCAGTGAGCTGAGATCACGCCACTGCACTCCAGCCTGGGCAAGAGAGCAAGACTCCATCTCAAACAAACAAGCAAACAAAAACAAACAAACCTTTATCTGAGACTCATTTTAAAGCTTAACAAAGACATTAGAATTTTTTTTTAGCAAACAGTCAATTAAACATGAATTAGATTCTTTATAGATGGGACTTAGAATTCAAAATGGTCTAGGACAGAAATGGGTATGTCTGAAACATAAAATTAAACTAATTTCATTTATTTGTCTAATAAGCTATTTTGAGCCATTCTTACTTACAAAAGTTTATTAATACAGATACAGAGAAACAGTGCCTACCTGCTCATGGGAAGTAGGCCTTTGCCTATAGCTTGAGAAGGTGGGCTTTCTCCTACCAGTGTTGGCATTTTGATTTCAAAATCTCTTGGCACATTCTGAATATTTGGTTCTGTAAAGGTTATTCGTCCTAAAATCAAGCAGAATAAAGATATAAAATTAGAAAAAAAATCTGGTATTTGTTTTAACAGTATTCACATTTCTGGATTATCTTTAAAATGCAGACTATCAATGCTGAACTGAAATAAATTTACATTTAAATATTTTTCATCATGTTCATGTGTCTAACAGTGATAAAATAAGTACAAGACCATCCCAAAATATATGAATGTATGAATTGGCTACAATACTATGTTTTACACAGAAAACAATCTCACAATGAGAAGTAATTTGATAAACTGAACTATTCCTATGCTAAAATGAGTATCAGATTTCAGCCCTATAACATGTTAGCGGCCAGATTCATGAGTAAAGGCTAATCAAATGGATCTTAGGAGAAACAACCACTGAGGCTTCTAAAAAGCCCATCACTTTCAGACATCATCTGGCTGTTTTTCTTCATCATTATCATTCATCAAGAGAATCAACAGTAGTACTGACTAGAAGTACTGAATCAGGTGAAACTTGAATCAGGTGGTTAATAGTAAATTTTCCAGTGAACAGAAAGCTGTTTTTTTAAAAAATGCTTATAAGCCTGGCCAACACAGTAAAACCCTGTCTCTACTAATAAAACAAAAAAAATTAGCTGGGCATGGTGGCAGATGCCTGTAATCCTCAGCTACTTGGGAGGCTGAGGCAGGAGAATCGCTTGAACCTGGGAGGTGGAGGTTGCAGTGAGCTGAGATCATGCCACGGTACTCCAGCCTGGGCAACACAGTGAGACTCTGTCTCAAAAAAAAAAAAGCTTATAAAACCTTTATTTCCCAATATATTTTACATCTTTTGTTTACTTATTGGTTGAATTTCTCTAAAACATGAAAACATGTTAAGTATCACTCCAAAGAAGTTTGAGTAATTTTGTTACTGTGATTTTTATAACACTATCAGTAACACTAAAACTCTATTTTATGACACGCTCTTCATTGTAACAGGCTGTCTACTAGCTATGTATAACTCTATCGTCTTCTGATAAATCAGACATTTTAAGTGACTTGGACATTGTTTTTCTGAATGATCCCCTGATATTATATATTTGTCATTTAGCTTTTAGCACAAAATAAGTGCTTAATCAATGATAACCTTTAACATAATTGTTGTCATTAAATGACCTGTGCAGTGTTACAAAGCTAACAAACAGCAGAGGAAGGCACCCAAGGATCTTTTTACATCAACACATTGTCTTATTTTCTATAACACTTAATATTCAGCACACTACTCTGGTCTATTAGTTGAATTAATGAGGCAACACTGGCAGACCAAAAAAATGGTAAAAATAAATTACAAAGAATGAATATGTAGCTTAATGGACATGAAGTATATTCATGAAATGGCTTTGCTATGCTTAAGCTTGTATTTCTAAATATTATAAAAGTTATAAAATATTATTAAAATACATTTCTAAATTCACTAATAAGTAAAATCAGTAACAAAATCAAAATAAATGTTGCATATTTATTTGTTCTTTACAAACAAATAACAAAGCAGAAGGCTTATTACTGATTTTACCTTCTGCTTTGTAAAGAACAAATAAATGTGCAACACCATTGAAAATTCTACGTTGCTGGGCATTGTGGCTCATGCCTATAATTCTTGCACTTTGGGAGGCTGAGGTGGGTGGATTATGAGGTCAAGAGATCGAGACCATCCTGGCCAACATAACGAAACCCTGTCTCTACTAAAACTACAAAAATTAGCTGAGGCAGGAGAATCGCTTGAACCCAGGAGGCAGAGGTTGCAGTGAGCCGAGATCACGCCACTGCATTCCAGTCTGGCAACAGAGACGCCATCTCAAAAATAAATAAATAAATAAATAAATAAATAAATAAATAAATAAATAATACATAAAAATTTAAAACAAAATTCTAGGTTGATGTTGTCTTTTCATCCCGGAGGGTTTTATTTTACATACGTTTATATTATTAGCATATGTTTCCTTTTTTCGTTGTTGTTGAGATGGAGTCTTGCTCTGTCGCCCAGGCTGGGGTGCAGTGCCGCTATCTCAGCTCACTGCAAGCTCCGCCTCCCGGGTTCACCCCATTCTCCTGCCTCAGCCTCCCGAGTAGCTGGGACTACAGGCGCCTGCCACCACGCCCGGCTAATTTTTTGTATTTTTAGTAGAGACGGGGTTTCACCATGTTAGTCAGGATGGTCTCGATCTCCTGACTTCATGATCTGCCCGCCTCGGCTTCCCAAAGTGCTGGGATTACAGGTGTGAGCCACCGTGCCCGGCCTAGCGTATGTTTCAAAGTGAAATTTAAATACTAACAGGGCAAGATATCACTAGGACGGGACAAGTTTAGAAAGTTTAGAACAAGGGATAAAGCAAGTAGAGAAAAGCAGCGCCTCATGAAGCCTCCGCACTAGGTAACAGCAGCAACTGATAGTGAGCGCTTTCTAGGAGCCATGCACTATTCTAAATACTCTACATCTATGAAACTATTTAATCCTCAGAATTACCAGGTGAGGTAAGACTGTTCTTACCTTGTTTATTTGTTTATTGGTTTATTTATTGATTGACTGAGACAAGGTCTCACTCTGTTGCCCAGGCTAAAGTGCAGTGGCTCAATCACAGTTCACTGTAGCCTTGACCTCCCAGGCTCAAGCGATCCTTTTATCTCAGCCTCCCAAGTGGCTGGGACTACAGGCACAAGATACCACATGCATGGCTAATTTTTTTACTTTCTAAAGAGACATGGTTTCACTATCTTGCCCAGGCTAGGCTCAAACTCCTGGGCTCAAGTGACCCTCCCATCTTGGCCTCCCAAAGTGCTGGGATTACAGGCAGCAGCCACTGTGCCTGGCCCATTACCTTCTTTTATACATGAAAAAACTTAGGCATTGAGAGGTTAAGTATCTTATCTAAAGATTCACAGAACCAGGATTCAAACCCTGATTTCTGATGTCAAAGCCCACTTTCTATACCACCAATCTAAACTGCCTGCCTCCTTTATGAATGAGTTAAAGCCACCCTTTATTCCACTACACATCACATTTGGCAAATATTTAGAGTTTTGTATTGCCTAGAGAAAGAATACATTTTTCTTCATAAGATTACACTCTCAAGAGGACCGTGAGATAACCAAAGAACTCTACAGTTTTCTTTTCTGCTTGGGTAAAATAAGACACTTACTTATACAGATGCCCCAGAGGCCTACTCCGATCAACTTGGAGAAATCTTAAGAGGCTCAAAAAAGAGCTGGGACTGAAATTAGGTAAGACCACTGACTCAAATATTTAATTCCTGTGTATACTCACACTGAAAGTACTGTCTCAGACATCCCAGTTACTCTGTACAAGTACTTAAAAGCAGGAACCAGGCTGGGTACAGTGGCTCACTCCTGTAATCCCAGCATTTGGGAGGCCAAGGCAGGTGGATCGCCTGAGGTCATGAGTTCGAGACCAGCCTGACCAACGTGATGAAACCCCATCTCTACTAAAAACACAAAAATTAGCTGGGTGTGGTGTTGTGTGCCTGTATTCCCAGCTACTCGGGAGGTTGAGGCAGGAGAATCACTTGAACCTGGGAGGTGGAGGTTGCAGAGAGCCAAGATCATGCCACCACACTCCAGCCTGGGCAACAAGAGTGAAACTCTGTCTCAAAAAAAATAAAAAATAAAACATAAATAAATAAATAAAAATAAAAGCAGGAACCAATACTCATCTCTGTACCCAGGTAGTATCTATCTGTGCTTTGGAAAAAGCATGTATTTTATAGGCGTAAAACTTTCCTGAACCCCTTGATCAACACTTGAATTCTTGGCCATCATAAGAAATATTGCATATGAAAATGTTTTTACTTCAAAATTGGATATTGTTTATACTTGATTTCTTATCACCTGTAGCAGTGTGCGACTGTGATACAGGATAGATTCTTTCCATTCCAAGAAAAGGATTAAGACGCTTTTCCCGCTGAAGGGGAAAGACCACTTTGGTAATAGCATTAGTGATTCTTCTCCATTCTAATATCAAACCTGGTAAAGGATGTAATGCCTTTAATTTATTTAAAACATCCTGCCAAGAAAACATAATAAGGTAAGATTGAATTCTTGTCCAAATGCCATAGCAAGTTAGAATCTCTTTTCTGTAAATAATACAATCTCAAAATTAAATTTGAGAGTAATATCTACAACTCAAAACTCTTACTTGGGTTTTTTTTTAAACCACCATATTGATAAAACTATAACTACAGTTTATAAAATGCAAATGTGGTAATACTGAGCACTATCAATTTAAAACTACCTTTTTCAAAAAAAATCAATGAATTGTCAGTCTAACAAAGTAACTCCCTCCCTACACCCCACCAAAAGTTTATTTTACATCATCTGTTTTCTTTATGCATTTTCCTCCTTCACTCTTCACATGACTGGAAGTACCCCAGTTGTTCTTGTGCTTGCCCGGATACTTATATGGTTTCCATATGAATATAATCAGGAGACATTTATTTTTAAAACTTTGAATTTTTCATACTATAGACTTTCAGTGAACTATTAAGGAACAGAAACTTGTGAGTAAAAAGGCCAGTGAGATTAAATAAAAAAATGTGCTATAGCCTGGAGCTAAAGAAACTTCCTAGGAGCAGACAAATCATAGATAATGGTATAAGGACCACAATTCTACACAAGGGCAACTTGGATAGCTCTATGGCTATATTTTCTACCCTATTTTTCCCCTGAAACATCAGTAAAAAGTAAAATTAAGCCCTTTCTTCCATCCCACTAATGCATGTAGTTTCCATGGATTATGATTAACAATTTTACTTTGAAATTAGCAGATTAAATTCTTAAATCAGGGCCTGGTGCAGTGGCTCATGCCTGTAATACCAGCACACTGGGAGGCCGAGGCAGGAAGATTCCTTGAGGTCAGGAGCTCAAGACCAGCCTGGCCAACATGGTGAAACCCTGTCTCCACTAAAAATACAAAAATTAGCCGGGCATGGTGGCACAACTTTATAAATCTTTATACCATGTTAATGATAGGAAGGAAGAACACAACTGCTAACTTAGATTATGATTCAGATTTTCCATGCTGGAATATCTCCACAGAATTTGTGGGCTACCAAACCACAAACCAATGTGTTAATTTATATCTGGGTAAATTCAAATGGTAGGCTAAGATCTTGATTTCATCAGCATTCTTTCTAGACACCAAAATGTTAAAAGCAGTTTAGGTTCTGCCCTGCTCTGTGACTGCCCCAAAGAGCACCTTACTAGTGCTGAACTGTCTTCCCAGCCTTAGCTTGCGTCCATTGTCATTCCCTCTTCTGGTAGAACCCAGAGTTTTCTTGCTGCCTTGGTTTTTCATCTCTCCATTTGGGGGCAACTTCAATTCCAAAAATAAAACCTGCAAGAAATTAATGCCTCTTTAGTCAAGAATGAAACTTGCAAGGACTATCATTTAGAAAATATTTTAAGTTATTTTAGAAAACAATCTCTACAGTTCAACATGGATTGAAATAATGTTTCTCCGGATAATTTGGAATTACCACATTTAATAAATGATGGCAATGAAAATTTATATGTCAGGTAGTCTATCCATATTCTAATTAGGCACTATCAGATTAATACTAACACAGGTCTTTTTTTTTTTTTTTCTTGAGACAGGATCTCACTGTCACCCAGGCCAGAGTGTAGTGGTGTGATCACAACTCACTATAGCCTTGACTTGCTGAGCTCAAGGGATCCTCCCACCTCAGCTTCCCAAGTAGCTGGGGCCACAGGCGTGCACCACCATGCCAGGCTAATTTTTGTATCTTTGGTAGAGACAGGATTTTCCCATGTTGGCCAGGGTGGTCTCAAACTCCTAAGCACAAGCAATCCACCCACCTCGGCCTCCCAAAGTGCTGGGATTATAGGCATGAGCCACTACACCCAGCCAGCTTTTAAGCAGTCAGGAACACAGGCATGTATATACACTGTGCTGAGCAACTGGCAAACAAGTTATTAACATTGAGACTTATTGCTGTAAGAATTGTGAGTTCTCCTAAATGAGACTGTTCAATCAGTTAAGCCCCATAGATCAACATGAAAGCTTACATGGCTATTGTCTCGTTACAAAAATCAGAAAACACTAAAGTAGGAAGGGGTTTAAAAAGTCATCTAGTACCACCACCACAATGCTGGGCCCTGACAGTCCCTAGGCACAAAAAGTTAGGAGAAGGTGGCCAATACTATGTGGCAATAATGAATGCTAGAGAGGGCTGGCAGCACCCACTGAAGACACCAGGACCACACTGTGCGGAAGGTGGAAGATCCCATGTAACACTCACAAGCTCAGATTAGAGGGGATGAAACTAGGGCAATTCAGAACATTATCTACTATACCTAATCATTCACTTATATATTTTGAGTGGGTTTTAATGAACCTTGAATTATTTTCCCAGTAATAATTCTAAAAATTGAAACTATTTGTGTAAGCACAAGAATTTTTCCCACAAGTTGGGCCAGGGGTGGAAGGGAAGATAATCCCTGTGCTTCCCTAGAATAGTAATGATGACGGAAATAATGATCTGGTTCCAGTTTCAACTGGGGTCTTAGGAATGAAAGGTACTGAGGCTTTCTGCAGATGTCAGTAACTACTTAGCCCAAGAACTGTGTTACACAGATGTGAACATATGCATGTATAGGGATTAGGGTTGTCACACATACCAAATAAAATTACAAAATGCCCAGTTAAATTTGAGTTGCATGGGGCATACTTATACTAAATTGTTATTCATTGTTTACCTGACATTCAAAATTTTTTATTGACAAATTATAGTTGTATACATTCATGGGGTACAAGATGATGTTTTGATGTAAGTATACAATGTGGTGTGATTAAATTAAGCTGATTAACATATTAATCACCACACTTAGACCTATCATTTTTTATGGTAAGACTTTTGAAATTTACTCTCTTACTTTGAAATATATAATACATTATTATTGACTATAGCCACCCTTGTGTACAATAAATCTTAGAATTGATTCCTCTTGTTTATCTGAAACTTTGTACCCTTTGATAAACAATTCCCCATTCTGCCTGTAATCCCAGCACTTTGGGAGGCCGAGACGGGTGGATCACGAGGTCAGGAGATCGAGACTATCCTGGCTAACACGATGAAACCCCGTCTCTACTAAAAAATACAAAAAACTAGCCGGGCGAGGTGGCGGGCGCCTGTAGTCCCAGCTACTCGGGAGGCTGAGGCGGGAGAATGGCGTGAACCCGGGAGGCGGAGCTTGCAGTGAGCTGAGATCCGGCCACTGCACTCCAGCCTGGGCGACAGAGCGAGACTCCGTCTCAAAAAAAAAAAAAAACAATTCCCCATTCTCCTATCTAAAACTTTATACCCTTTGATTAGCAACTCCCCGTTTCCCCACTCCCTACTTCCCCAGCCTCTGGTAACAACTGTTCCACTTTCCACTTCAAGGAGCTCAACTTCATTGGATTTCACATATAGTGAGATCATCTGAAACATATGGTACTTATCTTTCTGTAACTGGCTTATTTCACTTAGCATAACATCCTCCAGGTTCATCCATGTTTTCAAAAATGACAGGATGAAACACAAAATTGAAACTGGATGTGCCATATTTTATCAGGCAACCCTAGTACAGGTATCGAAAGGTACACGAATGGCAGTATAGGAGAAAAAAATCAAGTAACTGGATAGGAAAAATAAAACACTATTAAAGTAACAATAAGGCAACAAACCCAGGAAGAGAGACCCATTATGAATAAAGACAACACAAAGATCTCAAGTTATATATGTAGAAGTTCTTTAGCTTAAGCTTTTTTTTTTTTTTTTTTTTTTTTTGGTGAAGCTTTCAGAATTAACTGTGAAACTTCTCATACAAATTACCTTCCAGGTAACTGCCATTTTGACATGCAGGACTAAGAAGAAGCCAATAATATCAAAGGTCCTTTACTCTTAGTCCAGGGTTTGCTTGAGACCTGTAGCTTACATGCTTTCAGGCCCATCTGAATCACAAGGGCAGCAATTCCTGCCTTGCCCCAAACCTACTTGTGCTGAAACAGAGATTCTATATTTTCTGTAAGTTCCCTATGTAATTTTATGTGCAGTCAGCTAGGTATTGGCTTGGGGACTTTAAAAGCGGATACCAAAAAGAAAAAAAAAGGGCACCACTGAATTCAACACATGAATAAGAGAAATCAAGTTCCTCATTTTCTTTAAAATATGTTAACGAAGGAAAAGAAAATCAAATACTGCATGTTCTCACTTATCAGTGGGAGCTAAATGATGAGAATTCATGAGCACAAAAATCCCTTTTTCATTTAATCTCAGAAAAATGTCCAGTTTCCTATTCTATAGAAAGATGTTAGGGCAAGCAAGGAAGGGGTAAGGGCTCATGAAATGACTAACTTTCTGGAGAAATAGCTATGCTGTCATGCAACCACCACTACCAATCATTTCTTCAACAAATACTTAGTGAGTCCCTCCTCTGTTCCAGGCAAATCTTCTTCTTGAGGAGCTTACTTTCTAGAAGTCCTCTTTATTACCTTCCTTTATTTATAAATTATATACAGATATAATTTACAAATTAGATGCTAGAATATCCCCAATGCAATCTGGTTAACTGGCTGCTTCATTTTAGTGATCTTTAGTGTTCAGGTAAATACACACACACACACACACACACACACACCCCACAATCATTTTAACTCTAAAAATTATTTATCTATATCCCTATCCTCATGATACAACCTCAGCGATGTCATCTGAACTGGTGAAAGAAAAACTGTGGCCAGCTAGTTGATAGGCCTGGGTCTCAATTGCATCCAGCTTGGCTTGCATTATGTGTTTCTGACTTTCACATTCTGCAGTACTAAAGCCAATTCCATTTAGTTCGAGCAAGGCCAAGCAGTACTGAGAGGGCATTTCCACCTTACGGAAAACATCTGGAAGAAAAAAGAAAATTGACATGTTAATTCATTGGCTAAGTGGCTAGATTAGCAGCCTTACTTAAACTATACAGAATTCATCTAGAAAAATCCAGAAATGCTACCAAGGTATCCTTCAGGAGCCAGTCTCCCAAGCAGCATCCTCAAGCCAACAATGAAAGGTGGAAAAGTACAGGCTAGTTTAGCACTGGACAACTATCCTTGTCTCTGCAGCGAGTAGAAGAGTTGGCAATCTTATGACTAGTCTGGATTACAAGAGACTATATTTCTCCAAAGATGTTTCTGCTTCTACTCTTAGCAGGAGCATAACAATCAACTTTACTTTGAAATCCAAAATGCTCCAAAATCTGAAACTTTCTGAGCACTGACATGACACCACAAGTAGGACAGTCCATACCTGACTTTATGTGACAGGGCACAGTCAAAATGCAGGTGTACAACACAAAGTTTATTCAGCATCTCTAAAGGAAAAAAGTCCCTCCTTGCCCAGTTTCAATATCTCTTTTCTGCCAGACAACCACAGACTGCCTACATGAGTGACTGAGACAGTGACACCTTTGCTTTCTGATGGTTCCGTGGACACAAATTTTATTTTGTGCACAAAATTATTAAATACATTGTATAAAATTATCTTTAGGCTATGTCTAAAGATATATGAATTCTACATTTAGACTTGGGTCTCATCCCCAAGATATCTCATTATGTATATGCAAATATTCCAAAATCCAAAAAAATCTGAAATATAAAAACACTTCTGATCCCACATTTTGGATAAGGCAGACTTAACTTATATATCAAAGGCCCTGAGAAGACCTGAAGCAAAGACAACTATTTAATTTTTTTTAAGTGAAAGTCCCAAACTTATTTGACAATTAAACCCTTTTTTCATATAATACTTATTAACATCTTGAAAAGTAAGCATCCATGGAATATACTATAGGAAATGCTGTCCTAAATCATTAACAAAGAATCCCTAACACTTCAGCTTCCAGTATTGAGTCACTAGGAATCTGAGCAACCCTGGCCCACCCTCCCCAGCTCCACACAAGCACATAATTTGAGGCACTGCTGGTCTCAATTAGCATGAGAAATCTCCAGGGACACCCATAACCACCATGAAAAGCAAAGAAACAAATGAGAGTTACTGGCTTCTAACCACCTGCAGAAGGTATGAAGCTGTCAGAGCCTGGCTTTAGAAGCCTGGAACTAGTGGAGAAATTCATGTTACTTGAGACTAGACAAATAATGAACTTGGGTCAGAACAGGAACAATCAGAGAAGCACAAAGTAAGACTGGCAGGAAGCTAGACTGCATCCATAGCCATTAGGAAGGAGCAAGGTCATTATGGGAATGGAGTCCCATAGCAAAAAAAGTTAAGGGGATATGGATCCTTGAAACAACAACAGGATGAGGAGCTGAGTCTCAGACTCTTGTTCTGAAACAAAACTCTCAAAGGTTACTGTGGTCCTTGGATGCGGAGTAGTGTGGTACCCAGCAGAGGCAGCAGCGAAACCTTTCTAAGGGAAGATTTCCCCACATAAGTCCTGCAGGGATCCTTGATCATCATAAATCCTGTATGAACTCACAAAAAATATGAAAAATACAAGACAGCAAAGAAATGTGACTAGGACTCAGAAGAAACAACCAAGAACAAATTTAGATCCCCAAAATTGCAGATAAGGGCTAGTTAGAATATTGTACAACTAGCTAGAATATTGCATAACTAGTGAATGAACTACTTACAAAACAAAAAGTGACTAAAACAAAGTAAAATAGTAGGAAAATAGAGAACAAGTGTGTACAATAATCATAATAAGCAGAAATACATCAATGATCACAATAAATTGGCAAATTCGTAAAAAAAAAAAAAAAAAAAAAAGGTAAGCCTGAAAAATAAATAAGTTATATTTTGTTTATAAGACGTGTCTGAAGATAGGAACCTAGAAAGGTTAAAAGGGATAGAAAAAAGCTATATGAAGTAATATTAAGAGAAAGCTGATGTTGCCATACTCATATAAGAAAACAGACTAAGAATAAAAATCATTATTTGTAATACAGATGGTCATAATACAATAATAGAAGGTTTAATTCACCAGGAAGACAAATCAATTTTAAACACATACCCACCTAATAAAATGGCCTCAAAACAAAATTGATTGAATTACAGGGAAAATAAGACATAGAATATTTTTAAAACAACTTTGACTTAACAGACATATAAAATTGTGCATCCAGAATTAGAGTACACATTCTTTTGTGTGCACATAAAGCATTTACACAATAGTTCAGGTTTTAGATCACGAATCGTTCTCTAAAAATTTCAAGAATTAGTATTATATAACCATGTACTCTAACTACAACACGATTAAGTTTAAAGATAACAAAAATACAAAATAAAAGTTTCTAAATATTTAGGAATTAAAAATCATTCTTCTAAATAATTTTTGAGTGAAAAAATATACCAGAAATCTAAAAATATCTAGCATGATAAGAATATTATATATCAGGCCAGGAATAGTGGCTCACACCTGTAATCCCAGCACTTTGGGAGGCAAAGGCAGGAGGACTGCTTGAGGGCAAGAGTTCAAGACCAGCCTGGGCAACACAGCAAGACCCCCATCTCTACAAAAAACAAAAAAAAGTTGTGTGTGTGTGTGTGTGTGTGTGTGTACACATCAAAACTGTGGAATATAATAAAAGTAGTGCTTTGAGGAAAATTTATAGCCATATATATATACATTTTGTGTGATACAGATCCTCATTCTATTGCCCAGACTGGAGTGCAGTGGCAGAATCTCAGCTTACTGCCAACTCCACCTCCGGCGTTCAAGTTATTCTCATGTCTCAGCCTCCCAAGTAGCTGGGATTACAGGTGCATGCAACCACACCCAGCTAATTTTTGTATTTTTAGTAGAGACAGGGTTTCACCACGTTGGCCAGCTGGTCTCAAACTCCTGGCCACAAGTGATCCACTCGCTTCAGCCTCCCAGAGTGCTAGGATTACAGGTGTGAGCCACTGCATCCCGCCACCTTATATTCTTAAGTTAGAAAAGAAAAAAAATAACTTGAGAAGTAATGGTTTTAAGGTCAAAGAGGAATATTGAAAAAAGGACTACAAAATAAAGTAAGGGGAAATAGATAATATAGATGTGGACAGAAATCAAGGAAATAGAAAACAAAAGTAATAGTAAGAATCAAAGACAAAAGTTGGTTCTTTGAAAAGACTAGAAAATTGGCAAAACTTCAAGTGACATTAAATAATAATATTATGAAAGAAAAAGAGGATATAACAAACAAACCAGAGATGTAAAAAAGAGAGACTTAGCAATAGCTGTATACCAATAAATTTGAAAATTTAGATGAAACATAAATTCCTTAAAAATATATAGGTTGGGAATGTCACAGCGGAGTAATAAAAAGAAAAAAAAATTTGGAAAAAAATAGATATATATAGCTTACCAAATATACTCAAAAAGAAATAACTGAATAATCTTACAGTTATTAAGGAAATCAAAGTTGTAGTTAAAATATCTTTCTATATCAGATGAGAATACCTCCTGGCTAACAGAAAAATTTTAAAAATAAAACGTATCTATATCTCTTTCTACAAAGAAATAATTGTATTCAAACTAAATCTGATAGCTGTCTACATTCTGTCCAAAAACTTCCCTTATCTCAATGCGCTTCAATTCTTGAATTCTATGAATAAGAAAGCATTAACAATGTATAAAAATGCATTTAATACCTCCTAACCACCCTTTTTTTTTGTGATGGGGTCTCACTATGTGGTCCAGGTTGGTCTCAAACTTCTGGGCTCCAGTGATCCTCACACCTTAGACTCCTGTGTAGCTGGGATTACAGGCAGGAGCCACTGAGCCAGGCTAGCCATACATTTTTGAAAGTGCAGAAAAAAAGGAGCTTTCAAAAGCACATTGAAATGGTGAGAGTTAAAAATTATAATAATCAACTAACATAATAAGCACCTGCTCTATGACAAACACTGTCCGTATTATATTCACTATCTTATTTAATCCTTAGAACAACTTTATAAGAACCAGACTTACAGTTTCAGTAGTTTGCCCAAAGTCCCTCAGCTCATAAGTGGATAGTCCAGATCCAAACCCTAGTCTGTATGAACTCATCCATCTATTTTCTAGTACCTATTGATCAGTCAATAAATTCAGTCATCTCCTCACAATGAAGCCAAATTTGTTCTACTTCACATCTCTACCATAAGCATCCGTTAAGCTCCCTGTAGTCAGGGTGCTCTATCTGGGCCAGCAGATAACAATGACAATAAATTCATGTTATTTGTTATGAGGGAACAAAGAGACTCTCATGATTATCCTTTGCTGTGAAAAAACATCTGTTGGTTAACAGTTCCAAAAAGAAAAGAGTTAACTCTTTGAAATCCATTAAGGATGTCTTCTAAGTGTGAATAAAAATTATTTGATAAAGTTCAAATACAAAATTAGCAACAACTGCATAAATGCCATTTTGTAATTTTCTTCACACAAGGGCCAGAAGTCAGCAAATTATGGCCAAACTAACATTAGATGCATGTTTTTGTAAAGTGCTATTGGAAGAGAGCCATTTGTTTTGGTCTTGTCTACAGCTGCTCTTTTGCTACAATGGCAGAGTATTCGTGATAGAGATTGTTTGG
Organism: Chlorocebus sabaeus; assembly: GCF_047675955.1. NCBI lineage: Eukaryota > Metazoa > Chordata > Mammalia > Primates > Cercopithecidae > Chlorocebus > Chlorocebus sabaeus. Next base: position 41,099,828 of record NC_132925.1, read on the forward strand.
TTCACAAAGCCAAAAATATTTACTTACTCTCTGGCCTTTTACAGAAAAAAAGCACTAGACAATCCAAAGGTAGGATTTACATAAATATGTAATTTACCCATTTTTGATAAAGAGTGGCTAAATCTCTATCTCTAATCTATAACATAAAAATGCCAGAAACTTGGTTTTTACCTTGAAGGTTTTCCTTCTGCAACAAAGAGTTGAGCTGATTCATAGAGTTGAAGATGAGAATGGACTCCACAGATGCTCTGTATCGCCCAGAATGCTCACTGCCAGCATTTAGCCCCAGGCTTTGAATCCCTTGACTGGTCTCCATCCCTTCTAGGAGTGGAAGCTCATGAGGAAGAAAACTGGTAACTATGCTATGAAGAGTTGGCTCCTGAGAATCTGGATCTAGTAACCAGCATGCCACCTGAATGGGATAGCAATAAGAATATTTTCCTGATTTTTTTTCGAAGACACTTTTGTACCTCTAAATGAAAAGGGAAAAAAAGAAAGCTTATTTCTAACCTCACTCATTTTCATTTAATATTTATTCAGTGGTTTTCTCAGGAAAGGAGAAGGAAAGAAAATTGTAACAGGACTCATTTTTGGTAGCAATAACAGCAATGGCTTTCAAAGAAAGAAAAGTTGTAACTATTCCATTACTACAATGCTCAGGCCGATCCAGTTTAGCAGTAGGCTTGACAAACAAGTGTGTCTCAGCAAACTCAAACCATGCGTCTGAAAATGAAGATGGACTCTTCCACTAGGCTAATTTGGGCTAAGCTACTGTAATAAAGATGGGCCTGTGAGGTTTTAGGTATATTTAGTTCTTTCAACACCAAAAGAAGTGAGGTATCGGGCGCGGTGGCTGCCGCCTGTAATCCCAGCACTTTGGGAGACTGAGGCGGGTTGATCACCTGAGGTCAGAAGTTCAAGACTAGCCTGGTCAACATGGTGAAACCCTGTCTCTACTAAATATACAAAAAATTAGCTGGGTGTAGTGGTGGGCACCTGTAATCCCAGCTACTCAGGAGGCTGAGGCAAGAGAATTGCTTGAACCTGGGAGGTGGAGGTTGCGGTGAGCTGAGATTGCACCAATGCACTCCAGCCTGGGCAGCAAGATCAAAACTTGGTCTCAAAAAAAAAAAAGAAGTGAGGCATAAATGTTTTACCATTAAAAGTTTATATCCAGAGTTTCAGAAAGCCTCTAGACTTTCCCCTCAGGATGGGGGGTTTGTCACCAGAAAACCATCCAATTATTCATTTGATTGCTATTTCCAACTTCCTCATGAGAGTAAGAGTCCTGTAGTTTCTAATATTAGATCAAGCAGATCATTAACTGGATTAGAATAAGGGAATCTAAGCCCTATTCATAATTCTGACAATTACTTTACTATATGACTCAATTATTTCTTTTGTAGGTTAAGAATAAAGTTTTATAGGGGAATACTGAATGAAATAGTCTCATGTAAAGGTTAACAGGTTTTTTAACTGAGTCATCATTATGAAGAGTGCATCAAACTTTGCTATTATAAAGGAAAGTTCTTAGGAGCCAGTAAGGGGATTTGCCTCTATGCTAAATGGCCACTAACTACAATCCTTTTTGACATCTTATTCACACTCTTTTCCAATTTTCTGCCTCCACCTTCATGAATATTTAAAACCTTCTGCTATCATATACCTAAATCTGTTCTCATTTCACTTCCAATTTACTATTAGACAGAAAACTTAGGACTTATGACCCAAATTAAAATTTTTTCAAAATCTCTGAGGAAAGACATAAACTTTAGGGCTCCAAATTTGTGACATCTCTGTTTTCATCTACACAGAGATATTTGGTGCATGATATTCTATTCTGGGTAGATGAGATTATTGAATAAAGAATTGACTAAAATACTTAAGCTGCATTATTGAAGCTAAGGAAATACCAAGTCATTTAAGAATTAACACTAAAAATGTTGTTTTAAGTATATAAAAATTAAATAAGACATAGAACCTTAGGATCTTCATAACTTTGCTCCAAGGAGATGCCACAAGAAAGAAGAAGAATTTTATAGCTCTGGATGAAGTCATAGATGACAACAGAACGTTCTTTATCAGATTCCTTTCGCAAGCAAGATTGAAGGTGCCATATCCTGTCTTTCAAAGTCAGACTTGGATCTAGAGAAGGTGGAACCAAACTGGCACTAATTTCTTTAAAAAAAAAAAAAAAAAAGGAAAAAACAGTTTTAAGGCAAAAACTACATGTTTTTATTTGAAGCAGCAATCTTTAGTAGAAAGACTGAAAAAGACTAGAAGCCTAAGGGTCTGGTTCCATGTGACAAGTAATTCAGCATCTTATCAAGGTCGTATCAGCTATGTAGACGAAGTGCATGATAATCTAAAAATTATGGTTTGGGCTAGAAGATTTTTAATGCTCTACTTAATTAGGTGGGAGGAAATATTAAACATTAATACTTCTAAAAACAAAATTACATTTCCCAGAATGAGGAGTTAAAGACAGGAAAAGTATTTGGAAATAAATTTTAAAGAGAGATTTAGTATGAACAGATACTCTTCTATCCAAAATAAAGAAAAAGCTTAAGTAACTACTCACCCCAACATATTTTCCTGCAAAACAACTGAAAATATTTCATGCTTACTAAGGAACAGACACTATCCAGCATCCTTTAAAATGTTTCCTTATTAATTTTGCTCCTGTCCAAAACCAACCTATCAGCTGGGGTATCCAACAACCACAGTCAGATCACAGGGTATTTCCAGATTACATCCTTTCCATTCCAAAGACTTCTCCAAAGTTTACATGATTCGACTATTATAGACCTCTAGTTCAACGATCCCTCTAGATGAGTTTCAGACCCATTCAATGGGAGGACAGAAGACTGAAAATAAACTGCCATAGTTTAGTCTTCAAAAGCAAACCCTGAAAATGGCAAGAGAGTTCCTGAGGCTTCACTGCCCCCTCAGAGGAAAAACCCATAGCATTAATAGCCTCACGTGACAGGCAGGGAGAAGTAAGGAAGTGCTTCTTAAAACATTAATTCTAGTTAACATATGCAATAACGTACATGCCAGCTGCTCTCCAAAAAATTACAATTTTTGCCGGGCACAGTGGCTCACGCCAGCACTTTTGGGAGGCCAAGGCAGGGGGATCACCTGAGGTAAGGAGTTCAAGACCAGCCTGACCAACATGGGAAAACCCTGTCTCTACTAAAAATATATAAAATTAGCCGGCGTGGTGGCACATGCTTGTAATAGCAGCTACTTGGGAGGCTAAGGCAGGAGAATCGCTTGAACACAGGAGGTGAAGGTTGTACTGAGCCAAGATCAGGCCATTGCAATCCAGCCTGGGCAACAAGAGTGACACTCTCACAAAAAAAAAAAAAAAAAAGAAAGAAATTTAAACTCTAAAAGTAAATTCTAGGTAAATATCAGGAAATTATTCTCAAAATAAAAGATCACTACCCTAATGGATGTTACACTAATTACATAGTGACTTAGTCAAATACTCATTACTTACCAGAATGCTTTTGTTCCTTCTGCAATGAAAAATAATAGGCATCCCTTCCACCCCAGCATACTGCCAGTCCAACCACCAAGATGTCATCACAACCTTTAATAGGAAATCCATCATCTCTGATAGGAATTTCCTGAGGTGAGCTAGCTAAGTAAAACAAAAGTGAAATAGTTAAAAATCTCTAAAAATAAAGACATTATATAAATTGTTAAAACAATTAAAATAAAAAACCTATCTTTGATAGGCAAAATTTCCAGATCTTAAAATATGCATTTGGACAGTCATTTTAAGTATAAGTAAGATCTTTCCAGGCTTCTCATCAATTAAGATAATTGTCACTATGAAAAAGCAACCAAAGATTTGTTAAATCTATAGTGATTAAGTTCAAAAAAGAGAGGCTGCATTTCAAATTTTATAACTCAAACAAAAATACAGATCATTTGCATACTACAAATATTTTGCAGCAAATTCAGCAATTCTTGGCTAAGAAACTCCAGAAAAATAAACACTATTATTCCCTAGTGAAGTATAATTTTGTATCTAGAGTCAACATTTTTTCCTAAAATAATGTATCTCAAATTTTATAAAGGTCAAGAATCAATCTGTCTTATTGATAATTATATCCCGAGTATTAGGAAAATAACTGGCACATAAGAACTTAGTACATATTTATTAACCTTTTTATCCTTCTAGCCTCTATTATATAGCCTGATACAGAAAATGTGCTCAATTTTGTTTGTTGCATCAAAAATGGAAAGTGCTATTCAACACTAAAAGTACATAAAAGTTGTGGTAAACACATCTGCTCCATGAATTGAAAATCAGACAAATACCCAAACCTTTATGAACAAATTAATTCATAAAATAGCGAGGTTTAAGAAATCTAATCAAACACCTGATTTCCACAGCAGGTTGTCAAGCTGTCTACAACTGGTCCCCACAATCCAGAAGGCAGAGTTCATGCAATAAGACAGGAATATACATAGCCTTACTTGACCAAAAGGTTCAACTCTCTCAAAACCTGGAAGGGCTCCGCAAGGTTTTGGAAGCAACATTTCCGTATACAATTCATGACTATCAATGGAGGTCTAAATTCTACTCAAGATAAATCTTGGAAAATGTAGCTAATGTACACTCTGAAGAACAAAGTTCTTATTAGCAATGTACTTTTGTAATTACATAAGCAAACAAGGATATTACAATTTAATAGAAAATAATTTATGAGGCCAGGCATGGTGGCTCACGCCTGTAATCCCAGCACTTTGGGAGGCTGAGGCAGGTGGATCACGAGGTCAGGGGATTGAGACTATCCTGGCTAACACGGTGAAACCCCGTCTCTACCAAAATACAAAAAAAAAAAATTAGCCGGGTGTGGTGGCGTGCGCCTATAGTCCCAGCTACTCAGGAGGCTGAAAAAGGAGAATTGCTTGAACCCGAGAGGCAGAGGTTGCAGTGAGCTGAGATCACACCACTGCACTCCAGCCTGGCCAACAGCAAGACTCTGTCTAAAAATAATAATAACAATAATTCATGAGGCCAGGTGCAGTGGCTCATGCCTGTAATCCCAGCACTTTGAAAGGCCAACACAGGCGGATCACTTGAGGTCCGGAGTTTGAGACCACCCTGGACAACATGGTGAAACCCCATATCTACTAAAAATACAAAAATTAGCCAGGCACAGTGCACATGCCTGTACTTCTAGCTACTTGGGAGGCTGAGGCAGGAGAATCACTTGAACTCAGAAGATGGAGGGTGCAGTGAGCCAAGATCAAGATCACGCCACTGCACTCCAGCCTGGGCAACTGAGCAAGACTCCATCTCAAAAAAAAAAAAAGAAAGAAAAAGAAAAAAAAGAAAAGAATTCATGAGCACTGATGATTAATAAAAACCATTATGTTACAACATTAATATACCATAAAAGAACTGTCACATTCATATTCAAAATATATATTATTTTTGTAAACTTTTATTCTAATATATATTACATGTTCCTTTTATACTGGAGGGCAACTACTATTAATTATCAATTTAGGTATGCTGAATAAATAAGGCTGTTCTATACATAAATCCACAGCGGAGATACATACTACAATTTGAACAGATTGCATTTAATATCTAACATTGAGAAATCTCTTATCTCAATCTACTAGTTTATAAACATGAAAAAATAAAATTAAAAAAGTTCTTACCTTGCTTAAACCTACCACCAATAGTAGCAGTTTTAGAAGATGTGAAACTTCTAATCTTTTCACAAGCCAGTGAGATGGAAAATCGCTTTTTGCACCGCCACTCCTTAATGAATGTTTGAAAAAGATTTTGGTCACTTGCTACATCAATTATGGCCAAACTTTCTGAACTGCTTGAGGCTGGAGTTAACTGTAATCCATCCTGTGATAACTGAAGTGAAAAGCCTGTGTCACTAATAGGGTTGTTGTCTTTGAACCCATTTCTACTCTCTGAACTTAAATCGTGGTTTTTAATATCTGAAGGTGAGTCAAATAAATAACTTTCACCAGGTTGTAAAACATTATTAGTTTTCCAAAGGTTTACAGGTGTTTCAAGAATCCCTGGAAATGTCAGCTTAGAAGCAGACGTTGGAATGGGTGTAGGAGGAATGAGACTATTATCATCAACTATATCACTTTCTTTACGAGGTAAGAGGGATGAGGTTTCACCATGATTGGCATTGTTTTCTAGCATCTCAATCTTGCTTTTTACTTCACTATTAGAAGAAAATGAAATTCCCTGCACTTGGTTTGTCTCCAAGTTTGAAATAACTTCTTGTTCTTCATTTAACTCTGTATGTTTTCCATTCAAACTAGACAAGTTTATAGTCACTGATTTTAGGTTTTCATTTTCTAGAGGACTGGACACTTTATCTAAAATCCTTTGCAGTCCTGGACTTAGATCAAATGATGCCCCTGACCATATGAATGAATGATTTTGCCTGGTCCCAGTTAATTTTGATTTCTCAGCCCTTTCATCTTGATCTCCTCCATCTTGATCACTTTGGTGGTACTCATCAAGTACTGGATCATTTAGTTCTAATGCTCTAGGATATACTACAGTATGATGCTTCTCTTGGACAGGAAATATATCCACATTGTCCAAAGCTTCAACCATCTGAACAGAATCCATTTCTGAAAATATAATAGATTCATCATTGGAAAAAGTCAACTGCTGGCAGGTATCTTGATTCTCATTTACATTTGATTTTTTAATTAGGTCTTCTTGTTGTAGACACAGAGAATCACTAAAATGGTGTGATGTTACTTCTAAAGAAAGGGGTTCTTTCATTTGCACATCACGTAATTGTTCTTTTACTAGATAGTCATCACTGAAACTATCAAAGAGTAAACTATCACTCATATTCAAACTTGTTTCAGGAACTGGAAGATATTCTCCTTCTATACCAGTGGGAGTTCTCTTTTGAGGAATCAGAGGTATAACTGGTTTCACAGTTTCTTGTGTTTGATAACCTTGAAGAAAACTATTTAATTGAGAATCAGTAACAGAAAGTTCATTCTTTTTAAAACAAAGACCATTTTCCTCCAATAGTATTGGAGAATGGAAAATTGGGCTTTCTGGAGTCAGGATATCAACCCCATGTGAATCAGTGCTTTGTTTCATAGTACCTACAGTCTTAAGATCCAAATGATCTATCTTAGTCGCTCCTAGAGGATGCTGCTTAGCAGGAAAAGGAATGTGACACTCTTTCTGAAAAGAGTTCATCAAGTTCTGTTGGACTACGCTCTTCTGCATTATCCCTGCTGCCAGGTTGGTGTCCTTTGCTCCTAGTTTGGTACTTTCAGTTGCCATCTGTTGCATTATTTTCTCTGACTGAGTATCCAGGTAGAAACTATCTTCAAAATCACAGTCAGAAATATGATTATTTCTAGTTTTGTTTGTTGTGTAAGTACCTGTTTTTTCTTGTAGTCTAGAAATATTTAGAAGATTCTCATGCTGGCCTCCTGATTTGCTAAATGCTCCAGTTGATGGAAGTACTTCACTGGGTATTGCAGTTCTGCTTATATCATCTCCTAATGCCTGAAAATGACTTGGTTTATTTTCCTCCGTATTAAGCTTTATCCTTTCACAATTAATAGTAACATTTGAGTCTCTATTTATGTAACTACTGACTGCTTCACAGGGCATTTGTCTCTCTATTATATTTTTCTGTTTGGTAAAAGTGCTTGTCTGTTCATGAGATTGCTTTTGCGGGTACTGGTTAATTGGATCGGTGTCACAGTGTTTCACATAAACATTCTGGTTTTTTGAATCATTTTGTATCAGCACTTCATTTATTTTTTCTGCCTCAACAGCTACTCCTATGCCCTTTTCATCAACCACACTAGTGGCCTGACAAGTCACATTTTTACTCTGAGATCCTGTGACAATATCTTCCACAAAATTGTCATTAGTTAGTGTTATGTTCCATGAACAACTTTGCTTTATTTGTAATGGGAATGATGTTTTGTTATCTTTTTCCTTACCACTCAAAGATACATTTTTATCAAATGGCCCTGAATTTCTAAATTCCGTATTCTTCTCATCTAAGGTAAATGGGTCTTCACAAAGACTAGGATTAGACAGAGTCTGTCCCTGTAAATGGATTCTACATGCTCCAGAGTCTTTCAGGTGGCTACTGTCCCTAGATTGCTTTAGATGCTTTCTATGTTTCCAAGATCGAAAACTTCTGCTCATCTTTTCTGAATTGAAATTCAAAGGTGCCTTTTTTGTTTTCTCTGAAAAAGTCTTAACAACTTTCTTATTGCTTGTTTTCCCCTCATTCTGAGAGGCTCCTGGCTTCTCTTTATTTATATCCAAAGAGGCCCGTTTTCTTGCTCTGAAAATGGAATGTCTCTGATGTTCTTGATTCCCATCCTGGAAATTACAATTAAAGGAACTTGTATGTTCTCTACTTTTATTTAAGTCTTGCACTATATTTGGTGAATGCTTAATATAAGAATCACTAAATATTGTGTCACTTTTGTTCTTTGATGTTAATTTTTTATAAGAACTCTTAGTTTGGGATATAAATGTGTGTTCCTTTACTTCTGACTCACTGTGAGTCAATGAACATGTACTAGAATGTAACAGGGCACAGGGATTCCATTGCACTCCCATTTCAACTAAGTCCTGCTGCAGAATCATTCTGGCTTCTTCCACTATAAGGGCTGCTGCTTCCCTTTCCGTTAAACCTTTTCTGCCAGCCACCCAGATAGTTCGCATATTCCGACGTTCTTCAACTGCTTCCTCTTCCTCATCCACTGCCTTCCGGGCACTACACAAAGAGATGGGAAAAGACAGAAATGAATTCATTCATTCGTAAGGCAAATATTTATTAAACATTCAATCTGAGCTGTTCTAGGAACTGGAAAAATAGCAATGAAGGAGAGAGAGAAATGTATCTGCTCTCATGGCACATTCTAGCTGGGGAATTCAGAAAATAAAGGTTTAAAATGCATTCTATATTACCTGGTGATAAGAGTTGTATACAAAAATGAGGCACCAGAAACGGGTGGGTGGTTCTGTAGCTTTTAAGCGGCATAATAAAGGAAGCCTTCACTAAGACAGATTCTTTAAGTAGAAGCCTTTAAAAAAGTGAAAGCCATAAAACTTTCATTGAAAAACATCCAGCCAGGCGCGGTAGCTCACGCTTGTAATCCCAGCACTTTGGGAGACTGAGGAAGGCGAATAACTTGAGACAAGGAGTTCGAGACCAGCCTGGCCAACATGGTGAAACCCTGTCTCTACTAAAAATACAAAAAATCAGCCAGGCATGGTAGCGGGTACCGGTAATCCCAGCTGCTTGGGAGGCTGAGGCATGAGAATTGCTCAAACCCAGGAGGCATTACAGTGAAACAAGATCACACCACTGCACTCTAGCCAGGGCAACAGAGCAGGACCCTGTCTCATTTTAAAAAATTTTTAAAAGGCTGTATGCAGTGGCTCATGCCTGTAATCCCAGCACTTTGGGAGGCAAAGGTGGGTGTATCACCTGAGGTCAGGAGTTCAAGACCAGCCTGACCAATACGGTAAAACCCTGTTTCTACTAAAAATACAAAAATTGGCCGGGTGTGGTGGCATGGGCCTGTAGTCTCAGCTACTTGGGAGGCTAAGACAGGAGAACTGCTTGAACCCAGGAGGCAGAGGTTGCAGTGAGCCGAGATCACACCATTGCACTCCAGGGTGACAGAGTCTCACTCTGTCTCAAAAAAAAAAAAAAAAAAAGACAAGACGAGAAAGAAAACAAATCCTCCTATACAATACACAATGTAAACTGTGGACAAAATATATGAAGGGACTAGAAAATGAACAAAAAAGAAAGCAGAAACTGGAGGGGAGTTGAGATTTGCAAGAAAGAAATGGCAGTGGGTGAATTTTCACTTTTTACCTGAAGGCAGGGTCCAGTCAATACCCTGTAGGTTGGCTAAAAACTTAGATAAAAACCTGGAGTTCACTGATTGACAGAAGTCAGAAGAGAGTTAAGAGTAACTACATTAGTTGGAAATTGAAGGCAATATAGAACAGATAACTAGTGAAGAACAACTCCTAATTCTTCATATAAACTCTGCCCAAATCTCTGACTGACCTCTAAACTGTGCAAGTGTGAACAGATTCCAAGTGGTCAGTTAAAATAAACCAAGGGTCCTCAACCCCCGAGCTGCAGACCAGTAACAGTCCATGGCCTGTTAGGAACTGGGCTGCACAGCAGAAAGTGAATTATAGGCAAGGGAGCACTGCTGCCTGAGCTCCGCCTCCTGTCAGATCAGCTGCAGCAAACCCTATTGTGAACTGTGCATGCAAGTAATCTAGGTTGTGTGCTCCTTATGGGAATCTAATTGTTTCATCCTAAAACCAAACCATCTCCATCACCCTCCTACCCCCACCTCCACCCCTGGTCTGTGGAAAAATTGTCTTCCATGAGGAAGAGATATGCAAGAGCAAAGAGGATAGTAAAATACTATACCCCATCCCTTCTCACACAGGTTAAGGTCTCAGAGCTGGAAGTCAGGTTTAAAGTGAATGGGAGGGAAGAAACACTGAACTGGAAATAAGATTGATGCTTCCATCTAGAACAAATTGTTTAATACCTGAAAATAAAACTGGTTGTTAGTACCTCAAAGTAACTAAATACCTATAGAATCTGCCTGAGATTTCATATAAGAGAGAGTTCAAAAAAACAGTGGTAGAAAAAATAATTAAGCTATTCTTTGATTTATATACTGAGTCTAGCACATTCAATAAATTGGTTATGCAGACATACACACACAAAAAAAATCAAGGAATCTTCTCACAAATTGTTTTGAGGGACACTAGCATTCCAAAAAACATTTCAGAGGAATGTATTTTAAAATGCTTTTGTCTAATGAAAGTGTAAGATGAGCCTGAGATATATAATGAAATCACATCAAAATTATCAAAATCCATCAAAGCAGATCAAAATCAAAATTGATCAAAGCAGAAAGCATTGATACCAAACTTTTGCTCAGTTTTTTTGAGACACGATCTTACTCTGTCACCCAGGCTGGAGTTCAGTGGCGCTATCAGGGCTCACTGCAGCCTCAACCTCCCGAGCTCAACCAACTCTCCAGCCTCACACCCCCAAGTAGCTGGGACTACAGGCACATGCCACCACACCCAGTTATTATTTTTTTTTTTTAATTTTAGTAGCAATGAGATCTTGCTATGTTGCCCAGGCTATTCTTGAACTCCTAAACTCAAGCAATCAGCCTCAGCCTCCCAAAGTACTGGGATTACAGGTGTGAGCCACTGTGTCCAGCCCCACTCAGACATTCTAGTAGGAATGTTTTTAAGTCATGTATTATTTTTAAAATATACAAAACAAAAAGTAATCTGCAAGGGGGAAAAAGTAGCCATATTTTCTTCCACTTACACCAAGTATATAATAAGATTATTTAACACAAAAATACTTTAATACATTATCTACTATTTTAAAATTAACTTTTTTTTAAATTTAATAAGCCCATGTAGGTAAAGGTATTCTCTTACCTTTTGAAAGGCACAGCACTTTTCAGAATCACCTCCACCTCCACAATATTTGCTCTAGCAAGGTCCGCCACAGTATGAAAGCCAGAAGCATAGAGAACCCTGGCTCTCTGAGCATTTAGTAAGGATACCCGAACCAGGTCACACAGCTCCCTCTGGATGCCAAATGTAAGACGCTTCTGAAATTGGGAAAGTAGTAGTTCCATGTTGTGCCAGCCCAGACGGTTGGAAAACACTGTAATCATCCCTAGAATATTCATAGAATAATTATTGAATTGATTTTTTTTTACAGACGAATTCGCCATTTCTTTAGATGTATTTATATTTCCTTGTTTTTTCCCTGCAAAACTGTAAGATTTAACAAGGCCCAAGGTGTAACTTAACAAGGGAACAGACATATATTAAGAGCCTTAACTAATTGGACAATAAATGTGCTAAGTTTTATGAGATGACATTAAATGTCATCTTATTTATTCTTCATCCTGAAGTTAACACAAGAAAACTGAGGCAGAGCATATAAACACAAAACAAACAAGAAGCCCTCACCCTAAATCATTTCTCTTTCTCTCTCTTTCTTAAGCAAAAGAGAACTCTTAAAAAGGTGTTTAAGAACTCTTAAAAAGGTGTTTAAAAAGGTGTAAAGGTGCTGGGCGCGGTGGTTCATGCCTGTAATTCCAGCACTCTGGGAGGCTGAGTAGAGCAGATCACCTGAGGTCGGGAGTTTGAGAACAGCCTGACCAACACGGAGAAACCCCATCTCTACTAAAAGTACAAAATTAGCCAGGCATGGTGGTGCATGCCTGTAATCCCAGTTCCTTGGGAGGCTGAGGCAGGAGAATCGCTTGAACTCGGGAGACGGGAGTTGCGGTGAGCCAAGATCGCGCCACTGCACTCCAGCCTAGGCAACAAGAGAGAAACTCCATCTCAAAAAAAAAAAAAAAAATTAGGCATTCTTTCCACCTAGAAGAAAACAAGAGATTGGTTTCAATATTCAAGTGCTGAGAGAACTAGAAAGAGAGAAGTTCCCATGTGCATTTTCTTCAAAGAAAGGTTGCTGAGCACTGTCTTGGAATAAAGAAACCAAAACAAGTGCCATGTCATGAAGACATCTGTGGAATTAAAATTGTTTTACACTTCCCTACAAGAACATAAACCCCTTGAGGCAGTCTTTCATCTTTGATGACAGTGAGTCTAAGAGTGAGTCCCTGCCGGCCGGGCGCAGTGGCTCAGGCCTGTAATCCCAACACTTTGGGAGGCCGAGGCGGGTGGATAACGAGGTCAGGAGATCGAGACCATCCTGGCTAACACGGTGAAATCTCCTCTCTACTAAAAATACAAAAAAAAATTAGCCAGGCGTGGTGGCAGGTGCCTGTAGTCCCAGCTACTCGGGAGGCTGAGGCAGGAGAATGGCGTGAACCCGGGAGGTGGAGTTTGCAGTGAGCCGAGATCGTGCCACTGCACTCCAGCCTGGGAGACAGAGCAAGACTCCATCTCAAAAAAAAAAGTGAGTCCCTCCCTTCTTACCACTATCTCTTCTCATCTTCCCCATAGTACTCCCTCATAAGCACATATCTTCACAATGAAACCTCTTATACATATAACACAACCTCTCGTAGCCCATAGTTTCCTTCTTAAGGGCTTGTAAGGATTCCTTAGTAAAATCAGATTCAGAATTTCTCATTTGCTTAGGGTTTAATACATTAAGGTAGACCTTAGAATAGATCATTTTTGTAACAGACAGGAGTTCAGAAATCCCTCTCCATCTTCCATCCTTCTCCTTAAAAATATGTATTAATCAGTACCTTTTTTTTTTTTTTTTTTTTTGAGACAGAGTCTTGCTCTGTCGCCCAGGCTGGAGTGCAGTGGCGTGATCTCGGCTCACTGCAACCTCCACCTCCTGGGTTCAAGCAATTCTCTGCCTCAGCCTCCTGAGTAGCTGGAATTACAAGCACCCACCACCACATGTGGCTAATTTTTTGTATTTTCAGTAGAGATGGGGTTTCACCATCTTGGTCAGGCTGGTCTTGAACTCCTGACCGCGTGATCCACCCGACTCAGCCTCCCAAATTGCTGGGATTACAGGCGTGAGTCACCGCGCCCGGCAATCAGTACCTTAACGAGAAAGGGGAGACCACAGAGAACTCTGTTTCTGTTTCTTCTTGCAACAGGAAAAAGAGAAGAAAAAGGAAAACAGAAAGGAGGATAGTCAGCAGGTTGCTAAGGAATAGAGGCCAAGACATTCAGCTAGTTACTAATCCTCTGTAACATGATAGTGAGCCCTGAGGAGCCACAGTTTTGAATTTTCCGATGATGACAAGAACTGTACAAAATTACAGCACTTTTAAAGAGGCCTACAATAAAATGGAATTTGAAAAAAAAAGCAATCTTAACTCGACTTCAAATCATCGTCTTAAATAACTATGAAACCCTTTGTTTAACTGACCTGCATAAACAGCAGCTGACTGTTGCAAAGATTGAATCTGTCCACGATTGCATCCATATTTCTGATTAATTTCCCTTAAGGGAACTTCACTGATTAAATCTAATAGCACAAGACTGGTGAAAAACCTGGGAATAAATCATCAAAAGCATGGTAAGAGATCATTCACGTCTACTAGGAGATACAATGTGTGTTGCAAAATGACTAAGAACTGGAAAGGCAACAGAGGACTTATATAATACATTCTGGTAAGATTCTTAATAGAAAATAGGGTTACTGGCCGGGCGCGGTGGCTGAAGCCTGTAATCCCAGCACTTTGGGAGGCCTAGGCAGGTGGATCACGAGGTCAGGAGATCAAGACCATCCTGGCTAACATGGTGAAACCCCATCTCTACTAAAAATACAAAAAATTAGCTGGGCATGGTGGCACATGCCTGTAGTCCCAGCGATTCAGGAGGCTGAGGCAGGAGAATCGCTTGAATCCGGGAGGCGGAAGTTGCAGTGAGCCGAGATTGTGCCACTGCACTCCAGCCTGGGCAACAGAGTGAGACTCCATCTCAAAAAAAAAAAAAAAAAAAAAAAAAAGAAAGAAAGAAAATAGGGTTACTGGACAAAGATTGAGATCAATGCTTGCAAAGCAAGTTTTGACATGTATTAGTACTATAGTAAAGAACTAATGTGTGTATAACAAAAAGTTGCCCATATTCAATATTGCTGCTATCAAGAAATGAGACTTGGTTCAAGAAATGTGATGACACAAAAATTTAAAAGATAACTTGATATACAGTTACATGTAAATCATTACTCCAATAAAATGACAATATAAATATAGCATCCAATTTTGATTTGAAAGGCAACAGTAGCAAAAGTAATCCAAGTATATAAATCCTTATAAAATTTATACTTAACCATATTACAAATAATATACTAAAGACTGCTTTTTAAGAAAAATCATTTCATTATATTTCTCTTTTTTTTTTTTGAGATGGAATCTCACTCTGTTGCCCAGGCTGGAGTGTAGTGGCACAATCTTGGCTCACTGCAACCTCCATCTCCCAGGTTCAAGCAATTCCCCCACCTCAGCCTCCCAAGTAGCTGGGATTACAGGTGCACACCACCACAAACGGCTAATTTTTATATTTTTAGTAGAGACAGGGTTTTACCACATTAGCTAGGCTGGGCTCGAACTCCTGACCTCAAGTAATCTGCCCACTTTGGCCTCCCAAAGTGCTGGGATTACAGGTGTCAGCCACTGCACCCGGCCAATTTCATTATATTTCAAAGAAGCTAACAGCCTGTATCAATTTATCCACCTGAATCTTTTAAATAGCTCTTCTTCCCTATTGGTAGTGAATCACTTCTAAGCGTGATATAAAGCATAACCCCATGCGAAGTCACAGTAAGTTGGTGGTTCTTCTGATCAACACCTTCTTTACAAAAGAGAGGTAATTAAATATTATACTTTAAAATATAAGATCTTTATATATAAGGGCTACTAAACTGTGAACTGCAGAAAGAAACTAAAATACCAATAAATTCATTAAATACAGAAAACTTGCCAGGCGTGGTGGCTCACACCTGTAATCCCAGCACTTTGGGAGGTGGAGGCGGGCAGATCACCTGAGGTCAGGAGTTTAAGACTAGCCTGACAAACATGGAGAAACCCCGTCTCTATTAAAAACACAAAACTAGCCGGGCGCGGTGGTTCAAGCCTGTAATCCCAGCACTTTGCGAGGCCGAGACGGGCGGATCACGAGGTCAAGAGATCGAGACCATCCTGGCTAACACGGTGAAACCCTGTCTCTACTAAAAAAAATACAAAAAACTAGCCGGGCGAGGTGGCGGGCGCCTGTAGTCCCAGCTACTCGGGAGGCTGAGGCAGGAGAATGGCGTGAACCCGGGAGGTGGAGCTTGCAGTGAGGTGAGATCCGGCCACTGAGCTCCAGCCTGGGCCGCGACAGAGCAAGACTCCGTCTCAAAAAAATAAATAAATAAAAATAAATAAAAAACATAAAAACACAAAACTAGCCAGGCATGGTGGCACATGCCCGTAATCCCAGTTCCTCTGCAGACTGAGGCAGGAGAATCGCTTGAACTCGGGAGGCAGAGGTTGCGGTGAGCCGAGATCGTGCCATTCCACTCCAGCCTGGGCAACAAGAGCAAAACTCCATCTCAAAAAAAAAAAAGAAAATGAAAAAAAACAAAAACTGAAAAATCTTATACTCTGCCAAAATTTTTATTTTATTGACAATGAAAGTGACTACAATAAACTGGGCATCTACTACATGCAAGACACTCTGTTAAATACTGGAAAGCCCAGAGACCTTGATGTTTACCTTTTATGGATGGCCATTTGTCGATGCTGTCTCTCAGTTCTGGTTACTACTTTTCCTTTCACACAGCGGGCCAAGAACCCCTCTTCAACTCCCACTAGCTCTGCCACCCTTTTCATTGAAGTTGGCAACTTCTCCCATAAACAGAAAAATCGATACCAATCAATAGTAGTCCAATCCTCGAACATAGGTGTAACCTAAAAGAAAGAAGTATTATTCATTAACTAAAACTATTACATTACAAAAAACCATTATACACAACCTTCATATTAAAGACAAAAGCCAGGCATGATGATATGCACCTGTAGTCCCAGCTACTCAGAAGGCTGAGATGGAAAGATCGCTGGAACCCAAAAGTTTGAGGCCGCAGTGAGCTATGACTGCGCCACTGCACTCTAGCTCAACTGACTGGGTGAGACTCTGTCTCTAAAAAAAATGAAATAAAATAAAATAAATAAAATGGCCGGCTGTGGTGGTTCATGCCTGTAATCCCAACGTTTTAGGAGGCCGAGGCAGGAGGATCGCTTGAGCCCAGGAGTTTGAGGCTGCAGTAAGCTATGACTGTGCTACCGCACTCTAGCCTGGGCAACAGAGCAAGACTCCATTTCAAAAAAAATTACAATAAAATAAAATTACTTAAAATAAAAAGACAAAGGCCTCAGGATTTACAAAAATGTCTAACTGCGATAATACCTCATTTATATGGAAACATCATTTATTCACAATGCACTGCCAGGACAAATGGAAAGAGATCATTAAGCATACAAATTGGATTTTATAGAACCCAAGTCTTTTTTTTTTTTTTTTTTAAGACAAGGTCTTGTTCTATCATCCAGGCTGGGATACAGTTCACTGCAGCTTCAACCTCCTGTGCTCAAGCAATCCTCCCACCTCAGCCTCCCAAGTAACTGGGGCTAGAAGGTGAGTGACACCACATCTGCCTAATTTTCTAATTTTTTTGGTGAAACTGGGTTTTATTCTGTTGCCCAGGTTGGTCTCTGACTCCTGGCCTTCAAGCAATTCTCCTGCCTCAGACTCTCAAAATGCTGGGATTACAGGCGTCAGCCACTGCACCTGGCCAGAACCTAAGTTTTTAATCATAGACACTTCTAATATCAATATTCTAACTGTAGTTAGAATCTTAAGCATTCTGACTAATTTTCAAGAAAGAATCAATAACATAGAGGAGAGAAGGGAAGAATCAATATTCAGAATTGATATATACCCAAAATGTCAAGATTCAACAAAAATTATGAAACATATAAGAAATAGGAAAGTGCATCTCAAACACAGGGGGAAAAGCAGGCAAAAGAAATAAAAAGAAATACCTTTGAGAGGCTCCAGCTACTGAAATAAGACTTCAAAGCAAACATTATAAACATGGTTAAAAAAAAAAAGGGGGGGGATGCTTGAAGTAAAAGGCACGATGCCAATGTCTCATTAAGTAGAGAATACAATAAAGAGAAAATTATTTTTTAAAGAACCAAATGAAAATTCTGGAGTTAAAAGTACAATAACTGGCCAGGCACAGTGGCTCGTGCCTATAAACCCAGCACTTTGGGAGGCTGAAAGGAGAGGACCACTTGAGCTCAGGAGTTCGAGATCAGCATGAGCAAGATGGTGAAACACTGTCTCTACAAAAAAATACAAAAATTAGCCAGGGATGATGGCATATGCCTCTGGTCCCAGCTACTTGGGAGGCTGAGGTGGGAAGACTGCTTGAGCCCAGAAGGTCAAGGCTGCAGTGAGCCATAACTGTGCCACTGTACTCTTGTCTGGGCAACAGAGCAAAAACCTGTCTCAAAAAAAACAAAAAACAAAAAACTGCAATAACTAAAATGGGGTTTACTATGTTGCCCAGGTTGGTCTTGAACTCTTAAACTCAAATAACACTCCTGCCTTGACCTTGGCCTTCCAAAGTGCTAGGATTAAAGGTGTGAGCCACCGAACCTGGACCTAAAATGGATAATTTACTAGAGAGATCAACAAGATATCCAAGCTGGCATAAGAAAGAATCAGCAAACATGAATAGATTAATAATGACTATGCAATCTGAAAGAGGGAGAAGAGAAAGCAGAAAAAATGAACAGAGCCTTAAAGGAATATGAGAAACATTAAGTGTACCGACATATGCATAATGAGTACCAGGAGAAGACAGAAAGGAAAAGGAAAATCATCTGAAGAATTTATGGCTGAAAGTATTCCAAATTTGATGGAAAACATTAACCTACATATCCAAGACACTCAGTGAACTCCAAGCAGGATACAAACAAAGACATCCACACAAAGACGCATCACAGTCAAAACATTAAATCTAAAGAAAAAAAATCTTGAAAACAGCAAGTCATCGTGTATAAGAGAAACCTGATAAGATTAACAGCTAACTTCTCAACAGAAAAAAGAAGGCCAGAAAATGCAGTGAGATGACATATCAAACCACTCAAAGAAAAAAAAAAATCTGTCAACTAAACATCGTTTTTTCTTTTGAAACAGGGTCTGGCTCTGTCACTCTGGCTGGAGTGCAGTGGCACAATCTCAGCTCACTGCAACGTCTACCTCCTGGGCTGAAGCCATCCCCCCACCTCAGCCTCCAGGTAGCTGAGACTATAGGTGCATACCACCACACCTGGCTAATTTTTGTATTTTTCTAGTAAAGATGGAGTTTCACCGTGTTGCTGGTTTCAAACTCCTAGGCTCAAGCCATCTACCTGCCTCAGCCTCCCAAAGTGCTGGGATTACAGGCATGAGCCACCATGCCCAGCCTCAACTAAGAATCTTATATAAAGGAGAGTTATTTTTCAAAAATAAAAATATAACAGAAACATTCCCAGACAAACAAAACCTGAGAAAATTTTGCTAGCAAATCCATTTTATAAGAAATACTAAGGCCGGGCGCGGTGGCTCACGCCTGTAATCCCAGCACTTTGGGAGGCCGAGGCGGGCAGATCACGAGATCAGGAGATCGAGACCATCCTGGCTAACACGGTGAAACCCCGTCTCTACTAAAAATACAAAAAATTAGCCGGGCGTAGTGTAGGCCCAGCTATTCGGAGGCTGAGGCAGGAGGATGGCGTGAACCCGGGAGGCGGAGCTTGCAGTGAGCTGAGATCGCGCCACTGCACTCCAGCCTGGGTGAAAAAGCGAGACTCCGTCTCAAAAAAATAAAATAAAATAAATACTAGCCAGGCACAGCGGCTCACGCCTGTAATCCCAGAATTTTGGGAGGTTGGGTGGGCAGGGGGGTGGAGGCTGGATCACTCGAGGTCAGGAGTTTGAGACTAGCCTGGTCAACATGGCAAAACCCTGTCTCTACTAAAAATACCAAAAAAAATTAGCCAGAAGTGGTGGCGCATTCCTGTAATCCCAGGGACTCAGGAGACTGAGGCACGAGAATTGCTTGAACCTGGGAGGCGGAAGTTGCAGTGAGCAGAGACTGCACCACTGTACTCCAGCCTGGGCAACAGAATGAGACTCTGTCTCCAAAAAAAAAAAAGAAGAAGAAGAAGAAACAAAGAAATACTAAAGAAAGCTCTTCAGGTTGAAAGAAACTCACCCAAAACCATATTTCAATTCCAAACAAAAAAATCAAAGAGTGTCAACAAAGGAAATTATGTGGGTACATATAAAAACAGTATCATTACATATTTCTCTTTTCTTCTGAGTGATTTAAAAGGCAACTTATAAAACAATATGCATATAATTGTACTGTATTGGGTTTGTTTGTTTGTTTGAGACACGGTCTCACTCTGTTGCCCAGGCTGGAGTGCAGTGGCACAATCTCAGCTCACTGCAACCTCTACCTCTCAGGTTCGAGTGATTCTCGTGCCTCAGCCTCCTGAGTAGCTAGAATTATAGATATGCACCACCACACCCAGCTCATTTTTGTATTTTTAGTAAAGATGGAGCTTCACCATGATGGCCAGGCTGGTCTTGAACTCCTGACCTCAAGTGGTCCACCCGCCTCAGCCTACCAAAGTGCTGAGATTACAGGCATGAGCCACCACGCCCTGCCAATATGCATATAATTGTATTGCTGGGCCCATAACATATAAAAATCACAATATATTTGACAGTATCAGCCCACAGGAGGCAGGTGAAAGCAAAGCTGTACTGAACTAAGGAAATGACAAGAGATGGTGTCCCAAATCCATAGAAATAAATGAAGAAAAAAACACAATCATAAATAAGAACGTTAATGAAGCAAACTCTGTAAATGTATATTTGCTCTCCTTTCTTCTCTCAGCTTCTCTAGAAACATTAAATTACATAAAATACTAAGTATAACAACGTACTGTTAGGTTTACAACACATAATGATATAATAAGTACAACAATGGCACAAAAAAAGGAATCAAAATAGAGTTACTTAAGAATACTTCTTTATCTCACTGCAATTAAGTTAGTATAAATTTTCAGCTGTACCTGATAATCCCTTGAGTAACCACTAAAAAAAAAAAAAAAAAAAAAAAAGCAAAAAATACAGAGAAAAATGCACAAAATTAAAATGTCATACAATTTCATGCTGCATAATCACATTTTGGTCAATGACAAACTGCATATATGACAGTAGTCCCATTAGATTATAATGGAGCTGAAAAATTAATATTGCCAAGTGACATCATAGTCATCAAAACGTCTAACATGTTGCATTACCTTTTCTATGTTTAGAAATGTCTAGATACACAAATACTTATTGTATTACAACTGCCTACAGTATTCAGTAGAGTAACATGCCAAACAAGTTTGTAGCCTAGCAGCAGTTAGGTTATACCATATATCCTAGGTGTGCAGCAGGCCATACCATCTAAATTTGTGTGAGTACACTCTGTAATATTCACACAAGAACAAAATTGCCTAAAGATGCAATTCTCAGAATGTATCACTGTCCTTAAGCAATAATGACTATACTAAAAAATAATCCCTTCATTCAAAAAAGAGCCGTAAAAGAGGTACAGGGGAACAAATTCTCTGAGAATACCAACTGTAGTTGAAAACTTCAATACCTGACTTTCAACAATGAATAGAAACCACTAAGAAAATCAAAAGGAAATAGAAGACTAAAACAACACTCTAAGTCAATTAGACCTAAGAGACATCTATAGAACTCCACCAAACTATAGCAAAATGTATAGCTGTCTCTTATTATCTGTGGGGGATTGGTTCCAGGACCTCCTGCAGATAACAAAATCCGTGGATGCTCAAGTCTCTGATATAAAATGATAGTGTCTATATATAACCTAGACACATCCTGCCATATACAGAGTAATCATCTAGAGTAATTATAATACCTAATACCACATAAATACTAGGTAAATAGCTGATAAACTGTATTATTTAGGGAATAATGACAAAAGAATTAAGTTCAATACAGAAAAAAAATTTTTTGAGATAGTCTCACTCTGTCACCCAGGCTGGAGTGCAATGGCGCGACCTCGGCTCACTGCAACCTCTGCTTCCCAGGTTCAAGTGATTCTTCTGCCTCAGCCTCCCGAGTAGCTGGGATTGCAGGCAAGTGCCACCACGCCCAGCTAATTTTTGTATTTTGTAATTTTGTATTTTTAGTACAGACAGGGTTTCACCATGTTGGTCAGGCTGGTCTCAAACTCCTAACCTCAGATGATCTGCTGAAAGAAAAGAAAAGAAAGAAAGAAAGAAAAAGAAGAAAGAAAGAAGGAAAGAAAAAGAAGAAGGAAAGGAGGAGAGGAGAGGAGAGGAGAGGAAAGGAAAAAAGAAAAGAAAAAGAGAGAGAGAAAGAAAAGAAAACAAAATTGAAAACTATTTAGCTGGACTGATCAAGAAATGATGCAGGAAGATTCAAATTACTAAAATCAGGAATGAAAGAGGAACCACCCCCATCATCCTTACATAAATAAAAAGGATTAGAAGGGAATACTATGAACAACTAAATGCCAACAAATTAGATAATCTATGTGGACTATTTTCTGGAAATACACAAACTACCAAAACTGGTTGAAGAAAAAATAGAAACTCTGAATAGTTATAATAAGTAAAAAGATTAAATTCATCATCAAAACATTTACTCCAAAGTAAAGCACAGGCCCAGGTGGCTTGACTGGTGAAATTCACCAAACATTTAAATAACAATTAACAGCAATCTTTAACAAATTCTTCAAAAAAACAAACAAACAAACAAACAGACAGGGAAAAAAAAAAAAACAGAAGAGGAAGAAATATATCCTAACTCATACTGTGCAGTTAATATTACTCCAAAACCACACAAAGACATCACGAGAAAAGAGAACTACAGGTCAATGTATCTTATGACGAAAATACTAGCAAACCAAATAAAATACTAGCAAACCAAATCCAGCAACATAAAAAGGATTATACAACCTAACCAAGTCAGATACTCTCTTTTGGAATGGAAGTATTTATCCAATGCCTATACCCCCATTGCATCTTGGGAGTAACTAACTTAGCTTTTTTTATTTCACAGCCTCATCGGTGACAAGCACTAGCCTTCTTTCAGATGAGATTTTGGACTTTTGAGGTAATGATGCAATGAGTTAAGACTTTGGGGGACTGTTGGGAAGGGATGGTTGTATCTTGGAATATGAGAAGGTCATGAGATTTAGGGGCCCAAGGGTGGATTTATATAGTTTAGATATGTGTCCCCACCGAATTTGATGTTGAAATGTAATCTTCAATGCTGGAGATGGGGCCTGGTGGCAGGTGATTGGATCATGAAGACCGTTTCTTATGGTTTAACACCATCCCCCTTGGTGCTGTCATTGCAACAGTGAGTTCTTGTGAGATCTGGTTGTTTAAAAGTGAGTGGCACCTCCCACCTCTCTCTCACTCTCTTTCTCTTGCTCTGGCCATATAAGATGTGCCTGTTTCCCCTTTACTTTCTGCCATGAGTGGAAGCTTTCTGAGGCCTCCCAGAAGTAGAAGCCACTGTGCTTCCTGTACAGCCTGCAGAATCATGAGCCAATTAAACTTCTTTTCTTTATAAATTATCCAGTCTCCATAATTTCTTCACAGCAGTGTGAGAATGGACTAAAACAGTAAGCCAAAAAGAATAGCTATGAACACTGAAAAAGCAGAGCAATGAAGGGAAACTTGCCTTACCAGAAAGTTTTTAATTAAAACAGAGGCACTGGCACAAAAATCAGTCAAACTGGTCTTTTGTCAGACCAAAAGTGAAACAGAAATATACACAATGACAAATGGAATTAGAAATGTACCCAAATACAAATGGAAATACAGAAGATAAAAGTTGCCATCTTGAGTCATTATGTAAATTAATTTTTTAATAAATGATGCTGAGATTACAGATAGCCATTATGAAAAAAATATGAAACTGAAAAACCATATACTAGAATACACTCCAAATGAAGCAGAGCTCAAAATAGGGGGAGGCCAGGCACAGTGGCTCACACCTGTAATCCCAGCACTTTGGGAGGCCGAGGCAGGTGGATCACCTGAGGTTGGAAGTTCAAGACCAGCCTGACCAACATGGAGAAACCCCATCTCTACTAAAAAAAAAAAATACGAAATTAGCCAGGCATGATGGCGCATGCCTGTAATCCCAGCACTTTGGGAGGGTGAGGACGGTGGATCACTTGAGGTCAGGACTTCAAGACCAGCCTGGCCAACAAGGTAAAACCCTGTCTCTACTAAAAATACAAAAATTAGCCACGTGTGGTGGCATGCACCTGTAGTCCCAGCTACTCAGGAGGCTAAGGCACAAGAATCGCTTGAACCTGGGAGGCAGAGGTTGCAATAAGCCAAGACTCTGCCACTGCACTCCAGCCTGGGCAACAGAGTGAGACTCTACTAAAAATATATATATATATATTAGAAATTAAAGATAATTGCAAAATAAACTTTGAGCAGTGTCCTTTTGGTTTTTCCCCCATCTAAATTCCTGTAACTTTTTCTCAGAGCTTTCAGTTATCTCACTTACATTTTTTTGTTTGTTTTTAAAAGACGAGGTTTCTTGCTGTCACCAAGGCTGGAGCATGGTGGTGCAATCATAGCTCACTATAACCTAGAACTCCTGGGTTCGAGTGATTCTCCTGTCTCAGCCTTGTAAGTAGCTGGAATTACCAGCATGCACCACCACACACAACTAATCTTTAATTTTTTTTTTTTTTTGGGTAGCAACAGATTCTTGCTCTGTTGCCGATGCTGGTCTCAAATTCCTGGCCTCAGGTGATCCTTCTGCCTCAGCCTAATTTTCTCAGAAGCAAACTGACATGAACAAGTTTGGGAACACAAATGACTCTTGAAGGGCATGCAACTCGAATGGTGAGAGAAGTACACAAGACCACTAACCACAAGCATTCAGCATAATAACACTGCCAACAGTCTTCATATTTTAGAGAGGGAACAGGAGTAGGAATAGTTAGGTAATTTGGCAAATGACTTACATAATGTTTATGGGAGAATTTACTAGAAATAATAGATAATGTTATTAAATATTTATTCAGATACCAAACATGCATCAAAGACTATCAGCCCTGAGGTGGGAATTATTATCTCCATTTTACAAATGAGGAAATGAAATCTTAAGAGAGGTTAAGTACTTACCCAAGGTTGTACGATTACTAAGTGATGAGGCCAAAAGTTGAACTAAGGCAGTCTGACCCTAAAGCCCACAATCTTAGCCACTGTACAATAAATAAGACTTATTTTTAAGGCCATGATAGATGACCAGTGAAACCTGCTTTGAGATTCCTCCCAGCCACATTCTAGGGCACAGACCTTTGAGCCTATTATCACCCATGCATTATGCGAGTTGTAAGAAAAGAAAATTGGCACTGTCTAGATATTTCCCCTCTGCTCACTACATAGTGTTTTTTATTGAAACACATTTCCTGATCAGCCCCCTTCATTCTAATGAAACTTTCAATTTTACTCACCTCCCCCTATCACTTGCTTATCAAAATGCATGCATCTGCTCTTAACTGACAAAATTAATTATTATTAATAATTAATATTCTTATTAATATTTATTAATATTATTATTAATTCTTATTAATATCTTTGTTATACAAAATAATATTCACAGAGCACTGTCTAATGTAAACAGACTTTTAAAATTCCATATGGCATTTATTATAGAGATTTTTATCAACAATGTTAAGTTCCAAAGTATCCTTTTAGGACTAAATTTCTCTTAGGCAGGGAAATGCAATGTTTTTCCTAAACTTGGTTTGCTTTTTATCTTATGAATATTAACACTAATCAAGCTTCCCTCTTTCTTTTAGTTGCTAGAAAACCCAGAATCAAAGTTGACAACAGCATTGGACATGACTTAATGGCATGCATATTTGTGTACTGACCTTTGCTTGAGTTTTACATCATGATCTTATCTTTAATTTTCTGATATTCCATTTTCCTTTGCTGTTCTTTTATACATTGTAAAATATATATTTTTTATAAACCAACTCAAATATTTTTTGAAAGGAGGTTGGAGAAAATAAATTTAAAAGTAACTAGAACATTTAGATTATTACCTTTTCTCTATTCTCACCAGTACTAACCTACGCATGGAAAACAGACAAGATGTTCTGGCAGGGTATCATTGATGTTCAGAATTATATATCTATTTTTTCTCCCTATTTTTACAAATATAATCATTAAAACAGAACTTACCAGATAGAGAATATGAAGATCATTCTCTAAAACAAAGCCCTTCATTGCTCTTTGCAGGTCAGCAAAAATATCTAAAGTATCAGCTGGAGAAAGTGAAGAAGAAAGAGTAGCCGAACCAAGATGTGTCGGATGATACACCTTTCCTGGTTTAGGGTTAGGGTGAGGAAACAGAGGAACAAACACTCAAAATAAAACAAAATACTATCTTTCTGTATTCCAAAGCTAACCCTCCCGGCTGATAAATTTTACAAATAGTACCTTATCCAGCGCATGAAAATATATGAGCAGGCTCTATAATAATGGTCTGAAGTTGCTAAATACAATACTGATTTACTAAAAATGAGTTGATACGCTGCTAAAATATATCAAGTTCCTTTTACACTACATGAAAAGACAATTTCCATTTACTGAGCAGTCATACACCCTCACTAAAGATGAAAAAGTGAGTAAACTGCAACTGAGAAGTCACACTTACCTTCTGTTCCATCACTGGCTTCTGTACTCTGGATGAATTCATTTTCTAGCAGCCACATCACACAGGCCTCAATTGCTCCAAGCTGAACAGACTCTTGATTTTTCTGAATTCCTTGCTTCCCTTCTTTCATACTTGCAGCCAAAAATGTGCAGGCAGCATAAGTATGCATATCTTGTGATGTACTTGCCACTCCACCAACTATTATCTGAAAGAAGATATTTGAAAATTTCTGTCACTTTTTCATAAAACAAGCAAGCCACCGGGAGCAGGGGCTCATGCCTGTAATCCCAACACTTTGGGAGGCCAAGGCGGGCAGATCACGAGGTCAGGAGATCCAGACCATCCTGGTTAACACGGTGAAACCCTGTCTCTACTAAAAATACAAAAAATTAGCCAGGTGTGGTGGTGGGTGCCTGTAGTCCCAGCAACTCGGGAGGCTGAGGCAGGAGAATGGCGTGAACCCGGGAGGCGGAGCTTGCAGTGAGCCGAGATCACACCCCTGCACTCCAGCCTGGGAGACAGAGCGAGACTCCATCTCAAATAAATAAATAAATAAATAAATAAAACAAAATATGCAAGCCCTCTGAATATAAAATAAAGAAAGCTATTTCATTCTCATTTTTTAAAACGTTCTTAGAATCTTAATGCAGAGATTCTTTATTAACTTTCCCATCACCACTCACTGTAACTGTTGATAACATCTGATGACAACAGAAAAGTTCTCCTTAAAGTAGATAAAATATTTTCTTATAAAGAAAAATAAATGGGCCAGGCATGGGGGCTCACGCCTATAATCCCAGCACTTTGGGAGGCCAAGGCGGGCAGATCAGAAGGTCAGGAGATGGAGACTATCCTGGTCAACATGGCGAAACCCCGCCTCTACTAAAAATACAAAAACTAGCTGGGTGTGGTGGCAGGTACCGGTAGTCCCAGCTACTCAGGAGGCTGAGGCACGAGAATCCCTTGAACCCAGGAGCCAGAGGTTGCAGTGAGCTGAGATGGCACCATTGCACTCCAGCCTGGCAACAGAGCGAGACTCCATCTCAAAAAAAAAAAAAAAAAAAAAAAACATAAAGCACCAGGCACAGTGGCTCACATCTGTAATCCCAGCACTTTGGGAGGCCAAGGTGGGCAGATCACCTGAAGGCTGGTTCAAGAACAGCCTGGCCAACATGGTGAAACCCCATCTCTACTAAAAATACAAAAATTAGCTGAGTGTGGTGGCAGGTACTGGTAGTCCCAGCTACCCAGGAGGCTGAGGCACGAGGATCCCTTGAACCAGGAGCCAGAGGTTGCAGTGAGCTGAGACGGCACCACTGCACTCCAGACTGGCAATAGAGCGAGACTCCATCTCAAAAAAAAAAAAAAAAAAAAAAGCATAAAGCACCAGGCACAGTGGCTCACACCTATAATCCCAGCACTTTGGGAGGCAAAGGTAGGCAGATCACCTGAAGGCTGGTTAAAGACCAGCCTGGGCAACATGGTGAAATCCCGTCTCTATTAAAAGTACAAAAATTAGCCAGGGATGGTGGTGTGTGCCTGTAATCCCAGCTACTTGGGAGGCTGGGGCAGGAGAATTGCTTGAACCCAGGAGGCGGAGGTTGCAGTGAGCTGAGATCATGCCATTGCACTCCAGCCTGGGTGACAGAGTGAGACTCTGTCCCAAAAATAAATTTAAAAAAGAAATAAACCTAAGAGTTTCATATACTAATATTTTACCACTTTAATTTAGGCATAAAAGAGCAAATGGTAATTTAGCAAACTCTCTCTTACCTCCAGAATAGCTCGTATCATGCTGGCAGTTACTTCTCCTTCTCGTCTTTGCAGACAGCTGCGAACAGGCTTTAGAGAACCCTGAAGGAGAGCTATCCCTTTTGATTTCTCAGAGTTCTTACAAATTAAGATACTCTCGCCTATAACCAAAAGATATGCATTTGCAAAATCCCAATATAGTTCCATAAGATACCTGCTAAAGAGATTTTAAGTTGATTTACTTGCTTAAAAGGAGACAAGAGATGATAGTGGTTGTTATGGTAATAAAATTATGGCTAATTTTTTGAACTTTGGACACAAGGGGATCAGAATACACTATTCCAAACTATGCCACTTTGGCATAAGGATTATTTTGAGCTGAAGGCCTTTGGGAGGCAGCAAACACAGAAAGTACTCTTTGTCCTCTGTCCTCTCCCTACCTGCCTAAAAGCAAGAATAAATTTTTCCCTTTGTGATGATGTTTTCCCTCCCCTCTCCCATACAACACAACAACCCTTACTTATCACTGGAGACAGATCAGCACTGAGATGGGTCTGCACAAACAAACTCTACCTACTAAAATAACTTCTATCTTCCATCAGTTTCCCCCACATGTTTACCTTCTCA
This sequence comes from Chlorocebus sabaeus, assembly GCF_047675955.1. Taxonomy (NCBI): domain Eukaryota; kingdom Metazoa; phylum Chordata; class Mammalia; order Primates; family Cercopithecidae; genus Chlorocebus; species Chlorocebus sabaeus. The sequence goes on from NC_132925.1 coordinate 41,128,593, forward strand.
CTATTTGTTGCCCCTAAAAGCCCAGATACCTTTTCCTTTTTCTTGTCACTTCCCCACAATTTACTGTCCATTGTTAAAACGTTATATAAGACCCCAGGTTTAACAGTTTCTCAGGTCTTCAATCCTTTTCTATAAAGGTTTCCATGTACATAAAATTTAAAAGATTAGCATCAAATAAAGTTTAAATGCCTTGTCTCCTGTTAATCTGTCTGTTAATGTAATCAGCAGGTCCCAATTGCAGAACCCAAGAAAGTAGAGGAAAAGTCTTTTTCTTCCCCTACAGGATTAACCATTATTATTGAATAATGAAGTAATTAATAGAGGTACTTTCAAACCTATAAAGTAAAATGCAAATGTAAATTGTTACCAGTTATATGATAAAATAAATTCAAAAATACTTGTAGATACCCAAAATACTTGTAGATACCCAAAATTAGGAAATATTACAACATTTACTAATCTAAATGCTTTGTTGTGACAACCAAATGAACAAAAATACATGAGAGCACTTATATGTTAAAGCTGTATACAACTATACGATTTGAACAAACTATCACTGCAACAATTATGACTAGAGAGAATCATAATTTTTCTTCAAAAATGAATCCAATACTGTGGGAAAGAAAACAGGTAAGAGGTTCAAAAACACAAATGAAGAATATTTTTTTTTTTCTTAATAAAAATAAAACTGGCACAATGCTGGAATATCCTTACCACCCCCGGCAAAGAGAAGGTACAGATTATCCTTCCCAACTGCCAAACTGAGAATCAAAATAGGATAAAGTAAAGGGATTATAAACTGGATGATCACTGGCTATTTATCCCAGAAATGATTATAAAGATAGGCACCATTAAAAAAACAAAACAGCCAGGCACAGTGGCTCATGCCTGTAATCCCAGCACTTTGGGAGGCTGAGGTGGGTGGATCACGAGGTCAAGAGATCAAGACCAGCCTGGCCAACATGGTGAAACCCTGCCCCTACTAAAAATACAAAAATTAGCTGGGCGTGGTGGCACACGCCTGTAGTGCCAGTTACTCAGGAGGCTGAGGCAGAAGAATCGCTTGAACCTGGGAGGCAGAGGTTGCAGTGAGCCGAGATCGCACCACTATACTCCAGTCTGGCGAGAGACAGAGATTCCATCTCAAAAAAAAAAAAAAAAAAGAAAAGAAAAGAAAAAACAAGATGTCAGCAAGATGGTAGTTTAGGAGATTTTACTGCCCCCTCCCCAGAAGCTTCAACTAGCTTCTATCTGCAGACAAGAATACCCTTGTGAAAACCCCAAAACTGCCAGGCCCAGTAGCTTATTCCTGTAATCCCAGCATTTTGGGAGGCTGAGGAGGGTGGATCACCTAGGTCAGGAGTTCGAGACCAGCCTAACCAACATGGTGAAACCCCATCTCTACTAAAAATACAAAATTAGCCAGGCGTGATGGCCCATTCCTGTAATCTCAGCTACTTGGAAGGCTGAGGCAGGAGAATCGCTTGAGCCCTTGAGGTAGAGGTTGCAGTGAGCCAAGATTGCACCACTGCACTCCAGCCTGGGCAACAAGAGTGAAACTTCACCTCAAAATAAAAAAGCGGGGGGGGCCAGGCATGGTGGCTCATGCCTATAATCCCAGCACTATGGGAGGCCAAGGTGGGCGGATCACCTGAGGTCAGCAGTTCAAGACCAGCCTAACCAACATGGTGAAACCCTATCTCTACTAAAAACGCAAAATTAGCCAGACATGATGGCACATTCCTATAATCTCAGCTACTTGAGAGGCTGAGGCAGTAAAATTGCTTGAACCCAGGAGGTGGAGATTGCAGTGAACTGAGATTGCACCATTGCACTGCAGCCTGGGCAACAAGAGCAAAATTCCGTGTCTAAAAAAAAACAAACAACAATAACCAAAAAAGAAACCCCAAAACTTGGGAAAAAGTCTGAAACTTATGCATGGACCACAAAACCGAATAAAAATTGCAAGATCTAGTAAGAGAAACTATCTCACTTTGACCTCATCACCCCTTCCACTCCCCTAAGTCAGCATAGTACCACACAGAAAGGAATCCCCAGGGCTCATAGCTTCTACATTGGGAAAAGAGAACCAGAGAACATATAGTTTCCCTAGCATTTCAAGAGGCTTCCCAAGAAGCCAACTCTAGTCTCACCTCACAGAGAACACGCTGGGTAACAGCACAGCTAGATCACCTGGGGTCAGGCAGAAGCAAAGCAAGGAGGCAGAGCTCATGGCAACCGGCATGCAGATCTTGGTGGTAGCTCTGTGTACCTGCCAGTGGTGGTGCCAATCAGAGGTACCAGCTAACAGTGTAGCCCGCCACAAAGCCAAACTGATCACTTCCAGATGTGGTAGGAAATTCTACCTGGCTTGAATCTTTAGATGGCCAGCCTGCAGGCCCAGCGTCAAACCTCATGAGGACCCTGCCCAGGAAGGGAGATGACCATCACAGTGCATTTTGGAAAGGAGCAGGGGCTAGTTCTGCCAAACCTGGGGTTTTAAACAGTGCTCAGCTCAGCCTCAAGGACCTGCCCCAGGTGGAAGATGCCTATCATAGTGTATTTTTGCAAAGTGCAGGGACTAGTTCTGCCACACGGGTGGAAGTTTAAACAGCCCTCAGTTCAGTCTCAAAGCCCATTCCAAGTCCCCACCTAGGCAGGGAGGCAAACCTCAGATATGCACTTATTTTATTTTATTTTTAGAGGGGGGATCTCTGTTGCTCACACTGGAGTGCAGTGGCATGATCATAACTCACTGAAGCCTCAAACTCCTGGGCTCAAGCGATCCTCCCATCTCAGCCTCCCAAGTCACTGGGATACAGGCATGAGCCACCATGCTCAATCATGCATTTCCACTGAGCATAGCAGCTGGTCCACTGGTCCAGAATAGCAACTCCACCTAACCTCGGGGCCCAGCCTGCAACACTGTCCAAGTGCAGATCTCAAATAGGGGTACCACCTGGCCAAGGAATACACTCTGGGGCCCAGCCAAGAGGTGACTGCAGTGCCAAACGAGCAACTCTGCCTGATTGTAGAGCTCAGCTAGTGGGTTCACCTGATAGCAGAACCCAGCCAGCAGTCTCACCCAAACTCAGAGCAAAGGCAGCAGCCCAGCTCTCTAGAGAAGCCAAAAGCAAGCTTTGTCTGCTCAGGGCTGCTATCAGTTGGCCTATTCAGAATCAAAGGCTAGACAACTGAAGTTCTATCCCTGTCAAAGAACACCTATAAAAGCCAGAGATAGCTGTCTCCTCAAATGTGCAGATACCAACACAAGAACACAGATTACAAAGAACCAGGAAGCCAAGATACCTTCAAAAGAAACTAACAAAGTTCCAACAATGAACCCTAAAGAAATGAAGATCTGTGAAACGAGAAAGAATCCAGAATAATTCTCCTAAGAAAGTCCAACGAACTACAAAGATAAATGGATAAAAAAATCAAATAAAATTTGGAAAACAATATACAAACAAAACAAGAAGTTTGACAAAGAAATAGAAACAATAAAAAAGAAAGAGAAATCTTAGAGATGAAGAATACAATGACTGAACTGAAAAATGCAATGAAAGCTTTAGCAGCAGGCTTAAATCAAGCAGAAGAAAGAGAGATTAGGGAGTCGGAGGGATGAGAAGATGGTCAAAGAGTACAACGTTTCAGTTAGACAGGAAGAATAAATGATAAGTATTTGGGGGTGATATGTTAATTGGCTTAATTCCATCATTTTGCATTGTATACAGATAGCATCACTGTGTGCCTCATAAATATATACAGCTATAATTTGTCAATATTCAATTTTTAAAAATCACATGAATATAACACCTGGCTTTTGCAATGGCTACAAAACAGCTCAGCTTAAGAAAGAAAACAATCAACTAGCATTAGCAGCAAGATACACAAGCCACTTTGGCCTGTTTAAAGGTCTTTTGTGGCTTTGATTCTTCAACAAAACAAACTGCGCTTTTTCTGAATGGGCAAGGTTTATGAAATGTCCAGATGAATATCAGTATATATGTACAGGTTCCTGCAACCACCTGTCTGGGGAGGACTCATCCACATCACAAGAGGGAAGTCGAAATTATTTAGAATCAAATAATTTATTACTGACTGCTGAACCTGCAAATTGCTATTTTGGCACAAAGCACTATCTTCCTAAGCTGGAAGATTCTAAGTCGTCTATGGAAAGACTGAAGTGTCATCTAAATAAAACACCATGTGCTATCCAGGAATATCACTTATAAAATGCACAGAATTTCCAATGATGCTACATGATACAAAAAGCATGACCAAGTATTTAAATCTCCATAGTGAATATAAAACACTATATTCCTATATTCTTGATTAGCTTGAAGTTATGAGCAAGTCATATGACATCCTGAAATACAATGATATGCAAGGTCAAAAGCTTGGAAGTCTTTAGACCTCAGAAATCAACTTATTATGTATATTTTAGTTCTGTTTGAATGTTACCTGATTTAAGGCTTGATAATTATCCCAGGGCACTAACCTTCCAATTGTTCTTTCCCATAATATATACAAGCTAAGAACATAACAAGGCAAATAAGAACTCATCTTATTTCTTATTTCTCCTTATCTTCTACATTAACTAAGAGACCCTCTGTCCCTGAGAGAAGATTATCTGTGTAAAATGGACTTATACTCCATTCCCCAGAGGTCTGAGTCCACTGAGAATTGAGGATGGGCAGAGGTAGGCAAATAGGAATGGGAAGGAAGAATCTCACTCTCTTCCCCCAACTCTTTCTAAGCATATACATATAATCTGCATATTTTGTAGGTAAAGTAAGAGAGAGAAACAGGATAAACTTCTCTGATGTCAGCTGTAGGAAAAATCCAACAAATTGGAAGTTGTTGTTTTTTTTTTTAATCATCAAAATTTTCAGGGCTTAAAAGAAAGGCAGACCAATGCCCTTCGGGGATTGTAAATGAGTCATTTATTATTGGGGCTGAGACTGAAAGCTGTTCCAATAGCCATTCGCGTCTTCTTAAGTATTAGTTGAGCACATGGCCACCCAAGCTAAAGATTATACTTCCCAGCCTCTCTTGGGGAATATAACCATGTGAAATGCAACCATGTGAAAGTTGGGGAATGTAGCCATGTGAAAGTTCTGGCTCACTGTACTTGAAGAGAAATACTATGTGCAACTTCTGAGCAGTGGCCTCTTTGCTTCCTTATCTCCCCTTCCTGATGGCTGAAATGCAGATGTGATGAGAGAGACGGGACTAGCCATCTTATACCAAGGATAGAAACTATATTGCTGAAAATGTTAAAACAAAATAGAAGACTAGGTCCCCGACACATTATAGCCGTCATATAAGGCCTAAATTACAGGTACGTCATATAAGGCCTAGAATATAATTTTACTGTTATATGAGAAATTAATGTCTATCTTGTTAAACACCTATTGTATTGTTTTTTGTTACAGCAGTGAATTTATATTCTAACTAATCCAGTTACCAATAAATTATGGTCAATTTTTAGTATTTGTGGTAGTCATGTTCTATAAACTTGCCACGAACACAGAATACTGAACCCTTGCTGCCAAGGAAAATAGATGATTAGGTTCCTGCAAGCCTCTAGTAAAAACGTTTTCATCACTTAATCAATACAAAACCTTGTTTTATGCATGTTTCTGTTTAAAGATACCTTATTTAATGTATACAGTTGTTTACATTGAGCTCCAGCAAACAGCATTGTAATTCATGCCTACAGAAAACTGATCACATATTTTCTCCATAAGGCACATCACAGCCTTAATGCACTAGGGAACATTAGATAGCATTTCAGTACTTTGCTTGCGGGTCATGTTAAACAGCAAAATCACCGACTAAAAGCACAAAAATGTGAAAAATGTGGCACTAACTAGCCCATTAAAAAGCAGCTTGCTCACAGTATAAGAGCTGAAACAAGAACGCAGAGCTTTGGCTTGTTCAACCGCAGCAGGGAAAGTGTGCTTGGAAAGATTCAAATTTTTCGCAGATCTGCATACGTCCGCAAAAGCCCCAGAGGTATTATTTCGGGATTCTGAATAAATTCTGTTAAGGTGGAAAATTCAAATATGGAATCCATGAATAATGAGAACTGACATATTTGGGGACTTCATGTGACAAGTCAGTTTATTCTAAAAGTTACTTCCTCAGTATACTACGCAGGTTCCTCTGCCTAGAATATCCATTTCCTATCCACTTTCTGTATTCTCCTGGATTTCCTGATTTCTCTTCAGTAGCCACAGAACTATTTGCCTGTTTTGTTTTTTATTTTTGACATATCTAATAAAATATTAGAATCAATTATGTCCTAGGGTAGAAAGATAACAATTATGTCCTAGAGTGGAAAGTGGCAGGGAATGTTCCTCCCAAGGTTCTTTAATGTTAGATGGCTGATAATGATTTAGTTACACATATAACGATACAGCACATTAGAAATAAAGTTTGCTGCCGTTTTGACATTTAATTCAAACAAACCTCTTCCTCACTGCTTAAGACAAAACTTTTGTTTGGATTGCTGGTTAAAAAAAAAAAAAAAAAAAATCATAACTTGCTGGTACAAGGTAAGAAAATGAAAAGGTGTTTTTTCAGAGCCAGCACCGATTTCAAGAAAAAAGATGGGATGTCAAGTTCCTATTCCCGAAGTGTGAAGGTGCATCCCAGCATCCTTGTCTGATTTCTGAGACCAGTCACCTAAGTTGAACTAACGTCTGTGAAAACGTCTGTCTGCTAAAGAGTAGACTATACTTAGAAATTAAAAATCATATTCCAGCTAAGTAATAATAAGTCATCTTGATTTACATAATACTAAATCATTTTATGGTATACAATACAAAAGAAAACCTTAATTCAACATTTGTAGAAAATCAACAGTTCATGATATATATATATGAAAATTATAACTCTTACTCACTATAAATATTAAGTGAATCCAAAATGATGACATGAGTGCACTGGATAATAAAGAAATATAGCATGATGAGAAACAGGTTGCCAGGCACTAGTCAAATTTCAAGTAGACACTGTCCTTCAGCAAAGCTGCTACAATTAAATTCAAACTCACTTACCTACTGTGTCCACTCCTTTCCTGCCAGCACGACCAGCCATCTGCTTATAAGTAAGAATATCTAAAGGTCGACCACTAAAAATAGGGGTTCGAATAATCACACGACGTGCAGGTAAATTCACCCCAGAAGAAAGAGTAGAAGTCGCTGCCAAGACCCGAATGAGACCTTGACGGAAGGCTCCTTCAATAATATCTCTCTCTTCTAAAGTAAGACCTAAAAAAAGGATGTTTTTATATATTTATTGACATATAATGAAAATATTATACGTGACCACTTACAAATGGATTTGAGTCTGCTTCAAGCCTCTAAAGATTTTTGAAACTATTGTTATGACTGCTGACAAAGGAGTCATCACAGTCTACCTCTTTAACAGTATAATCTGGCCGGGTGCAGTGGCTCATGCCTGTAATTCCAGGACTTTGGGAGGCTGAGGCAGGTGGATCGCTTGAGGTTAGGAGTTCGAGACCAGCTGGCCAACATGTTGAAACCCCACCTCTACTAAAAATACAAAAATTAGCTGTGTATGGTCGTGGGCACCTGTAATCCCAGCTAGTCAGGAGACTGAGGCAGGAGAATCACCTGAACCTGGGAGGCAGAGTTTGCAATGAGCCGAGATCACATCATTGCACTCCAGCCTGGGCAATAGAGCGAGACTCGGTCTCATAAAACAACAACAATAACAAAAAAAGAGTAGAATCTGCTGCCCCTAGTATACCTCTATCTTATTTTCTAGACCAGGGGTCCACAAACTTTTCCTGTTCCTGTGGAATAGCAGGTCTCTGCTGTAACTATTTGACCCTGCCACTGTGACATGAAAGCAGCAACAGAACAAATGGGCATGACTGTGTTCCAATAAAACTTTATTTACAAAAACAGATGGTAGGCTAGACTTGACCAGCAGACTATAACTTGCTAATCACTGTTCTAGATAATGAACTCCTTGTGGATAGCGATATGCCTTACTCATCAAGATATCTTCAGGGCCTACGCATCACATTGGTCAGATATACTTCTGACATAAATACATGATGAATAAAAACATGAGTAAATGAAAAACAGCGTATAGAATATATACTTATCTGGCTCATTTTCAATTTTATTTAAAAATTTAAAGGTCTGGGGTTCTAATTTTAAAATTAAGTGGTGGGTACACAGGTGTTCACTTTTTTAGTATGCATCATAAATTACATACAATGTAAATTTTTTGTGTGTGTATATATAGTAGTTTCCCCCATCTGTGGTATTGCTTTCCACAGTTTTAGTTACCCAAAGTCAAAAATATAAAGAGGAAAATTCCAGAAATAAGCAACTCATAAGTTTTAAATTGCATGCCCTACCACCCAGGACATGAATTATCCCTTTATTCAGTGTATCCATGCTATATACACTACCTGCACTATATACTGTCACTATATAGGAAAGAACATAGTATATAGAGGGTTTGGTACTATCTGTGGTTTCAGGCATCCACTGAGGATCTTGGAACATATTCTCCACAAAGAAAGACTACTATATACCATATATATAAATATATATACCCCCTCACACACACACACACATTTCAAATGCATTTAAAACTTTTAACGTGCTATGAAAAAACATCATATATGTGGGGCTGGTACGATGCATGGTTTCAGATATCCACTGGGGGTCTTGGAACATAGCTTCAGTGAACAAGGGGAGACTACTATATACAAATAAGTAAATTGAAACATATTTGTTTTACTCTTGTTTAATCTATCACACAATTTCGCTCTGTCACCCAGGTTGGAATACAGTGGCACGATCTCGGCTCACTGTAACCTCCACCTCCTGGGTTCAAGCAATTCTGCCGGCCTCAGCCTCCCAAGAAGCTGGAATTACAGGTGCGTGCCACAGCGCCAGCTGATTTTTGTATTTTTAGTAGAGATGGGGTTTCGCCATGTTGGCCAGGCTGGTCTTGAACTCCTGACCTCAGGTGATCCACTTGCTTTGGCCTCCCAAAGTGCTGGGATTACAGGAGTGAGCCACCACGCCCAGCCCACACAATTTCTTAAAAAGAAATCTAAGGATATTAAGTGTGTTTAACAAGAAATAAATTTACACAAATATAAAAGTTAAGACAGTACGAGGAATTTTGGAGGTTTCTTAATAACAGATTATAAATATGAAATACCTGCATGATGAAATGCTACTCCCCATGGTACAATTTTCTGTAATACAGAGTCCAGTCCTGAAGGCAAACGTCTTAACTGATCCATCACTTCCAGGAGTTCTTTTTGTTCTAGATTTACTGGTGGGCATTCAGAGGGTTTTACCAATCCTGTCACAAAAAAATTATCAACACCATTTGCTTCTAGCTCCAGCTTCTTTAAGTGGTATCTGTCTAAATCATAATAGAACTAAATAGCAGAGGAATGGTTCTGAAACTGCTGCATACTACAATCCCCTGGAAATCTTTTAAGAATACTGATGCCTGGTTCTTAATCCTGGACATTGTTATATAACTGGTGTGGGGTGTGACCTGGACATGAAGAATTTTTAAATCTCCCCAGGCAATTCCAATGTGCGCCAAAGTTTAGGAAACTGTATAAGGGTAAGACCAGGCCCACAGGAGGGGATCAAAGGAACCTGCTGGGGAAGTAGAGTATTACAGATACTGATTACCACTCAAAGCCCCAAAATCAAAACCCTTGCTCAAGGTGTGTACCACCAACCAGCAGTAGCAGCATCAGAGGGTTTCACCAATCCTATCACAAAAAAAGCCTACTTCTCTGTTAAATTATTCTTGTCTCTTTGGCATTAATCTGGTAGTTAATTACATACCACCCTCTGTTTTTTTGTCTTCTCCCCCAGTAAGAGCTTAATGTTTTTTTGAGACAGGGTCTCACTCTGTCACCCAGGCTGGAGTACAGTGGCATAATCACTGCTCACGGCAGCCTCAACCTCCTGGGCTCAAGCAATCCTCCCACCTCAGTCTCCTGGTTAGTTAGGACCAGACACATGTGCCACTATGCCCAGCTAGTATTTTTTTTTTCTGTTGTAGAGATAGGGTCTCCCTATGTTGCCCAGGCTGGTCTCAAACTTCTGGGCTTAAGCAATTCTCCCACCTTGGCTTCCAAAAGTGCTGAGATTACAGGCATGAGCCACCACCCAGCCTTAACTTTCTTATATGCAGTAAAAGCTTTACGTACTTATATGTTGTCTTTAAAAACTGTCCAGACTTTTAGATTTTTGAACTTGCAAAACTTTTCATAAAAAGTAATTACATGCCTGGGCATGGTGGCTGACACCTGTAATCCCAGAACTTTGGGAGGCCAAAGTGGGCAGACCACTTGAATCCAGGAATTTGAGACCAGCCTGGTAAATGTGGCAAAATCTTATCTCTAAAAAAAAATACAAAAAAATTAGCCAGGCATGGTGGCATGCACCTATAGCCCCAGCTACTTGGGAGGCTAAAGTGGGAGGATCACTTGAGCCCATGAGGTAGAGATTATAGTGAGCTGAGATCATGCCACTGCATTCCATCCTGGACAACAGAGCAAGATCCTGTCTCAAAAAAAAAAGAAAAAGAAAATAAATGTATGTTCTAGAATTATTATGTGTCACTTGAAAATAATAAAAAATATATATATTTAAATATATATCTTATATTTCATACATTTTTAAATTTTTAGGAAAACTTTTCTTAAAATTTCAAGAACTCACAGAAAGTTGCCAATGTTTTATTTTGCCGAGGGCAATTAATTTTTTAAAACCTTATCTATCAATATTTTTATTTCAAAGGAGACATTTAACATTAAAAACTGACTAGGAATAATTTCAGAATGTAAACTGCAGCTTTATAAATAATATGCTGCCTTGTCTTTATTTTTCTGATAAAAATCTCATCATAGACCAGGCTCCAGTCCAAGCACTAGCATTTGGGAACCACTGCTGTAAACCAAGATGACAAAATCTCGAGAAAAGAAAATGATGATTCTGGTTATTAAGGATTATAAATAGCCATGGTAAAATATAAGGAAATAAGCTAACATAGTATAGAAAGTACCAATAAAGGGGAAACTGGAAGAGATAATACACTGTTAGACAACAGCCTAGCCAATATAAACTTCAAGCAAAGTTTACTTGTTAGAGCTAGGCTTGAGATTTTCATCACTTATCTTCATGATGCCACTGGTATAATTAATTAATAAAATATCTAATATTCTGTGACTAGAACTGGTCCCTGTCTTCCTTATATTTATCTTGGACTCCAAAGCACCACAGACTAGTAAAAATAGTGAGGCAAGAGTGTTCACTCTAGAATCAGTAAAAATATATACTAATGATTATAGCCATTAGTATATACTAGATCACCATTTGGCAACAAAAAAGAAACAAACGGATAAATTAACAACCTGGGTGAACATCAACCACACCAGGCTGAGTGAAAGAAGCTAGATACAAAAGACACATACATACTGTATGACTTCATTTACGTGAAATTTTTAGAAAAGCACAAGTAATCTAAAGTGATAGCAAGCAGAGATCAACAGTTGCCTAAGTCTGGGATAGAGGGAAGAGACAGCAAAAGAAAAAAGAATATTTTAGGGTAATGAAAATGTTCTAGGTGTTGAATATTGTATGGTTAAACAGATGTATACATTTGTTAAAATTTATCATATATATACAAAATTGGTACATTTTCTTATAAATAATACCTCAAAGCTGATTTTAAAATAGATTTGTATATACATGCATGTGTGTGTATATATGTGTATAAATATACACACACACACACACACACACACACAAGTTGACTGTTAAACAACACAGGAGTTAGAAACAAAGAAACCCCCAGTCAAAAATCTGCACACAACTAGACTTCTCCAAAACTTAACTACTAATAGGTGGTGGCTCACGCCTGTAATCCCAGCACTTTGGGAGGCCGAGGCAGGCGGATCACAAGGTCAGGAGATAGAGACCATCCTGGCTAACACGGTGAAACCCCTCTCTACTAAAAATACAAAAAATTATCTGGGTGTGGCGGTGGGCGCCTGTAGTTCCAGCTACTCGGGAGGCTGAGGCAGGAGAATGGCGTGAACCCGGGAGGCGAAGCTTGCAGTGAGCCGAGATCGCGCCACTGCACTCCAGCCTGGGCGACTGAGCGAGACCCCATCTCAGAAAACAACAACAACAACAAAAAAAGAAAACAAGAAAGAGAAAATACATTTACTATTCAGTAATAAATCATCATAAAAGTCTTCATCTTCATCATCTTTACCTTGAGTAGGCTGAAAAAGGAGAAAGAGGAGGGGTTCGTCTTGCTGTCTCAGGGGTGGCAGAGGCAGAAGTGGTGGCAGTAGAGGCAGGCACACTTGGTGTAACTTTACGTAAATACATTGTAATTTCTGCCTGTTTTTGCTTTTTTATTATCTAAAAATGTTTATATACGGTACCAATCCTTTCGCCATTTGCTGTCGTTTCAGTGCCTATATCATAGGAGGGTCCGTGCCATAAAAAAAGTCAGAAGCAGTCTTGAATAATTGGAGTCCTTCTGCCAAACTGTCTAATGTTAACTTGTTTTCTGGCACTGCTTCTTCTATGTCTTCTTACTCATCATCTGGCACTTGTTTGGAAGCACTCATTTTATTCAAGTCATCTTCTGTTAATTCCTCTGGTATGGTGTCTACTAGCTCTTGAATTTCTCCAAGATCCATATCTTGAAACCATTTACCTCCACCATTTTTTTTGCCATTTTCACAATCTCTTTCATGATTTCATTCATTGGCTCTGTCATAAATCCTATGTGAAGTCATGTGCAATATGTGGACAGTTTTCTCCAGCAGGAATTTATCATTTTGGGCATGCTGGCTTTCACAGCTTTCCCTATAACAACAATGGCATCTTCAATGAAATAATCCTTCAAGACTTTCACAATGTTCTATCGGGGTTCTCTTCCATAATGTTGACAGTCCTTTCCATAAAGTACCGTGCATAATGAGCTTTAAACGTCCTCATGACCCCTTGATCTAGAGACTAAATTAGAGATGCTGCGTTTGGGGGTAAGTAGATCACTTTGATGCCTTAACTGTTGAACTCAAGAGGTTCTGGATGGCCCGGGGCATTGTTCAATATCAAAAGAAAGTTAAAAGGCAGTCCTTTACTGGCAATGTATTTCCTGACTCCAGAGACAAAGCATCAATGAAACCAATCCAGAGAAAGGGTTCTCACTCTCCAGTCCTTCTTGTACAACCAAAAGACTGGCAACCAGTGTTTATCTATTCCCTCTAAGGCTTGGGGATTAGCTGTTTTATAGACATGAGTAGTCCTGATCATAAACCCAACTGCATTTGCACAAAACAAGAGTTAGCCTATCCCTTCCTGTTTTAAATCCTGGTGCTTTCTTCTCTTCCTTACTGATAAATGGGTTCTTCGTGGCATTTTTTTTTTCCCCCAGAATAGGGCACTTTCATCTGCATTAAAAATCTGTTCAGGCAGATATCCTTTCTCTGCAATAATTTTCTTAATGGTATCTTGGAACTTATCTGCAGCCTCTTGGTCTTGCATCTCCTGTTATCTTGACACTTTTTCAAATTAATACAAATCACCAAAAAATTTTCCATTATGTACTGAAAAAAATCCACATATAAACCTCTAAAACTATCCAACCATCTTTTGCTGGCATTAAATTCTCCAGCTTTAGATCCCTTTGCTTTAAGTTGCCATATGGATTTCACTTTTTCCCAAATCATAGTAGTCTATAGGTATGCATTTCTTTTGTATGTGTGTGTGCGCGCGTGCACGTGTACGTGTGTGTGTGTGCATCTGTGGCGACAGGGTCTCACTCTGCCACCCAGACTGAGCTGAGCACAATGGCATGATCATGGCCAACTGCACCCTTTACCTCCCAGGTTCAAACAATCCTCCCACCTCAGCCTCCCAAGTAGCTGGATCTATAGGCAAACACCACCACACCTGGCTACTTTTTTCTTTTTTTGAGATGGAGTCTCGCTCTGTCGCCCAGGCTGGAGTGCACTGGCACGATCTCGGCTCACTGCAACCTCTTCCTCCCAGGTTCAAGCAATTCTCCTGCCTCAGCCTCCCAAGTGGCTGGGACTATAGGCATGCACCACCACGCCTGGCTAATTTTTATATTTTTTAGTGGAGACGGGGTTTCACTATGTTGTCCAGGCTGGTCTCAAACTCTTGACCTCAGGTGATCCGCCCACTTCATCCTCCCAAAGTGCTGGGCTTACAGGTGTGAACCACCGTGCCCGGCCTAACTTTTTAACTTTTGTAGAGATAAGGTCTCACTATGTAGCCCATGCTGGTCTTGAACTCCTGGACACAAGTGATCCTCCTGCCTTGGCCTTCCAAAGTGCTGGGATTATCGACGTAAGCCACCTCACCTGGCAGGTGTGCCTTTCATATAGTGATCCTGCAGCCACATAAAACTGCATTTTCAAAATCAGATGACAAAGTATTTCACAAAATGTGCAAAGCTGCAGCAATAGCTTCATAAATTTCCCTCTTTTTTTACAATAGTACTTGAGCTTAATTCATTTATCTTAAAATAATAAATGCATCTGCAGACCTCAATTTATGGTACATAGCAAGCAATTCAATTTTTTCATAGAATGCCACAACTTTTCTCTGCTTCTTGGGAAAACTTCCGGCATCACTAGTGGCACTTCAGATTGGCCCCATGGTATTATTCAAGGTTTACAGTACTGCACTAAATATGATGAAAAGTACATGAGAAACATGATAAATTACTTTTTACTGCAATATGCAAATTATGAGAGACACAAACTGCTCATATGAAGATGATAAGCGTCACATATTTTAAGTGGATACTCACAATACATGAGCTTACTGCAACAGCAGCAGGAGGTGGCTATAAAATTATTACAGTAGTACAGTATATATTACGGTTAATTTTATGCAGTTATGATTTAACACTGCCTCTTTACATTTGTTTACACTCTTCTTGACTGTGAATGGCGTCTGTGTATATGTGCATAAGTTTTGATATTTATTTATTTATTTATTTATTTATTTATTTATTTATTCGAGAGAGGGTCTCACTCTGTCATCCAGGCTAGAGTAAAGCGGCGTGATCTCGGCTTACTGCAACCTCTACCTCCCAGGTTCAAGTGATTCTCCTGCCTCAGCCTCCCATGTAGGTAGGATTACAGGTGCCCACCATCACACCCAGCTAATTTTTGTATTTAGTAGAGATGCGGTTTCACCATGTGGGCTGGGCTGGAAATTTTAATTTTTTTTTTTTTCCGAGATGGAGTTTCGCTCTTGTTGCCTATGCTGGAGTGCAATGGCGCGATCTCGGCTCACTGCAACTTCCGCCTCCTGGGTTCAAGTGATTCTCCCACCTCAGCCTCCTGAGTAGCTGGGATTACAGGTGTGCACCACCACACTCAGCTAATTTTTTGTATTTTTAGTAGAAACGGGGTTTCACTATGTTAGCCAGGCTGGTCTCGAACTCCTGACCTCAGGTGATCCACCCTCCTCAGCCTCTCAAAGTTCTGGGATTACAGGTGTGAGCCACCGTGCCTGGCAGAAATTTTAATTTTTAATAAAAGATTTGGGCCGGGCACAGTGGCTTACGCCTGTAAACCCAGTACTTTGGGAGGCTGAGGCAGGTGGATCACTTGAGATCAGGAGTTCAAGACCATCCTGGCTAACATGGTGAAACCCTGTCTCTACAAAAATTAGCAGAGCATGATGGCAGGTGCCTGTAATTCCAGCTACCGGGGAGGCTGAGACGGGAGAATCACTTGAACCCAGGAGGCAGAGGTTGCAGTGAGCCGAGATCGTGCCATTGCATTTCAGCCTAAGCGATGGGTACGAGACTCTGTCTCAAAAAATAATAAATAAATAAATAAATAATTAATTTGTGTCTATTTTAAGGTAGTATGTGATAAAATAGACTAGTATCTACATATGTTTTAGGCTACATGACATATCTTTTTCTTTTTGTTCTTTAATGTTTTCATGTTTCTAGGCTACACAGCTTGTCAGTTTCTTCAAATTAACACAAATCGCCAAAACATTTTCTAATATATTATGTATTGACAAAAATCCACATATAAATGAATGCACACAATTCAAACCCATGTCGTTCAAAGGTCAACTTATACATATATACACATCTGTGTATGATTTTTTTCAGAGTTACACTTTCCTTTGGAAATATAAAGAAGATATGGTTACTTTCCCCAAAGAAATGTCTACATGTGAAGTTTTGCATCCAATTTAGGGGCTCCGAAGATCAAACTCTTAAAGCCCATGGATCCCTGATAAAGAGCTGTAGCATATACCCAGTATTCTAAAAATCTAAAGCTGATTAGTCTAAGCGTGTGTGTGTATACATAGTCTATACTAGGGACGGAATATGACTAGAATCACAAAAGCACAGTTTGGTAAAAAGGGTACCACCTAGTGGGCAGGCAGTGGCAATGATTTACAAAAGCCATGTTTTTGCTAATATAATCACTACTGTTACTTTCAAGCAAATGTACTAAGCATGAAGGCTTTCCTTTCCATCCATAACTCACCCTCGGTTTGATGATGTAGATTATAAAACTCTCGAGCAATGATATCTGCCAGCTTCTCACACCATGTCTTTGATGGACAAAAAAGTAATACTGAATGGTTATCACGAATCGTCTCATAACATAAACTAACAACATGGTCCTCATCTCCCTAAAAAAGAAAGATAAAAAACCACTTTAGTGGTACTTTCAAAAGATTCTCACACCAGTTTAAAAGCACTCATTTTCCTTTCTGGGGAAGCTTTTTCTTCTTGAAGGCATAATAAAAATCAGTTACAAAGTCAATAACAAAAGAAAGGAAAAAAAAGAAGAAAAAATAAACTCCTAATGATGAAAGGTGAAAGAAATACTTACTATTCATTCAACTAATATTTATTGAGCTCCAACCCTCAGGCAATGGGAATACAATATTGAGTAAAAAGAAAGTCAAGATCCTAATAGTCAAGGGGTTTATAGTCTCACCAAGAGACACATTAAAATACAGATGTCCCCAACTTAAAATGGTTGGACTTTACAATTTAAAGCAGTATGCATTCAATAGAAACCATACTTTGGGTGCCCATACAACTCTTCTATTTTTCACTCTCAGCACAGTATTCATTAAATTATAAAATATTAAAGACTTTATTATAAAATAGGCTTTGTGCTAGATGATTTTGCCCAACTACAGGCTAATGTAAATGTTCTAGAGAACATTTAAGGTAGGCTAGGCTAAGCTATGATATTCAGTAGGTTAAATGTATTAAATGCATTTTCAACTTACAATGAGTTTATCAGGATATAACCCCATCATAAGTCTAAGAGCATCTGTATGAAATAAATATGAAATACAATAATAATATATACCATTAAAAGAGAGTTTTACAGTGTTTTGAGGTCTCATATTTGACAGAAAGATCTGAAAGAAAAATTGTCCTGAGAAAGCAATTTAGCTGAGATGTGAAGGTGGGGAAACATTATCTCAATGAAAGGTAACACATTTCAAACAAACGAAAGGGCACATATGAATACCCTGTGGTGGCCGTGCAAGTTCTCCATACTGGAAGTATCTCAATGTATGTATTAAAAACTAGATTAATGCATCCATTTATTCACTCATTAAACGAATATTTACTATATGTCAAATATTGTTCTAGGTACTGGGGATGGAGCTGCGAACAAAGCAGAAAAAAAGCTCTACCCTCATAACGTTTCTACTCCAGTAGGAAGAGATAGATAATAACAAAAACAAGGTAAGTAAAACACATAAGGGGCCGGGCACAGTGGCTCACTCCTGTAATCCCAGCACTTTGGGAGGCCGAGGCCTGAGGTGGGGAGCTCGACACCAGCCTGACCTACATGGAGAAGCCCCGTCTCTACTGAAAATACAAAATTAGCTGGGCGTGGTGGCGCATGCCTGTAATCCCAACTAGTAGGGAGGCTGAGGCAGAAGAACCGCTTGAACCTGGGAGGCGGAGGTTGCGGTGAGCTGAGATCACGCCATTGCACTCCAGCCTGAGCAACAAGAGCAAAACTCCATCTCAAAAAAAAAAAACAAAAACAAAAAACACATAATAAGTTTGGTTTTGAAAAGTGCTAAGGGAAAAGAAATAGAGACCATTTGAGGGAGAACATTATAATTTAGATAAGTTGGCCGGTGAAGGTCTAAGATGTGACATTTGAGTAAAAGTCCAAAGGTGAAAGAGTAAACCACACTGATCACACTGATGCCCCTAAGGAGAAAGCATTCTAGAAAAAGAGAACCTGAGGTGGGAAATTCATGGTATATTAAAAAACAGGAGAGGCTAGTGTGAAGGAAGTGAGAGGGAATATAGTAGATAGAGCCAGAGCACTAAGAGGGGCAGGGGGTATAGATCATGTAAGACCTTACAGACTACTATGAAGACACTGGCTTTTATTCTAAATGAAACAAAGCCACTGCAAGTTTCCGAGAAGAAGGATAACATGATCTGATGTTCATTTTAAATAGATCACTAGCTCCTGATGTAAGCATAGATTGAAAGAGACAAGGTCAGAAGCAGAGAGAACAATTAGGAAATATTGCAATAATCCAGGTAAGAAGTATAGGTGGTTCAAAAGGGTAGAGGCACAGACATGGTAAAAGAAGAAAAAAAATTAACAGGAAAGCAAATGAATGTGTTCACACATAAATGTATTGAAGTAACCAAGGCATACCCAGGTGAAATATGGGGCACAGAGCAAAGATTCCACACCAAGCATGCAGAAGTTACAATATGCGTACCTAGACAGTTAGTGAAACACATAAATTTAGTCCTATTCCCAGTTCTAAAATGACGCTTAGCTATGTTAGTACTCAGAAGGACAACTCTGCATAAAAACAGCAGATGCCTCACTCCACCAATGTACATGAGTCAGTTCTTTAACCTCAGGATTAAAGTGTATTTGGGAGTATGGGAGGGTACTTATTTATCAAGCACTTTCTAGATGCCAGACAATTTTTTTAAATCATATTTAATTCTTACAATATTCAAGATAAGGATTATAATATCCTATTTAATAGGTGAAGATATGAGATTCAGATAGGTTTTGTGATTCAACTACTATCTCAGCCATATCAAGTATCTCTATTAAGTATCAGAGGTAGATCTATCAGACTACAAAAATAATATTCTTTTCACTCTACTATATATTATACCTACCATTTAACAAAAAAGTTAATCTTCCATACTAACAGTGTAAACTAAACCATAAGAAAATATTTTCCCAGTAAAAAGAAAAAGCCACAAGATCAGTTATTTTTTTTAATGTTTATATTATATATTAGGAAACAATTATTTAAATTAAAGGTACAACTACATTTCCTCTCTTACCATCACCACCAATATTTTTTTTTGGCAGGGACAGAGTCTCACTCTGTTGCCCAGGCTGGAGTGTAGTGGCATGATCTTGGCTCACTGCAGCCTCTACCTACCATGTTCAAGCAATTCTCCTGCCTCAGCCTCCCAAGCAGCTGGGATTACAGGCACCCACCACCACGCCCAGCTAATTTTTGTATTTTTAGTAGCGACAGGGTTTCACCATGTTGACCAGGATGGTCTCAAACTCCTGACCTCAAGTGATCCACCTGCCTGGGCGTCCCAACATGTTGGGATTTACAGACGTCAGCCACCACCCCCAGCTCACCACCAATTCTTTTAGGGGAAACCAATTAGCTTAATATTAATCCTAATGTATATGTAACTCCCAATTACATCATTCAGAAATTGTTAATTTGCTAGAAAATGAAATCAAACACACAGATACTAATAGTAGTGATGTAAATATATTTATTTACCTTCACTTGTAGCATAGGTTCAAATTCCCTCACAAGTTTCATTGAAGAGTCATATATGGAATTTCCAACTTTTACTGACTCCAAAAGTGGTACAGGGCGAAAGTCGGTATGGTAGTGTTCAGCATTCAACCAGGAAGCCACAAGCTCCAAATTAGGAAGGGTAGCACTCATGCCAACAATCTGCACAGCATTAGACAGAGAACTGGCTAAATCTGCCTGACTATAAAAAAACAAATGAAAAGAATATTAAAAGATAAAGAATGCATTAATAGTTAGTGTTGCTAACAATATTTATGGTTATGTCCTTTGGTACACACATGCATACATTTCTTTAGGATATATACCTAAGAATAAAATTACCGAGCCACAGACTGAGTCACAGATTATCTTCAATTTAGATAATCCCACATTGTTTTCCAAGGTAACACCTCCACAATCTGTGTTTTCTATTGTTCCATAATCTTGTCACCACTCGGTATTGTCAATCTTTATAATATGTTAGCAGTTATAGAGGGTACATGGTAGTATTTCTTTTTTTTTAGACAGGGTCTTGCTCTGTCACCCAGGCTAGAGTACAATGGACCTGTCTCAGCTGACTGCAACCTCTGCCTCCCAGGTTCAAGCGATTCTCCTGCCTCAGCCGCCCGAGTAGCTGGGACTACAGGTGCATACTACCACACCCAGCTAATTTTTGTATGTTTAGTAGAGACAGTGTTTCACTGTGTTGGCCAGGCTGGTCTCGAACTGACCTCATGATCTGCCCACCTCAGCCTCCCAAAGTGCTGGGATTACAGGCATGAGCCACCGCGCTGGCCAGTATTTCTTTGAAGAACTAATTTATAGTTCCCTGATAACCAGTGAGACTGAGCATCACTTCATGTGTATGAACCACGTGGACACCCTGGTGGTGGTTGTGGTGGTGGTTGTTGTTGTTGTTGTTGTTGTTGTTGTTAGAAACAGAGTCTCACTCTGTCGCCCACTCACTACAAGCTCCGCCTCCTGGGTTCACGCCATTCTCCTGCCTCAGCCTCCCAAGTAGCTGGGACTACAGGCGCCCACCACCACACCTGGCTAATTTTTTTGTATTTTTAGTAGAGACAGGTTTTCACCGTGTTACCCAGGATGGTCTCAATCTCCTGACCTCGTGATCCGCCCGCCTCGGCCTCCCAAACTGCTGGGATTACAGGCATGAGCCACCACGCCCAGCCAATACCCTGTTTCAAAAGCCTGTTTTTTTGTCCATTGATATAGTGGGTTGTGTTTTTCTTATTCATCTGTAGAATTTTTAAATATCTGGATAGTGACTTTCCTCTTCCATTTTTTGCTCTGTTTTTATCATTTTATCAAGCTTTCTGTTGCATTATTTTACTTTTTTTTTTCTAGACAGGGTCTAGCTCTGTCGGCTGGAGGGCAAAGGCGCAATCTCAGCTCATGGCAACCTCTACCTCCAGGGTTCAAGTGATTCTTATGCCACCTGAGTAGCTGGGATTGCAGGTGTGCATCAAGACGCCCAGCCAGATTTTGTATTTTCAGTAGAGACAGGGTTTTGCCATGTTGGGCAGGCTCGTCTAGAACTGGCCTCAAGTGATCTGCCTGCCTCAGCCTCCCAAAGTGCTGGGATTACAGGCATAAGCCACCAGGCCTGGCCTTTTTTCTAAGTTATTGGGATGGATCATTAAATAATTGATTCTCAGTCTCTCTTCCTTATAATATATACATTTTATGCTATCAATTTCCTTTTAAAAACAACTTTTGCTGCCCTTCACAAGTTTTGTTAGTAAATGTTTTTACTATACTTTCAGTTCAAACTATTTTCTAATTTCTGTTGTGATTACTTTTTTGATCTAAAAAATGTCAAAATTGTGTTTATTTCCAGTAATGTAGACATTTTCTTGTTATGCTTTCTTATAGCTAATTTCACTGCTGTTAGAAAATAAATGATATGAATTCATTAAAATATGTTAAGACTTGCTTTATGGTCCAGCATATGGAAACTTTTTAATAAATGTTCCATGTGTAACTCAAATGAACATGTATTCTGCTGTTTTGAGGTAATTGTTCAATATATATCCATTAGGTCAAATTTGCTGATTATATTAATCATATTTTCTATATCCCTAGTGATTTGGGATAGAGATGGTTATCTGCTTGTTCTATCACAAGAGAGATGTGTTCAATTCTCCCTTAACTGAAAAGAACCTATTGAATACCCAGCACAATGACTAAAAATAGACCAACACCAACACACATCAGTATGAAATTTCACAGCACTGTGGAAAAAGAGGAGCGCCTAAAAATTCCCAGACGGAATTTAAAAAATTGTATACAAAGGATGAAAACCCAGCATAGCACTGAATTTCTCAATAGCAATGAGAAAATGAAGTAATGCCTTGACAACTCTGAAGGAAAAGTATTTCCAATCTTAACTTTTATACCTGGACAGTCTATAATTATGGAGACTGGGTATGGTGACTCATGCCTATCAACCTAGCACTTTGGGAGGCCGAGGTGGGTAGGTCACCTGAGGTCAAGCAATCGAGACCAGCCTGGCCAACATGGTGAAACACTGTCTCTACTAAAAATACAAAAATTAGCTGGGTGTGGTGGCAGGCGCCTATAATCCCAGGTACTCGGGAGGCTGAGGCAGGAGAATCGCTTGAACCTGGGAGGTGAAAGTTGCAGTAAGCCGAGATCGCACTACTTCACTCCAGCCTGGGCAAAAGAGCAAAACCCCATCTCAAAAAAAAAAAAAAAGAAAGAATTACGAAGCATTTTCAGACATGCAAGTTCTCAAAAAATTTATACCTATGTGTGTTCACTGAAATAAAGTAGAAGTTCCTGGAAGATATTCCCACCAAAACAAGAAGGTAAATCAAGACAGATACATGGTCAAAAAATTGGCTGGGGGAAGGGAATCCCAAGATGGTTGCTATGTAGCATATATATAGATTAACCACCTATCTAGACTGGAACAACTTGAAGGGCTTTAGGAAAATCTTCAAGAAGATGACTGGCAGAATAGCAAATGTGGTAGAATACACAGCTGGGGAGGAGGCTAGGGATAAATTAGCAGTAAGTATCTGGAAAACCAAGCCATCAAACAAAAAAGACAGTTATTAATTTCAGAGAAAACAAAAAGTTGTTTAGAAAAGCAAAAGTAATCATATTACACTATAGCCCAGTTACCAATGTTATTTATATAGTCATAATAGCATAACACTGAATAATGATCTAAGCAAAATCGTAACATAACTATATTTGAAGAATAGGAAGATAACGAGAGGAAGGAGAGACTGCAGAGAAGGGAGAAGATTGGGTAGTGGTTAGTAAATAATTTAAAAGAAAGCTAGATCTTCATCTTTCATAGTAAAAGTCAATATATAAAGTCTGAAATTTAAAAAATTAAGTAGCCACAAGTAGAGATGCTGCTGTAAATATTTTTAAAAAGCTACAAGAGTTGAAAGGTTGAAGTAGCCTCTGAGAAGTGAGGGCTAAAAAAATATTATTTTTCAAAATTAGCCTGACTACTTATATATATAGTACAGAATACAGAAATAGATTTTTTAAAATCTATAATAAAATACAGAAACTAGATTTTTTAAAATCTATAATAAAAATGTATACATTGGAAGGGTGAGCAGTCAGAAAATTAAGAATGTTTACAAAGTAATCTGAAATCAGTTTCAACCTGAAATACTTTTCAGGTTGTTGTTAGAGACATGGCCTTGTTCTGTAGCCCAGGCTGGAGTAAAGTGGCACAATCATAACTCATTGCAGCCTGGAACTCTTGGGCTCAAGTAATCCTCCTGCCTCAGTCTCCTGAGAAGCTGGGATTACAGGCTTGTGCCACCATGCCCAGCTGATTTTTCATCATTTATAGAAATGGGGTCTCACTGTGTTGCCCAGGCTGGTCTGGAACTCAGGCTCAAGTGATCCTCCCATCTCAGCCTTCCAAAGTGCTGGGATTACAGGTGTCAGCCACTATGCCTGGACTGACTTCTTCTGGAACAAAAACAAACTACTATACATGAGTTTTCTCGATAAGAAAAATATTACACTCCCTTAATTTATTTAACTCATACTTATGCACTTTTTCAGACACTTTCTCAACACTGTTTGAAATCTCAGGAACTCAGTTATTTCACGTACTCACCAAGATGC